>NC_051177.1:70832949-71194381 GCF_013339695.2 Rhipicephalus sanguineus | reverse complement strand
AAGTCGGCAGAAAAGGCAAAAACGCTGACGTGGTTTCCCCTTGAAATGCGAAGTCCTGCTTTCATCCGCGTTTTGTGTTCAACACTCTTATATAAGCACCGTTTACACGACTGCTAGATACAACAAGTATGCTGCATTGTTTTTGCTTACAGTAATACGAGTTACACTGTTACACTACCCGCGAAATATACCCGTTTTAGTCAGTCGATCGAACAGTTTTACCTCGCGCTTAAGGTTACCTCTGTATTCCTTGCCTGTATCCTTAATTTTTTTTTTATGTAATAAAATGTAGGGACTGCAAATAAAAATAATAATAGTGGCAAACTTGCGGTGACTCGCCGATGTTCGGGCCTGGCAGTGTCATCACTAAATCCGTGGCGTCCTTCGCAGACTAAAAAAAAATATATATAAAGGGAGAGAGAGAGAGAGAGGAAAGAGAAGTAAAGGTTGTGCTATTTTGCCTCATCACAATCTCACGACCTCGATGTATACGCATACACGTCCCTTTAAGCGTTTCTGTATAGCTGTTCCGTCACCTGTGCGCCCTTTGACCGAAGATCAATTAATTTCTCGCTAATTAGGAGACGAACTCCGCCGTTATTATCTCTTTATTGCTTCATTTTATCGCTAGACCAAACGTGAACACCAGGTGCACGTGCGTTTCTCAAGGAGACCGACTTCGCGGCAGCCTACACGGAACGGAGGACCACGTGACCTTGCATTTACCTTTTGAGCGTTTTTACATGGACACGATGCCAATGCACGACGTATAACTCATTTACGCGTAGCAGAATTAAGCTTTTCTTTCATTCACGAGCCCCTTCCTATTTTTTTCCCCCTTCTTATCCTGTTTATAGACCTTGTAGTAAAGATGTTCTCTTCCATGTTATCCTGTTTAACTTTACGTCCTGTTGTATCCTGTACATTGCACTGTTTTACTGTCCCGTTCTGTAACATTCTGTTGTACACGGAGTGTTGTCGATACATTCGAGTCCTGAGCGCTGTACCACTCACGAAGACATGTTTCAACAGAAACTTCTGTTGCTAAGTGCTTGTATTTCCGTTGGCAAAATTATGCGTCAAATAATGCTTACGTGGTATATGTAAAATCGAGAAGGCTCAGTTTTATAACTGGTACTATATATGACCAGAAAACGGTTGTGCCTAAGAAGCGTACGAATTTGGCCACCTCCGGCTTCTTGCTCTTTATTACTGAGTTTTATAAATGCGCAAGTAGGCTAAAACGTCAAACTGCATACGCTGCATATTACTAGATTTTGGTTATTCCGTCGAGAGCATTGCCCTCTCCCACCATCATCACAAGGGAACGAACCTTACAGTGTATTCTTATAGGCATTCCATCATATAACCTGGGTATAGGTTGTAAATGTATATCAGCCATATAAATGTGCATTAAAACAAACCAGAAAATGTGTGAGAAGTTAACATTGATCGCTACTCATCGTTTGAGGCATGATGTGTATCATATACGCATCAGTTGCTTTGCTTTTACAGAAGATCCTGCATCCTTGATAGATATGCCCTCTAAATGTACAGCACGCAACGTGTTTTTCAGGGAACAGAATCACGTGAATGTGTATTTTTTCTCCCTCTAATTATGTTACGTTGCCGAATGATAGTATAAAAAGTCGGAGGACTCAGATTAGGCGATCATTCATTTCGGACTCAGTCACGCATTTACTTCCTGGTACGGGCACAAAAAAAAAAAAGTACACGCGTGTGAAGGAGACAAGAAAGAATATTAGGTCCCGCCTTGCGCAAATCTATGAAAGCAATAATGAGAGAGAGAGCCCGCCACAGTGAAAAAAGTACAAGGCGAAGTTAGTCGTTCCGAGACGGGATAGGAAAGACGAGCAGTGCGGTGAAATGACGACCGTGGTGCTTTAATTTTTGCTAATTAGGAAGAGACGGTGGCGACAATCCAATTTGCGAGGTGCGCGAGAGAATCCGACTTCTTTATTATTAACCGAAATATTCTCTTTGTCACTTCTTCATCGTCTTCTCGTTCTTCTCCTCAGCCTCTTCCGCCTCCTCTTAGCGGCGCATCGTTCTTTGCTCTTTTGCTGGTCTCTCGTTGGCTCCTCCGCATGCGGGCAGAAACGTCGTAATTTTTTTATAATTGTTTCTCGCAATATTCGACGTCGGCTTTGTCATATCATTCCGGCTTCTTTCACTGGCTTATAATAAGAGGGCATTCTCTCCTTGGTACAAGGTACGCGTGCAAATGGCGTTGATCGAACTTTCCAAGCAGCGACTGCTCTATTATGTGCTTTCCAATATCCGGTATTCGCATCTTTATGTATCGGTACGTATTCTGTGGCTCTGTGCTTTCAAAAGTCGCTGTCTTTGAGCGCTACGGTCGTTTGCTCTTTTGTTGCGCGCATTTGAATGATCTGTCATTCATAAACCGAGTATGAGATGGCTTTGTATGTTAAAGAGCGAGCTTCTTTCTTTCTTTCTTTCTTTCTTTCTTTCTTTCTTTCTTTCTTTCTTTCTTTCTTTCTTTCTTCCTTTCTTTCTTTCTTTCTTTCTTTCTTTCTTTCTTTCTTTCTTTCCTTCCTTCCTTCCTTCCTTCTTTCTTTTTTTTTCTTTCTTTCTTTCTGTTCATTATGCTGTGTCCCTGGTTAATACAAGGCATACAAGACATCATACAAGGCAGGTTGATACAAAATTGCTGTGATTCATTAAATGGCTGGCTATCCTGCATTCTTACGTGCTATGTACCTTTGCAGAAAGGCCCACTTTCGCAGGTATACCGGGGAAAGGACAGTAATATGTCTGCATATCTGCTGTGGCATGTACTATGTATATACGCTCCTGTCGTTACGATCTCATAGTTGAGAACTAGTATGGCGTGTGCTTTGCCTCGAGTATATATGTACATATGCGCTTTACAATACAAACACGTCGTGTGCGTGGGCTGCTCGTAGAGATGCTCGTAAAGTATGTAGATGACTGTTGTGTAATATACACGAGTGCCTGTTATATGGATACCCTATCGTCGAAGATAGATTGAACGACTATACGTTCGCTGTTCAAGCGCGCGGCAGTTCTTGTATCGCGGAAGTATATGCACTCGGCGTCGCTCTCATTGGCTGTGCAGAATTAGCTCGTCGAAAACGAAGAAGGCAAAGCGTGAGGAGTGGTGCAAGCGAGGGCGAGAGCGATATTTCACTTGGATATATATCGTATAATGCAGTCGTGTGTTCTATAGGTGCACGTGCTTTTCGCTGTAGTTGGGAAAGCGCTGGCCGGCGACCGCTTTGCTGGCGATTACGTTGAACTCAACGCGAAGAACAAAAAGAAACCCAATGCATCGATATTTCTAGGTAAGGTTGAAAGCCGCAACTGATGACGAGCCGTTGCGGTCTTTCAGGGGCGCAGCTTTGGGGATTATTTCACGCTATAGCGTCGGGCTCTATATGCAAATGCTAATGCTTCCGGTGAATGACATGCGAGCCTTTTGTCGCCCAACTGGGGAGTACATTGCATGCTATTCGCCAAAATGGAAAGAAAAGAACTTACGTTCGTGTGTTGAGCTCTTTGGTTTAGAGCGACGCTCCAGTGAACCGCCGTGATGCTCGTCTGGCAGAGTGCATTATGAGTCTCATAAACAAGAAAGATTCTCGCAAAAGAAGGGTAATGCATAATAAAAATACATAAAGATCAAGCAAACTGGGTGTTTACCTTCAATATACGACGGCATGAAAGCAAGCAGATTATTTATACAACTATTTCACCTGTATGCTTAAATGTTACCTGCAGCTTCTGTTACCGCTAAACGGTAACAGAAGATCTTGTTGCAACCTAATAGCAAGGCTGGAGGTTTGTTTGGTGCCAGGATATTTTCTATTCGTAGAATCCGTCGTTGGCTTGCTACACTGATTAACAATTTGATTTTAATTTTAAGGACGCCTCCGTAGAGGCGGCATGATATTGCCTGCATCGTGCCTACACAAAGCTGCAAAGATGTCACATTGCATCAATTGTGTGGATACGGTGATTTCTCGTAGCCCATTAAGTGAACGAAGGCGATCGGTAGCGGCGACAAATTGACTCACGGTCAACCACTGCATTGACTTTACCCGCGTCGCGAGAGCAGGAAGTGCACGGCACAGTATAGCGACGCTTTTCAGTCGCCGCACGCGCGCGCAGCTTTGGTTCTCAACTTTCCTTGTATACTGTTCTAGCATTACACGGGTGTATCACTTAACAAATACGGCCTTCTTCGGTGACGTCATCAAGCGTAGATTATACGTCTATGTAGCCCAAGGGACGCCTCGTGGGGTGCATGTACATACATCATGCATAGTGTGTGGAAAGTGCAAGTATACAGTATATACAGGGAAATTGACAGCGCTAACTTTCTTGCTATGTGTCGCGGACACGTGTCGTTAAGGCCTTCAATCCTTTCGTTGTGTCTTCCTCGTATATGACTAATGCGGTTCAACTCACTCGTCGCGGGCACAAACAGGGCTGCACGGTCTCTCTCACTGTATGATATATTGTAAACATGCAACTGGCTGAACACCGTCGACCAGCTATACTTCGCACTTTGCGTTCGGGTAACCATGCAGTCGTAGACGACAAAATCCGACTAGTAACAGCAGCCTCAAGCAATGCGGTACGCCTCTGTAATGTCTTCCTCTTAACTTTCCCTAACGCCCTTTTGTACTGCGAAGTGAACTCCCGCACGTACGCAACGACTTATATGGTATTTAACCATGGTCATCTTTTAGAAGGAGAAGCACCTCCATCATCGTTTGCGTAAGTTTCCTTTCGTGTGTTTACTGTTCGTCGGTCGTCGCATGTAGAAGACGTATAGGTATAACAGGCGACTAGTTATACCGCCGTCGACGTCGTCATATCATGGTGCAGAACAGGGGGAATTACGTAGCAGGAACGTCTGCACAAGACTTGCAGCGTCCAGAGCCGTCGTCCAGGATAGCACTTCCATGCGGCTTCACGAAAAGTGAGTCTTCCTAATGCTAAGGTCTCTCCGATTTCGGTGTATATTGTGTATACCTCCGAACGCGAAATTAACGGCACCACGCTCCAATAGCCTCGACAGCTCTACGATGCGACCACCGTTTTATTATAATTTTTTTTGTTCGAGTAGAATGCCTTCCTGGACCTCTTGCGCTAGCATTCTATGATGATTACTATGAATATTTCTGGCCGAATTTTTACTCTCAGACTACCAGCACTGATTTGTCTTGAGAAGAATCGATATGGCGCTATAAGGACGGGAACTTAGTGAAGACATGAGCGAACAATCACGGGCGCCCATGCTTATCGGTTCGTGTCTTCACTAAGTCCCCGTCATTTTAGCGCCATACCTATTTCTTTCAAGTAATGAATCAGCAACATGTCCCGTTAGATTGGTTAGCCCTGGTTTATGTTAGCTAAATAGATGGCCAGTGGTACCTAATCATAGCTGACTAACGGCAAGTGCCTGCTAATTTGTCTAAATAATGGACATTTTTGGCTAAGCTTTGCCGCCTGGTGTCAGAATAGCAACATAGCTAGTCTTCTCTTAAGCTTTATTGCGTTTTCTTTTTCTTCTTTTCTTGTTAGTTAACCTTTCGCTAATTGTCCTTGTTGCACGAAAAGCCCCGTTTCGTTTGTTCGTTCGTTCACTCGCGGTTTCAGGTGTATCGAAGCTCGGAACACTATGCTTGACGAGCCCGCTGCTCTCTTGAAAGATGTGCTTTCGGGGAAGGCGATTTTGCAACTGGTTATGCTTAACGCCATGTTCCCCTCACCAAAATGCAGCGCTGACGTCGTCGACGCATCACCGTCGTGCACGCGCATGCACGGTTTGTTGGCCCGTGGTGTGCCAGCCATGGCCACGGACCGGGGCTGCTGCATGCGGTGATCGATCGCGTGACCCGGTTTTTTGTCTCCTCCGCCGCCGCCGCCGCACAATGGGAGGGCCCGGCCCCGGGGAGGCCCAGCCCGGGACTCGCGCTCTGGCCCCTCCTTCGGCGTCGTCGACTACGACAACGCCGCGGTCAGCCGCCGCCGCGCCGGCAACAGAGGCGGGCGTCGGCGGCCATTCTTTGGCGCAGCTGCCACTCGTCCGCGCATGTCCGTCCGCCCTTTTGTTCCCCTTCCTCCCTCTCCTCTCTCCTCTTCCTCTCCTCCTTTCTGTTGCTCTTCCTCTATACTTATCGTCTCTCTCTCTCTCTGGTACAGTTATCCTATTTCTTTCTCTCACTCACCTTTTCGCTCTCTTTCTCTCGCCAGCTCTCCTCTTCTCTCTCTTCTTCCTCTTCTCCTTTTCTGTTGCTCTTCCTCTATTCTTATCGCCTCCCTCTCTCGCGCGTAGTTATCCTATTTCGTTCTCTCACCCACCTTGTCTCTCTCTTTCTCTCGCCAGCCCTTTCTCGCCCGAGCGCCTCCGCGAAAGTCCGCATTGCGCCTGTGCCGTTGTCGATTTGGGCTAAAAGGAGGATGCGCATCGACAGGATTGGCATTTGGAGCTGTCGCTCGGGGTTGGCTTTCGCCGCCAACAAGAAAGGAGACAACCGCTCTGTCTCGTGTCCTTTCTCGTGATTGCGTTCTCTCGCGCCTAAAGCAAATATGAAATGACCACGGATCACTCCGTTCGCAATTAGCAACGCTGGTGTAACGGAAGAGATGGATACAAGCTTGCGTAGAAGGCTGTCCGCCATCTTTTTTTCATTGTTTTTTTTCTTTGCTTTACTTCGTTATACTTCATCAAGTATGGTTCTCGCCCGGCTGTTTGCTTTTACCCTCGAGAGTATTTAGCCATAGCCATAGTCTATTTCTCAGTTGTGTATACGCAGTCCTCCTCGAAGGTATGTAGTGTACATTGAAAAGAAATCATCGTCAAGGACGCTCGGCACCTCTCGAAATCCATCCCATTCTTGGCCACTTTTCTCAGCGTGCAAAAGAACCCAGTCCAGTTTAGCATTATTGCTCACGCACACTGATGCAACGCAGCACCTTTAGTACATACAAGACGTGTCGCTTCGACTTTCTCCTTGCTGAATAGCCTGCGCCGTATATATTTTTTTATTCACAACACCTTCCAACCGGATCCCTCTTAATGAGACTACTCCTCGACGCTCGCTATGTAGTGCTAAGTCTCAGCGGAATCTGGGGCAGTCCAAGGCAAGCGCGAGCACCCAAGCGTTCACTGTAGTCGGACATTCTGGCGACCTTTACCTGCAGCTTAACCTGCGCGTATATGTATATCTGAAAGAGTCCGACTAAAAGTGCGCAAAGATCAGCGCACAATGATGTTGCCGGTCTCGTGGCGACGGCCAGCTAGTCGCCCCATGCGAGCCTTGTTTCTATATATCGGCGACGGCAAAATATTCGCGGCACGTCTCGGCGTTTGGAAGAAAAAAGGCCAACTTAAAGCAGGCTCGTGTTGAGTTACGGCCGCGATGATCATCGCGAAGGCTGAGAGAGAAAGAGCTTGGTATCCGCCGGCGACGTGGAATCCTTGGACCGCCGGGGACTTTCGGTCACGGATGACTTGAGCCAACTGCATGGGTGTATATATATATGTATACACACGCATAAACGGTAATAACCTCATTTCCCCTTGACAGAATAGCGCATTAAATTCGCTCGATAGACATTTCTTGCCTTTCTTCTTTTCACGTCGGCCGGTTCGGCGTCTGGATTTACTTGTTATTATTACTTTGCCTGCATGCGTGCTTGAATGCTGGAACGTCAGCGTACGGAATCCGACAGTTGTTGGACAATTTCTGTGCGGACAGATAAGGCTATGCGCCTTGTCCTGAGATTCAACGTCGTGGCCGAAAGAGGGAAAGAAAAAGAGGCTTTGTTCTTGGCATGGAAAGGCACATTCTTTTCTCCCGATTGCGCTCTGTTAGTCGCCCTTTAATGCGTTGCTCCGAATCTTTAGGGGCGAAGCACCTTAAGGCCGAGGCTTGTCCGTCCATCCGTTTGGCGTCCGTGTCCGTGCTTACACAGCACCGTGTGAAATTGAAACATCAGGTTTAACAATAGACTGATATCAATCATAATTGCGACGAAACAATATAAAGCACCTGCAAGCACAGGCCCTTTCTTTGTCTTCGACTCGCACTGCCCGCTGTCACGGTATGTAGAAAACCGTTGCTATAGTCGAAACATATATTTGTGTATGTTAAGAAAAAAAAAGAGGTTTACAATAAATGAACATCAATCATAATTGTGACAGAACAATATAAAACACCTACAAGCACAAAACCTTTATACTATAGTCGGCGACTTCAACGTACACATTATGGATCTTAGGACCTAGCTTCGTCTTCAACTCATTACATCACTTTATGTCACTCAATTTACATTATATGGGGCAACGCTCGGGTAACGTACGGTTGCTCACCCATACGATATATCCAGAGCTTCGCCAACTCGTCATGATTCACTTCGTGGAGATGCGTGGTTTTTTTTTCTCCCTCACTATACTGCAGGCCTTTTAAACACCGTTGGTCATACAATGGTTCTTCGCAGGGTAGCGAACCGGATGCTAATATCCGGTTGACCTTCCGGCTTTCCTCTTCATCTCCCTCTCTCTCTCTGCTAATATTTCGACTTGTTGCTCCGAATACATTTACACGGCAGATTTTGGATAAAACATCGTGCTTGCATACATGCATGCACGATATTGCGTGTGAGTGATTATACCTGCCCATGCAGTCCAGTTTCGCCACGCTTAGGCTATTTTTCACAATGTTTTACTGTGCTATATGTGGTGTGAACTGTGATCTTTACTGTAGCCTTTTCCTTTGGATTTGGTCTCGGCGTTTTCTCAATCTTTCAAATTGGTTGCTCGGTCTTTGTCTATGAGATCATTCGCACAAAAACGGCTCCGTATATAGGAGCAGTGACTGCATTTGTACTAAGACGCCGGGCTTTCCTCTATAGAAGGCATAAGAGGACTAATTTTATTCTTCACTTCATGATGCGACCTCCACTTTCTGTGAGCGTCACTTCGCAAAAGCGCCACTTAATTTTTTCGTTTTAGCGCTGTCTACCGCCAATCGAACATTGAGGAAGAAGAAGTGTGAAATACAGAGAGCTGTTGCATAGTCGGGCCGACTACCCTGCATGTGTCCGGTGTGAAGAAGTAAAAGGAACATTTCAAATTCAAGTACTCCACATGGCGTGAGTTGCACGTTTTTGTCTCGGCACAAGGTTTGACGTGTCTCCCACAAGTGTCTTCGTATGGGTCCCCTTTTAAGTTTCTAAGGTCAAGTCGACATAGAACAGTGTCCGCCAGATTTCACCACTATATAAATACAGATTTGCGTCAATACCTAAAAGTACGGAGCCAGTGAAATGGAAGTGCCGTAACACAGCAGTGCAGACAACGCTTTATTAAGGAAAGTGTCGGCAATAAATTGTGGATGTTTTGCCGCCTCTTTTCCTCAGGAATTGCAATCGTTTTTCACACTGTAGCTGCACTGGTGTCAATTCATTGCCAATCTATCTTTCCCGCTAGCAATTAGCGCAGAACTGTTTCCTCTGAGAAGCCATAAGCGAGACGCTTTCGCCCCCTGATAATAAAGTATATCTCTACATTGAATATTCAAGTGGCAAACCAGCCATCTCGCCGTTATGCTCATCGATCTATTACCGCGTGCGTTCAAGGCATCACTAGGACAAATCACTCTTTCTTTCTTTCTTTCTTTCTTTCTTTCTTTCTTTCTTTCTTTCTTTCTTTCTTTCTTTCTTTCTTTCTTTCTTTCTTTCTTTCTTTCTTTCTTTCTTTCTTTCTTTCTTTCTTTCTTTCTTTCTTTCGAGTCAGTACGTATCGAAAGGCCCACTCCAATGTGCCTGGATGACGCCACGCGCTGCTTCGAAGCACGCCCTTTTCCACCTCAGTGGCGATTTCGATTTCAAACAGCGTTCGATAAGAGCTGCAGGGGCAAAAAAAATCGATAAATAAATATTCGCGCCGCACGAATAAGGATAATAGCACTTATTGGACGGCGACAGGAAAGAAAAACAAAAGACAGAGAGAGAGAGAGCGAGTGAAAGAGACGGCGACAGCGGTTCTCGCTTTCTGCGTTCGGAGTCACTAACCTCCTCCGAGGCTATGCGGCGGCGACGCCACCTCGCCGACACCACCCTTTTGTGGTGTCCAGGCAATTACAGCGAATTCCGGCGCGCGCACGTTCCAAGGTCGTCCCATCGATAAGGCGCTATAGCTCCCACACGGCATCATAGAGCCGCAGGGCACACAGACGCACCTCTTTGTATAAACCGTATACACGTGACAGCGGGAAGTCCGCCCGTAAATTTGGCCCATCGAAAGAAAAAAGAAAAAAAAAAGAACGGGCCCTACGGGTATACAGCAGCTCGATTTGTAAAGTATAGGAAACGAGGGAAGTAGGGGATTAAGCGCGCACCAATGTAAGGAGGAGGGAAGGGATCTCAACATAAAACTATAAGGAAACGTGGGCGCACAGCTCCGAAGCAAACGTATGAACGTACAGCTCTGAAACAAACGTACTGCTAGGAGAACGCCTGTTGCGAAAAAGAACGGCATAGAGTCTGCAAGGGCTGAAGGCACCAGAAACATGAGCACGTTCGGAGGTGGTTCTCGCCGGTACCGCGCTGAGCGATATCTTGCGTGAGCGAATTAAAGCAGAAAGTAGTATACTACTGAAAGAGAGTAAGTAATATACTGTTGGACATAGAATAAGCTCGGCGTGACCGTATGACAGGGCTCGCATCTCAGCTTATTTCCGACCACCGTCCAGTCGTCAAGCATCGTCACAACGTTCGTTTGTCTCTGGTGTATATAGGAGAAGGTAAGGCACAAATTTGGACGCGGCGACAACCTGTAGTCTCGCTCGCAGCTCCCTCACTTTTATGGCCCTCGTGGGAAACTATTGCGAATGTATGGCGGACGAGGTACGCAGTATATAGACATCGCGATAATCGCCTAAGAACAACCGGTATAGACAAACGGCCACGTATAAACACAGCGCAGGCACTGTGTGGATCGTTTCTTTATGGAATGAACGAGGACTCGAAATATCTATATCTTCTCGGTACTCAAAGGAAGAACAAAAAAAAGGTATATATATCTAATGATGGGGACTTAGTCCGGCTCTTTCCCTCCAACACGGCTCTTGCCTCTCCTGAGGCGCCCGTGTCGTAAAAATGAGTGGAAGAGGATTGCTGTCGATTATAGCGCGCGTATATTGTGGTGTTTAGATTGTTGCCGGTTGCGGAGGAACGGGGGGGGGGGGGGGGTGTGGAGGATAGTGGAGAAATAAAAGCACCTGTCGCGATCACCTTCGCAACCCGCGACAAGGGGGCAGCTTCTTTCTTCCCCTTTTGCCGTGCTGTGAGATCGAGGGAGAGATGGTTGAGATCGTTCGGCTTGCGTACCGGCGAGTAAAAAAGCAGTGGCGAACCACTGAACCGCGAGATAAAAAAATAAAATAAAATAAAAATAAAGCACCACCGGTGGTTGAGAAGAGGGAGGAGAGGATACGATAAATGACGGAGGGAGAGTAGGCCCGAGGCGAGGAAAATAATAAGAGCCGCCCCTTTTGTCTACCTGCCTGTTGTGGCAAATTCCGCGGGCCATCGGCACAGCGCGGTATAAGGACCCTGGCTTTCTTTTCATTTTTTTTTTTTTTTCGTTACCTGCCTCACCGCTGGTGTACGCGTTCGCTTGCTATAGGTGGCCAATCTATCGGTGCTCAGTGGGGACAATTTACAGCGATGGCGCACGGGCCTCTTTCTCCCTCTCCTCTATATTTTTTCAGAGGAGAGACGCGCGAAGCCGAGTCGCATTTTATCGGGCGGAATAGCCGCCGGCTCCGCACTGGAGAGGCTCACGCCTGCGAACCATTCTTGTACTCCAGCTGTGACGCGGCGCACAGCACTATATAGCTTGACCAAAGGGAGTCCCTGTCTGCAAGGCGATTCGGTGACAATCGCGAGCGTGTTTGCCGGGCGCGAAGCTCGCACGATGCCTCCGGGGCATGGAAAGGGCAACGGGTCTTTTGATAAGGTCACCACTGTTTCAAGAGGTGGTCCACGGGGGTGAGGGGGGCAGGCCTCCGGACGTCCCCCCCCCCCCCCCCACGAATTCCCACCCCCTCTTGGTATCTTTTCTTCTCCCGCGTGCGCGAGATTTTCTCGACGGCTGTGTCTGCCGCCGTCCACCGCCGCTGCTGTGGTGAAGCCCAGAATGTCGTCCTGCAAGTTTTTTTTTTTTTTTCCTCGCCGCATCGCACTGTCCTGGTCGTCGTTGCTTTGTTCCGATTTATCGACCGTACGTGATCGGCGTTCGTAATTCGCGCGTTGTCTGCGCGCACGCTCGCTTTTTGTGCAGAATGAACCTGAGGCCCTCCGACGCTTGGGTGTTGTTTTGTGTTTTCTCTTCTCAGCGGTGCCCATCGCTCGACTCTTATTCACTCTTACTTGGGCATTCCATATACGCTATACCCGTCGGCATTCTTATCGCTGGTCAGCCGAATAGGCGTTCTCGCGAGGCGCCCGAATGCCTCCGCAACTGTTGTTGCCGCCGCAGTTGCTGTTGCTTCGATTTGTTCAATCCACTCTCCTTCTTTCTTATAGCCCGCCCCCCTTCTTCCGCGACCCAGGGGCTGTTTTGTTCTCTCCTCGTGCTCACTTGGACTGTCTCCTATTTTTTCTTTATTATTTATTTATTTATCGGATACTGTTGTTTTAGCTTGCTCCCTCTCCTTTCTTTTTCGGAGGGGTGGCCCCACTTTCGCGTTTTAAAAAGAACTGCCCTCGCGATGTCACGAAAACGAGCGGGGTGACCGCGCGCCTCTACAGGTTGATACGGCAATACCGCATCTTTCCTTTCCCCAGCCCTCCTTTCTTTTTTTTTTTTCATTTATTTCAGCCTTCGATACGTCTGCGCTTCTTTCGTACGTATGTGCACTGGAAGCACGAGCGTCCATCTATCCTGCCTGTTTTGGTATACCGGCCTCGTTTGGACGATGGGCGGCACTCTATTGGTTCTTGATGGCGGCGGCGCGCTCTCTCTTCACAAAAAAGCAGCGGGGTGCCGCACCGTTTCTTATCCATGGGAAAGAAGAATAGCCATATCGAAGCCGCGCTCAATGCTGGTCGGACGGTTGAGGCCTCCCTCCGTGCAGTGGCCCGTGCTTTGGGGCGGCCGTGGTACAGAGGCATCGCCCCTGACCTTGGCTGGCTACTATGTTTTGCATTGGTGTCGCTTTGCATGTTATGGGAGCATGCCGTGGCTTGATAGGCGCGATAAAGGCTGGTGAGCGAGTGCTGCTCTAGAATATATAGATGCCCACAGCGTGCGTCCTGCTGAGTGTGTACGGTTGTTGGTGATTTCGTCGAGGAATCGCTGAAAACCCTCACGAAATTCGAAATGTCGTGGCGAACGTCTAGACTCTAGAAAATGAGCAAGTCAAAACGTGGTTCCTACATGACACTTCTGTTTGTGGACATAAAGAGAGAGAGAAGGCGACAGAGAAGATTGGAATATATATGGAGCTTGACAGTAGTGGTTCTATGTTTTGTTAATGTGAAAGCGTATCGTACTGCCAATGTCTCCTGCCTTCCTTGTTATAAACCTTAACGATATATGCTGGAAATATCATCCTGGCTTGCTACTACAGGTACTGACTAATTATTATGAAATACACAGATGCCACGTGAACGTGCGAAGAACACATACAGTTACTGACAGACCGGCGAATGCACAAAAGAGTGTACTTACTACATTAGTTCAATTTTAAAGAAAAAAAAACACTATTATACGTACACCTCTGTAAGTTATGTCGTGGCCAGGCAACACCTTCTAATTATTAGGCAGTTTTAGAATAGGGTACGCATTTATAGCGTTCGTTGGGCAGGATACGCTATTTTCATCATTTATCGTGGCTACCTAAGAGGATAGCGTATGACGCATACGCAGTGGCCTCAAGCTAACGCAGTGCTTTGCGCGCCGTATTCTGAAACTGCATAACCTAGGCGGCGCTGGTTCATGATGAACCGTTTCTATACACGCGTACCCACGTGACTACCGTGCCAGGTTACCGTTTGAATCGGAGATATTCATTTTCCAATCCGACTCTAGTTTTCAAGTGTGTGTCACTCGTGTCGCTCGTGGAAGTTCGATGATATCCTCGAAAGTTTTAAAGTAAACACGTTCCTACTCTTTGAATTCGATTCTTCCCCGCCTTATTCACAGCCCCAAGGGCACGCGACGGAGACACAAAAGAAAAACGAAAGGCCCGACATCGGAGTAAAGATCGCTATGCGAAGAGTATTGCACGGCCGCCGCCAGCCGTGCCGGGAAAGTTTAGTCGCATATTTACCTGCTTAATGGAAAGGCAGTTTGCACAGCGATTGCAGAACGGGCAAATACAGGTGACAGGCCTCACTAACGTTCATTTCCTTTACATTATTTTTTTGTTTCACCTCCTTTCTTTTTTTGTGGGTGCCAACGTTTCCCGGCGTTTTACTAGACCGAAAATTCTCACAGTATATATATATATACATTTTTTTTTCGCACGTTCGTAAACATCCTGAATTGTGAGAAGAAAAGGGCAAACGTTATCTTTCATCCTTCGTCATATGGTACCGTGGTTTTTCCTCTAGAAGAAAGAACGAAAGGAGTCATTTAGTCACGCCTTTGTGTCTTTCGTTTCCTTGTGCCAATACTTCTATCGCTTTTGAGAACAAAAATGTGTCATGTTGAGAATTTGGCGCGTGTCATCACTATAGTCGTTCTATTTCTGGTCGCGCTGTGGAGCACCGTACCATTCTCTCGCATTGCGAATACGTGTGTGTGTGTGTGTGTGTGTGTGTGTGTGTGTGTGTGTGTGTGTGTGTGTGTGTGTGTGTGCGTGCGTGCGTGTGTGTGTGTGTGTGTGTGTGTGTGTGTGTGTGTGTGTGTGTGTGTGTGTGTGTGTGTGTGTGTGTGTGTGTGTGTGTGTGTGTGTTGTTTGGCTTCAGCGCAGTTGGGTTTCATCATCAACCTCATCAGCGGCTTCGTTTCAGTATTTGTGAGCCTGTTTCTGTTTCAATCGCAGCGTCGTTGTTTTGCTCGACCCGTCAACAGGAACTGTTCTTTTTTTTACTGCTCTTTGTCCCGTCTATATATATATATATATATATATACTGTGTTCGATGTAACCTTCTCCAAGCGACCGACTTTTGTTTACGCGCACGTTTCCTTGCCTATTTATACGTTTCCGTCCATTATTCTTTGCATGTATATTCATACTTTGTTTCCGTGCTTCGAATGCACCCCTAAGCCATCACCTATTTATATTTTCCCTTTCCTTCCCACACTTTCTGTCTTCATTCTGTGTTTGCGCAACAGGCCGGATCACCGACTTTCGCGGAGTGCATAGTGAGTCACCTCAAGGACTTCAGCGTCCCCGCTGTTGCGTTATCACGAGTGAGCGCTACCGTTTGCGTACGCACACGCTGCTGTGTACGCGCACGACGACTCGTTGATCACGCCTTCGCACGCGCTGTACGCAGCTCGATCGTGCCCCGCAGCGAAGTAGAGGTTGCAGCGATTGCTGCGCCACGATTATATCGAGCCCAATTTAGCGCCAATGCGATTTGTACTCCGCCTTGACTTCTCTTTAATCTTTCGAATGCGCTCAGCCATTGTTTTGCGAAGGCTTCCGTGTGGTTGTTCTCTTTTAGCCAGTGCAAACCCATGCCCCTATACCGTGGCCTCCGTTGTTGAAACGAGCACCGCTGTGATCTCGGAGGCAGCGATGAGGCGCTGATCGTTTTCTGCGCAGGGTAACTCATATTTGTCACTATCGCCCCAAGTGTGGCGGTTCGATCAGCCACAATGACAGTGATGGACATGTGATGTGCGTGTATTTGTTGTAGCTTTATATCTCTGGCTTCAGGCTGGGCTTTGCCTGTAACTTGATCTTTTTCAACAAAATATTTCCTTATGAGCACGATAATTTCCAATGATTACGCATGCTTCCAGAATTTCATCGCTCTTATGCTTTAATAACGGTCTAGTTTCGCGATCATTTAGAAAGATTAAGCGTGATAAACAATGCCACAGGAACTATACACTAAAGCCGCAAGCATGGAGATTAGACGAATCCGTGTACTGTAACCATCGCTCACGACAGCTAAAGCTATCACATTGTATAGTGCTGTCTAGTACTATTTGCACAATAGTCTATATTGCAACCGGTATGAAAAAAAAGAAATGCGTGAGGCGGAATATGATGGCATTTCTTTGTCATTATGACGACGTGCGCTCGTATGCACGGTTAAGCGCGGAAGTTGAGCCACTATCTGCGCGCGTCCGCGTTGTTTGTCGTGTATGCTGCCCTCATTTTCCGCAATCGATCGTACGTTCGGCGGCGACACATGTCCGCCAGGCATGTTGCGAGTATTTCCGCCAGCGTCTCTGGCTGCTATTACATGCATACCGTCGTTCGCTAACGACCGTACAAGTGTTCTCTTTGATTAGGAAGACAAGAACGCTTGCTGTATACACAGCTTTGTGTTTCCCGCTTGAATACGAAGCGTGTTCGTATTTGAAGTATATGCACGTGTGTATCTGCGTTCGGTATTGTAAACGGTATACACTTTGGAAATATGTATCCACAGAATAGGACTTCCTATATATAGCTGTCCCCATTCTGGCATCCTCTTCCGTTTGCAATACAATGTGTGATTCGCTACCTCTTATTGTAGGCTGAATATGTATGCAAGCAACTTCTACAAGAGAAGTTTCCCTGATTGATTCGCCCGCAGCAATCGTCGTATTTTATTTTAACGCGGTACAAAAAGGCATTGCTGGGCTACCTGCGTTAAAGCCCCTATAAAATGCATGTTTTTTAGTCTCAGGTTTACAACGCTTAAGTTGAACATGGAAGACGATAAAAGACAGGGTCAAGATTAGCTCGATTACCGACTGGAGGCTGACTATAGCACTGCACACTGTCCTCTTTCGCCACCCTCGTTCAACCTTTCCGCTTTAAACCTTAAGGCCGTGTATCACCAACTGTAGACTGATCAATCAGACAACCAGCATGTCTGTATAGTTCTGCATACGACAGAATTTACGCGATTAGCTCACGATATTAGACGTTGCACTCGGAGAGCGTGGGAACCGGCAGGAAGGTAATAATAACTCTTCATCTTGTTGGACGAGGCAGGAGCATGCAGTATGCAGAAATATATATATATATATATATATATATATATATATATATATATATATATATAAACGAAGAAAGAAAATCCTTGGCCTCTTGTCAGCAGCTATAGGCGCCCATAGTTCGTTCTCGATCCACCCAACACTGGTAGCCGGCGAAGGGGGCGGCCCCGTTCATCCTGAAACCACCACACCCTGTATACGAATACCCGGGACGCGAAACAGAGCAGCCAACAACAGCGGCCGCCTATATATATATATATATATATATATATATATATATATATATATATATATATTATATATATATATATATATATATATGCATGCTCTCCCACCTCTCTTGTCTCTTGGCCGGCGCCTTACACGAAGGCTTGCTGCCTCAAGGTATATACACACTACAACAGCTGCATGAATGCAGCAGCATCAGCAACAGCGGTCAGTGCGCTTGTGCCCATGAAGCAGGTTCCCTTAGTTGTTCTGCTTTCTGCGTTTAATCTTCTTCTTCCTCTCCTCGCCTCCGTCGTGGTCTTATCTCTGCTCACCACGCGTGTGATGAGCGGGCGTCCATTGCTCTCACCGCGGCTTTCATCTCCAGCGCTCGCTCTCGCGCCTGCCTTTCTTCTTCTTCGCTTAGCGCGTCTTGTGATCAGCAGACGTCTCAAGCGATGCGGACGGGATCCTCCTGCCCGTTTGCACTCGCCAAGTTAACAGCAGCTGTTTTGCTGTGCCTCTGTGTATAGCTTCCACCCCTATACGGTGGCTTTCATTCTTTCTTTCTCCCTCCTGCCTCGGACTCACCTTCTTCTTCTTCTTCGTTCAATGTCTTATATATGCGTATATATAATTTGGACCATGCGTGGCCGCATCGGCGCCTGCGGACGATCGTAATCTCATGCGGCATCACAATCGACCCGGGACTAATGAACGCCGGGACGAAGTTGCGTGGAAAGTGTCGATAAGGGCGCCAGCGTTCCGCCCATCGGTGTAAGCTGAATCGTCCTGACAGCTACGTCAAGATGAAAGGAAAGAAAGAAAGAAAGAAAGAAAGAAAAGAAGAAAGAAAGAAAGAAAGAAAGAAAGAAGGAAAGAAAGAAAGAAAGAAAGAAAGAAAGAAAGAAAGAAAGAAAGAAAGAAAGAAAGAAAGAAAGAAAGGGACTCGCCTATCACCATGTACAGTGACAGATTATCTGCACTGTGTCTCAGTTAAGGCCGTTGCTTCGAAAAGCTTGCTAAGGAAGAAGGGAGTCTGTTGATATAAAGCGACTGGGCCACAGCCATGTGTGGTGACTGGCTTGTAAATATTAAAAGAAAAATGTCATAAAGAAAGAAGCGAACAATTCCTCGGTTAAACGTTAATTTCGTTTCTGTATCTCTGCAAATGTTCTTCTGAACACTGTTCTTGGCGGGCGTGTATGCCCACAAGGGACAGTGTCCAGACTAACATTTAAAGAGATATTCGCAAGAAAACCGCGCGCAAGATTTGCTTCAGATCAGTCGCCCGAGGCTTTAAACAACCTATTCTGGTATTTTACGCTCCGGAGATCGCTGGGACAAAAAAAAAAAAAAAGGCACGCTTGCAGTTTTTTATGGGACTCCAGTATCACGTTTGCGAGGGAACCCTTACAAACTGGTTGGTCGCGTGCGATCGGGTACTTCATCAGAGGAGCGGAAAGGGTCAGCGATGCGCCCTCCCTCCAACAGAAGCCTTAGAGATCCACGTCTTAGATACACAAAGGATAATCTTACGCAACTCTCAGACACAAAGGGTTGAAGACGAAGAAGCAGGAAAGAAAAGGCACATACACACACACTCTTCGCGTTCCTGATAACGCGGGAAACGTGATTGCCTTATTTTATTAGCCTTTCAGTGGTGGTTCTATATTGGGCATCGGCATTGAAGTGGGCGCTGAACGTCCCTGGCCTTGGAAGAACTTCGCATTAGAAGGCGGAGGGTATTGTTTAAGAAGAAGGAGGTGCTCATTATGAGGCGTTCGAATGCGGCACACTGACACGCGGTATCCGCGGCAAGGCGCGTGTTTCTGCGCACGTACAGTGCGCATGCTTTAATAGCTTAGGACTATGTACGTCCCGGCACGGCCTTGACATCAGCTTCGCCTGGAACAATTCCAATTGGTCATTCTTTTTTTTTCTTCTTCAGTGCTCGCAGTTAGAGCACTTCCGCAAGAATCACGAACAAAGAAGCACTGCTAATCTTTAATGGAGAGACCTGATAGGCAACAAAGGCGCGGGATTACGTAAAGCCTGGTTTTACTAGTTCTCGGAGTTGCTTTTTCTTTCTTTCTTTTTTTTTTTGATGATTCGGATGAAATATAGCCGTCAAGCTTTGATTGACGGCTATATTTTGACGGTTGGGGAGGGTACCTTTTCATCGAGCAGCCGGTTTTTATGAATTGAATGTCACACTTTGTCTATTGATCATTCGCGTTTTTTTATTTTTATTATTTTTTTATTTTTGCAAGGTCGTATACACATTTTCATGTGGGATTGCTCCGTCGTCGTGCGGTATTGCAGGCTCCCTCTCCCTCTGCTTTATATAATTTTTTTTTTCTCTTCGCTCCAACATTATAAACCGTACTATATGCTTCTAAATTTACCGGAGCTATCGAGACGGCTGCCCGCAGAGTTAATTTATCCCTAACCTAACGAAACAGAATTTTCTTCGTAAGCCTAGTTTCATTACAATACGTTTCATCATCACTTCGTCAGCGTCGGTTCTTGTTGTGGCGTTTGATTAAAACGAACTTTATTTCTGCATTATCGTTCGAATCATTGCGTTAACGCCGATCTCGGCACGCCGTGTTCTGCCTGCGGACACTCGTTTATAAATTATATGCCTGCTTTCATGCAGGTACCTACTTCCACGCACGAACGCTCCTCCAGTGCGCTAACGAGCGCCTTATAACGTATTGGTGTCTGTCCTCTGAACCTCCTTGCTTAAACTTGTCGCAGCTGAAGCAACGTCGAAGAAAATGCGCTTTCAAGATTACGCCGACCTTTGATTCTTTGTTGATCGTTTTATGTTCGTTTCAAAATGCTATCCGGGCTCTCAATCAGCTCCAGTGGGACCAGTCGGCTTCGTTGGCATGAACAATGATTAATAGGACAACAACAATGACAACAACAGCAACAGTTAACTCTCCTCTGCCATTATGCACGGTATTTGTTTCACAGTTTTCTAATTATTTATTTCAGCGTCACGTTTTCCTTTTTTCTTCACTTTTTTGTTGTTTTTCTGCTGTGAGGTATGAAGTATCTGAGGCGCTCTTTTACCGCAGTCTCTCTAAAGCAAGCCACTTTATAACAATCGCATTAACAACAACGACGGCGATGACGCGGATGACAGCATAGACCCGTTCTCCCTCGTTTGTATACCGTCTGTTACATTCAACCACGGCAAGGCGGTAAACAAAACGAATGTCTTTCCAACTATCCCGTTCTGCAACACTCATTGAAACCATACAGTCGAAGATGTTATATATATAGGCGCAAACCATTCTGCTAACCGACTATTCTTACCTGTCGCTACGGCCGGAAGGCCGTAGCGGAACGATGATGCGTATATAGGTGTATAGTATAGTATAGTATAGTATAGTATAGTATAGTATAGTATAGTATAGTATAGTATAGTATAGTATAGTATAGTATAGTATAGTATATATAGTGCACGAATCATATCCATTTTGCTGGGGCCTTGTCCTGCAGGTGTGAATTGATATACGTTGACAGGTGATCTGCGGTGCCCGATGGAGGGGAAGACTCGCACGGGGATCGCAATAACGCTCGCAGATCCATCAAGGAAACGCCTCGGTTTGGCACAGCGTGTCCCACGAGCGCGTGCTGCTCGGGCGGAAACAATATGGGAGCGCGGGGACGCCCTGGCGGTCATTTCCTTCCGGGGTGACGTTTGCCGCGCCCCATTGCTCAATGGCTCCGATCTTTCTCTTGCCGCTGCGTCCGTTCTCTCCAGCTTTATCTGTGGAGCTTTGTTCCTTTATTCACGCGCCGAGTGGTTTTCTTCTCTTGGACACATTTTCTTTCTACTAGAAGTGAGGATACGACTGCAATACGGGTCTGGATATTTTTCAATGTCGCTCGGCCTCCCTTTCCTGTGAATTTATCCTCGATACTTTTCTTTACATAACAGATCTGCTTCTTTGGCGCTTACGAGAACAAGTGTGAGAGGCTTTGAATCCGCAGTGCACGGGGCATTATACCGCGCTTCATTTCACCACAGGGTTCCTTAACTTTATTTTCTTCTTTGTGAAAGTGAACGATCGAGTGCTATACTTTCTCACGAGGATACAGAAAGTCATGTCGGGACCTTAACTTGTTGGATATGGCCCTGTTGATTCGGTTTTCGTAAAATGCAACGGTTAGCGTAAACATTGCTCTCTAGCGTATTTCTCTGTGTGTGTGTGTGTGTGTGTGTGTGTGTGTGTGTGTGTGTGTGTGTGTGTGTGTGTGTGTGTGTGTGTGTGTGTGTGTGTGTGTGTGTGTGTGTGTGTGTGTGTGTGTGTGTGTGTGTGTGTGTGAGAGAGAGAGAGAGAGAGAGAAAGAGAAATCCCACTATACGGTAAGAAAAAAAAAGCCATAGTCATGGGATTCTTATACCTGTGGCGTATCCTAATGAAACGAAATGCGCGATCAAGTTTCGCAGTGCAGCCACGCTCTTTCTTGGGCTTTCTATACACCAAGTCCTAAACATCTCTGAATAACGCGAGTTCCCATTGTTGTTGTTTTCTAATCGCTTAGTACACATTCCGCCCTCGCAGCCTTCAAATGCGTTTTCGAAGCGTAATGGAAAACAGATAATTACCGGAATGTGGAGCCGGGACCGCCCTAGTTAGCCGCAGGAAGTGTTCACTCTAACTAGCACCGGTCCATCTCGCGCTGCATACAGCTGCCAGTAACAATCGAGCACTTCGTGCGCACCCGTTTCGCGCGTAATAGTCACGTTCAACGTATGCCTGTACGCGTGCACTGTACACGGGCGCGTTCGTTGCGAATTCAGTTCGTGTTTCACTGACTTCGAAGCGCACACACACTGGCCTCGCCTGAATGCATGCTTGCTGCTGCTGCTCCGTGGGCATGCTGTAATCGATTGGGTGCAGCAGCGCACTTCGCTGCCGCCACTGCCGCAACAGCAACTGCGGGAGTACATGTTGGCGCAGCCGATAAAATGTATCAGTCACCGGCACCGCAGTGGCCGAGACCGGTATAAAGTACGAGTCATTCGTGTATACGCGTTCGAAGTCTCGCCGGGGCCTCCTTTGTCTCTGGACCACGCCGACTGGACACCCCGCTGTTCCTCGTTGTGAGCGGCAGCGTTATTTCGCAGCCAACGACAAATTCGATCTATCTGGACCATCGCGCATATATATGTACGGCGCTTTGATACAAGCCTTTTCTCTTCGTGTTCGTCCCACGCGGCGGCTACGGCATGCAGGCTGCCGGGGATAATAGGCGCGCGATGGAACGGGTGCGCTCACTTTATAAGGTATATATACGTTGATCGAAGCGCTTGCTGTGCTATAGCCTTTTGGTGGTTTCATGAGCGTGCGATATATAGTAAGTCTAATGATGTGCCGCACACTCTCTCGTCTCATCTCTAAACAATGATGAAGTCTATATAAAATTTCGCATGGCTTCCATTTCGCTCTTCCCACATACTTTTGCGAAGTCTACTTTGTTTCATCAGGCCGATACTTTCCTGGTTGAATTGTTATGCGTGACAGTCAGCTACTTCTCAACAAAATCTGTAGGAAGTCGCGAAAAGTCAATGAAAGTTCCAAATACAAAATGTATAGTGGTCCACTAAGGCCTTATAGATCAAGCACGGGACCTTGCATTCACTGTGAAGCATATATACGTTGCCCAACCTGCCTATGTCTCTGGCTTGCAGCACCTTTGTTTTGTTTACCTCTGTTTCACTGTGTCGCTCGCGCGTGCGCATATACTTTATATATAGAGTGCCTGCTTCGCAAGTACACATGGTCGTGCAATGGGATATGGTCGCACTCCCTACCCGGAAAAAAAGAGTAAACAATTTTTAAAATGCGCGCTCAGTTCGTATAGTCGAACTCGTCATTCTCGCTGCAGCTACAGCGCCCGTGCGACAGTTTGACTTCGGACACGGAGAAATGTTACATTTCCAGCACTCATCTTTCGAGCCCGTGCGGCGCATCGCGTGTCCAAGTATAGCAACCGGACTTGCTCCGAAAAGCTCCCTCCTCCGACGTTTGACCCTATTCTTCTAGAACTACCGTCATTGCGGTCTCGAATCTCCTTCGTCCACTCACTGTGTGTACGGCCCAGCGCTTTGCTGTAGATCTTTTCTTTTCTCGCGCGCTCAGGATGGCTCTTCGCTTGATCACGCAACAAAGAAGGGACGTTCGGCCGCCGCGACAAGGCGCCCAGGGGGACAGGTGACACTCGATCGTCGGCGATTCGGTCCGATGCCGGTCGGTCGCCGCCGCGCTGGAATGCGCACGCCCGCTCGTGGCGAACGAGATGCGAAAAAGAAAGAAAGAAAGAAAGAAAGAAAGAAAGAAAGAAAGAAAGAAAGAAAGAAAGAAAGAAGCCCGCTGGGCACCAGTCATCCGGGTTAAAGCAACGAGGGAAACACAAATGAACAAGGACGTAGACGACGAGGAAGAAGAAACGCGGGAGTACAACAGACGGCACAATGGCGTGGTACGGTGAGGCGCGCGCCGCGGTACATATCCGATACAATCTCGGGAACTCCCCCTCTTCTTCTTCATCTCTTTCTTATTTTCTCGGATAGCGCATGCCGCCGAATATATAAATGCGCGTCGTTTACTCCCGATCACGATGTGTTATGTGCGATCGCCGGCGTGCGCATTCTTCTCTTGCGTCGGGACGTTTGAGAATCCCCCTCTCCCTCTATTTTTCTCTTCTTCCTCTTCTTCCTAACAATTCTGCGGGTAGAGCTTTCGTTGGACATCTAGACCTGCCCGGCGCTGCCTTCCTTCTGTGTACTAGCTCCCTCTGTGGCTCTTTATGTTATTTCACCCCTCTTTGATACTGCGCTCTCCCTTCCCCTTCCGTGCCGCGTAACAATCGCCACAGCGCTGTCCTTACCATGTTTGTATGTGCGGCTGGCTTCCCTTGCCTCTCGTCCACTGACCCCTACCCTCTCCACTGCCATCCCGTCACATGCACGTGCCTGTATCTATCAGCTGTGCAGCAAGCCCCGTATTTCACATGCCCCTTTCCGAATTTTGTCTGATTCTTCGGCCCAGCAGTCCGTCGCCCCAGGGCCGAGGTCAAGAGGCGCGCCATTTTGTTTCTCTTGGGCGCGCGCGCCGCGGCCGTAAATATAGAGGCGTCGTCGTTGCATATTTTTTGCTTGCACGTGCTCGCCGTATAACAATGGTCCCCCCCCCCCTCCTCCACTCTGATCGGGTCGGTGCTCCACTCTGTTAGAGCTTCGATGTACGCCACCGCGCCAGTGCATCGACGCCTCGGGCTAGCCGCCCATGCATGTGTATTGGAAATTGGCGACCGGTTCCTCTGAAGCATCCCGTTGCGCGTGAACTCGCCAGAGACTACTCGCCCGAGAGAGAGAGAGAGAAAGAGAAAGAATAAACGCCGACCATGGAAACAACGAAAATAAAGAGGGAGGAGGAAAGACACGGGCGCACAAAACGAAGCGCGCTGACCGCTTAACACAGCCAGTCTCAAACGTCTGAGAACAAAAGCCTTCGGTGAGCCTAAGCTGTATACATATACAGGCGTTCTCCTGACGTGGTTGTTTCCTGTGAATGGCAGGAGGGGTCAGCATACACTACAGTGCAGCGCGTGATTCTACTTCGGGAGCGGCGCTCTTCTCGTCTTTCGATCGGGGGAAACAAAGGAAACACGTTCGGCAGCACGGGTGAGGAGAGAGCTGGCGAACCGTTTTCATCCTGGCCTCCACCCAGTGCCCTACAATTGTCTAGCTCCTTTTATAAAGCGTGAGCGTTTTTCTCCTGTCGACTGGCCCCTTCCCAGCCACTCGTGACCGAAAGCGCAGACTTCAAGTGGATTGGAAAAGAAGTTCCTGCGGTGAACTGCAAGCACCACTACACTGGCGTTCTGGCGTAGGGCTGTGGTGTCATGGCTCGTCTTCTGGCCAGGAGCCCTCAAGGCAGCAGCAGGAGTGCAACGAGTTCGGGAGTTAAAATGTCCCAAAGGGACATCCGTAAATCTTTCTAAACTCGGCGACCGCGCAATGAACCCACGACCGCAAACGACTCCGCATGGCGTCTCGCAGAAGCCCGGCGACGGGCCTCGTTGACTGAACACATTGTCCAACAAAGGAACGCCTCGTATATTGTTCAAAAAGAGCACCGATGCTGCCGCTTGATTTCGACTCTATCGCCAAACGTTACAGCGTACAGCTTCGGGTTATTCAAAAGGAACAGAGATGCCGTCGCTTATCTTCGGCTTCGCCACCAGACGTAACAGTGGGCCGTGTGACTAACTTTCATCGCCAAACGAGAGGGAGGGTCTGGTAAAGTTGCTTTGTACAGAAATATAAAAACGAAACACACCGCCATTAGGAATGGCACGGTTGATAGCTGCGATGATACGGGCATGAGATGCGGCGAGATCAATTGCGGGGCATGAGACCCTTAATTACCCGGCTCATTAATCGCGGCTTCATTTTTCTCGTGACGACCGCCGACTGCGTTCGTTGATATATTCGCGTGAATGACCAAGAGCCCTGCTCCTGTTATTCTTCGGTGTTGCTTTATTCCGTACGATCGCTTTATGTAAGTTTGTATAAAAATAAAAAAAAGAAAGAAAGAATGACCCAACTCCACACTAACAGTTTATTTATTTATTTTTTATTTGCGACATAGACTTGCCCTTAAGGCATAATATATGTTGTGTATATTTGTGTTAAATGTGCGCCGTTAGGCCGGTGTTGTGTATGAAGTGAAGAAGCGTCTTGTGGAATGTGTTGTCATGTATCCATCGGTCATAACTGTTTGTGTCACTGTAGTGAAGACCAGCTTGCAGGAGATGCCGGAAGTGTTCCGACTGTAATCCTTGGCATGTCCATATAAGGTGGTATGCATCTGCTTGCGTCACCGGAACAGAGCAGTACGGGGATGCCATGTAGCACCAACTGGTAAATGCGACCAGTTCCACGTTGAGAGACAGTTTATACCAACGTTTTATTCCGCTAAGAAGCTGAGTTCTACGGTGTCGCTTTGTGGTGAGTGCGTATACCCAGCATGAAAAAAAAAAAATTAAAAGTATAGCTTAAGGTAAAGGTCTCCGCATCGGTATAGTCACTAGGCTAAAGCTGACCGTTCTACGGCACGGAGATCGCTAAGTAAGCCAGCATACCGTCGTCTCCGCCTGTATCGCCTCACAAGTTCTAAACTCGCTGCCTCCCATGCGCCTGTGGACCGCCGGTCTTTTCTTTTTCCATCAATGTGCACGTTCTCCGGGCTTGCATCGGTACAAAGGCGGGAGGGGTCGTGGCAGAGAGAATAGAAACGAGGAAGAAGAGGGGAGGGGGGTTGCCTTCGCCACGCACTGACCCCGTGCTTCCGAAAGGTCTCGGTCCGCATACCCGCTGTTTACGCGCCCATCTCGACGCCACAGTTACGTATACGGGACGGTTCCCGCTCGCGGCTATTGCCGTGTGCCTTGTTTCGAGGCCCCTCGAGCGCTACTTGAGGGTATAGCGCAAGTATACATGTATACACTACACCTATACGGGCTTCATGCTCCTTACCTTTTGTTCTTTCACGCGCACGCAATGGGGGGAGAGATAGGATGCTCTCGTTCCGGTCCTGCATTGTGTGCCGCCACGCCAGTGCAAGTTCCATGCCAGCATTTTACACGGCGCCCGCCTTCTCGGAGATCGCGGTCTTCAACAAGGAGCCCCGCGTTCGACACCCTCCCCCTTCCCTCCCGGAGGCAATGGAGGCGCACGAATTCGCTAAATCAGCGGGCTGTGCTCGCACGCGTCCGTGTTTCGGGCCACGGACGCAGCAAGCGGGACAGCCCTCTGCTCTCCTCCCAGACTGACGATTATAGTCATTCGCACGATGACGTTGTTAGTTCGTGAGCAGCGCAGGCGAGCTGCTGCTTCCTTCTTTTCTCTTGCGCGGTGTACACACATACGCGCTGTCTGACGCCGTCGACACCAAACCGCCTCTGTTACGGCTTCTGCTCTGCCGCTTGTTGTTGAGGAGGTCCGCATATCCGAGTGTGCCCTGACGCGAGCTTGAATTATTGGCCTGCCCCGCTCTTGCCCGTGGCCCGCAGCAGCACAGCTCGACCGGATAACCGGTATCTCTCTTTCGCGCGAGAACACGGCGACGGATTGCGGCCTGCCTTCGAGGTCGTAAAGGGAACCTATAAGCACTCTTGTTTTGTTCCTCGGGTTTGTAGGGCAAGGCAGGCTTTGACTTTTCCTTATCATTGTCCCCGGCTTGGGGTTTGTCTCGCCCGCGTGCTTCTCTATATCGGTTCCTGTTTTGTTGGCCCTCGTTGGCTCCTCGGAGGGGTCTCCATGCCAACGCCCGTGTTCGGCGAGGTCTTATTTTTGCGCGCCTCCAGTTGCATCTCTCGAGAGACCATTGTGCGCAGCATGAGAATTGGCGACATGGCAGACTTTATCTTGCCGATGTAGTTGAATAACAGATCAACGCATCCCCGACAGGAATGGCTTAGCCGGCATGCTTTGGTGTGTTTTTCGAACGCGTACAGACTATTATAAACTCCATAAACTATTCGCAGTGATCTATAGGTCGAACGCGTGGCGAACCGGTATATGGAACAATCCGCAGGTTTTCGTTTGCTGTAGGAAAGTATTCATCTGGCCCGCGATTGTTTTCTTCGCTCCCTTGAAGCCATCTTGACTGATTACATATCGAGGTATTTCGAAAACGCTGTTTAGTGCGAATTTGTTCCACAATGGTTATTTCAAAGCGTGTATCGGCCAATAAAGACCAGAATGAACGTAATACCGCTTCATTAACAGATTTGAACATTTTGGTCCAACGTTTGTTCGCGTTTGACAGTTGCGAAGGAAACTGCATCGTTATTAAAATTTATAAAAAAATCTATTTTGCTATATGTCTTTCAGAGCATGTGCTAATATATGAAGATATTGGGAATCAAACAGCCTATGCAGCTTCAGAAGGCTGCTTATCCCTTCAGCGCACTATGTCGAGGCATACACTGATGGTCAAGTGCACTTGTGAAAATGCTGGAACGCCTCTCAACATTGACTACTGACTTTTAGGGGCGAAGCTCCTTAAGGCGGCACCCGTTCGTCCCTCGTAGTCGTAGTCGTAGTAGTCGTAGTGCGTAACCAGTCTTACGCTTTAACCTCCAAGGTGGTGCCGGTGGGAGATTTTTCCTGTGCGTTGTTGAACAATAAAAAATTCGCAGCGTGCGCGTTAACTAAAAGCCGAATTCTTCTGTCTCTCATTCCCCATTAGCAGCCATTGGCATGTTCCAGTAGGAAACGTTAGTAGAAGTAGAAGTGTAAGTGTTATACCCCTGTCACACGGGGCAACTTAATTGCACTTTGAGGGAGTGCCCTTCGCCGCTAGTGCCATTCGCACGCTGTCACACGGGAACGTTTAGTGACACTCGCTGCAAAGCGCACTTGCCGGCGAGTGCGTTTGCCAAACTCACTTCGCCGAGACGGAGTGTCTAGCCTCGATAGCAGTGGCTCGAAAATAAATAGTTTATTATCCCAAGCAGAGTTCATAGCATTTTTGAACTGTCGTTTTCTTTATTGGGAATATTCGTATGCATTAAAACATACTATAATACAAAAAACTAATTTGCTACTCTCGTTCTCGGGCAGTTTACAGCCCCGACCGCCAGGGGCATGCCCAGCGCACGCCGTGCAATGGCTGCAGCCACCACGTTTGTACGTAAATTTTATTTTAAGGGCTGGTTATAGCTGTAACACAGTATTAATTAAGAAACATTGCCTGAAATAACAAATACATGTTGTGCTACTTAAGTACCCATCGCCATTACAATAATTTCCAAAGTGCACTTCCCTTTCTCGTGTAGCAGCGCGCTGCCAAAGTGACATTCTGGGGGCGTAAGTGCACTCGCTCAAAATGACACTAAACTTGCCAGTGTGACCGGGGTATTAGCTAAAAGCCGACTTCTTCTGTCTCTCATTCCCATTAGCAGCCATTGTTTACCTCCAAGGTAGTGCCTGGTGAGATTTCTCCTGTGCGTGATTAAACAATAAAAATTTTGTTCAAAACGCCGTTGATTGATGAAATAAACCAACGAAAGACGCCAGATGTTTTCTAAAAGCAAAACGAAAGAACGCCAGATGTTTCTAAAGCAAAACGAAAAGACGCCAGCTGCTTTCTAAAGCAATGGTTTTCTAAACAATGAAAATTAACAGCGTAGATGTAAAATTAAAGTGAGCTGCAAGTTGTCATAACTCATCGAACCTTTAGTATAAACGCGCCCGATCTCACGTCGGTGATGATGTACTGGGCAGAATTCACGGAAGATTCACGGTTTACCGATGAACCTCCGCAGCTTCGCCCACTCATCATCATTCACTCCGTGGATATTTGACACTGTACACTGCTAAGCGATTACCTGCTTGCACTTTTAGCTTTTGGCGTTTCTTGTGCAATCGCAAGGGCGACGTAAGCGCGGCGGCATATTGCATTAGAATCACACTGCTACCAACCAAACACTGCGGTACTTCATTTTGACCTCTCGCTAAACGCTGACCTGCGCAACAATCCTCGCCGGAGCGCGAAAGAACCATCGGAGTCGCAACATCACGCTGCAACAGACGCTTTGACCTTCGCACTGCACGCGCGGTCGCTGCAAAATTAAGGCGGCACGTGGTCAAACGTGCGCAACACATTGCCCGCGTCTGGTGCAAGCTTCGCCTTTACTTTTCGTCGAGGGGAAGGATACAATGTGTACAAGTAGCCCAGAGCAATCTACAGGGAAATTGCGCGGTGCTCTCTGGGGACTGTTCGCCCCCGCTAAGCAGATCGGGCCAGCCGGCCGACCTATGCTGCATGGTCGCCCCGGCGGCGCTGGCAGCGGCTTTCGTCATTATACCTGCTCGGAATTGAGGCGTGCTGGGCCGCCGGCGGTGGCTGGTGACTTTTTGGCCGCAGTATTATACGGCAGTGAGCGTCGCCGTAGCCAGTCACGCGGCCACTGGTGGAGTCACCATCGAGGCCAGCGAGTCGTTATCAATCAAAGCCCGATTGTTGCAGTGGTGCGCGGATGCCGCTGCCCGGACAGCCGCGGGTGACGTCCGGTGCATGGCCCCCGTGGCGTAAACGACCTCAGTGACCTCCGAGCGTGATGCCATACGGTAATGCGCTCGCCTATTGATCGTTTTTCTGGATGAGTGTGACCTTGCCTACGACCTCTGAGCGAAACTGGGCAATTCTGTAGCGCATCAGGCGGTGTTATATAAGCCGAGCGCGCAGTCACTTTGTTGTGTACACTTAATAAGCCGGCCAGCTAGTGGCGAGGAGTTTCCACAGCTCGCCGCTATTAGCGAAGGGAAATATTCTGGCTTGTTACGCAATTTTGGCTAATGCCTTATACGTGCTAGGGCTACAAAGCAGCAATTTAGGCAGCTAGCTTGGGGCGGTACGCTAACGTTGATGACTGCATGTTACGCAGGATAGAACGCCATCGAAGTCTTTTACTCCAGCTCTGCAGTTAACGCCGTGAATGCCAACTGGAAATGTTGGTCTGGGTGACTGGGCTAATCGGTGATCGATTTATTGTAATAACAGTGCTCAAGCGCACATTCTGTCACTGCTCTGTTTAGACTGGTGCGCTGTTATTACAATGTTATTACGCGCCTCGAACTCGAAGCTTTACAGAATTTTCGCAGAAGAAATTTTACACAATGCACCGACTAATAAGTGCCATATCGGGATTCTTTCCTCCTAGAAATAGTACACTCTTAATGGGATCCTGGTTAAATGCTGGCTATATCAAGGAAACCAGACGATAAATGCCCGGTTTCCTGGCTATATCTAGCACTTTAAGCGGGACCTGATTAAGAGTGCACCTGATTAAGAGTGTATGGATGTTCAACACGACACCTCTCCTCACGTTATACCTTTCATGCAGCGGGCCGACGTGAAAAGTTTCCCTGATTGGGGACCCCCCAGCAGCAACTCGGCCATTTGCCACGTATTATGCAAGCGCTGATAAGTTGTTCATCGGCAGTATATTTCCTGTTGAGCTCTACATAGGAGCTCGGTTTATACACAGAGAGGCGGAATAAGAAGGCCGCGCGAAAGGTGTCTTCTTACCCCTGCAACTGGGCGCCCACGTCTTGCTGACCTCGTGCCACTCCATACATCATCTCTGTCCGCATCCGCGGCACGCTTTGTGCACGTGCGTGTGTGTGTGTACGCGCACGCGCGCACTCTCGAGTGACCCTGCTCGGAGGCACTCGTGGAATCGTGCTCGAGGTGTATACGGCAGGGCGCCATCATGGCGGTCAGTGCGCCGCTCAGTTTCCCTCTCGGTGCATGTATACATGCACGCGGAAAAACGTACGCACTAAAGTATAGACAAATGAACGCGGAGAGGCAGGCGCCCACATGTATGGACACAAATGCACGCATATACGCACTCGCGGAGAGTAACTCTGAAGATGATTTGTTATTAGACCAGCGGACGTCTCAGCGGGAACACGGGCCTGCGTTTGGGGCCTTTTCGAAAGGGACGGCCTCTTTTGTCCGCGTTCACCGCCTCAAGGACTCCACGTACTTCGGATCGCTATTGTGCGCGCTCGGCTTTTATACCTCCACTGTCTTCAACATGCATGACCTCCGAGATCGGTCAGCGCTCACTGTCTTTTTCCGCCAGCCGTCCCCGATCTCAGAGACCTTGACTGTCGCCTTTTGGTTTCTCACGCACAAGTGATGTTGCGGGCATGGAATTTCAGAGGAACGTTCGATAAAGTGCTATAGACGTACAGCTTTCTTTGTGCTGCAGAGTTCTTTAGGGGCTATGAGATACATATTTTTACATCACAGGTAGCACGGGACTTGAGATGTTCCGGTAAAAAAAAAAAAGTTAATTGCAAGGTCTCCATCAGCAGCGTATACTTTTGGTTCTTTGTTGTGTCGACATGTCTGGAACTCGTCTTATATTCACAGTTCGATACTGTTTCAACTAACGCAGTCTTCTTTGAGTGCTAAATTTAAAGTAAGAAAAAGTTTGGTATGAAACAGCAGATTCTCGCTGCTTGTTCTGTCTATACACCTGGTCGCACAGCCGCGAACTTTGACACGTACTGCGAAACGCTAAGAAAAAAAAAAAACAGACGAAGAAGTAAATGTAGTTCTACACTCAAGGGAACCGGGCCGCCAGAACACGAAAGGGCATTTTTATGTATCGGACGTAGCGGCGTTGTTGGTGCGCCGATCGCAACAAGCCAACTTTATGCGGTTCGAGTGCCACGTTATCTTGTCCATACTTCAACGGTACACGCCGAACTGAATTCGGCTTGTAAAGCCAGAAAACCAGTGACTTTTTTCGGTAAGAACAGGGGATAGAACGAGAGAAAAAGAAAAGTGCGTGCGCGCATGTTTTTTTTTTTTCAATTTTTTTTTTCTGCGTTTGTTGCGTGCAGTGATTTTCATCAGAAAGGCGCAGCCAAACACGGCCATATATATGGAAGGAATAAACAAGGACTTGAAGATAGTGCCAATGCGATTGCGTGGTCCGCTTCGAAGGGTGGACACACACGGATGTCCACTAAGAACAAACCTGTTTCTCGACCTGCCGAGGACGAGCCTCAGAGATAGCAGTGATGCTCGCAAGAGGCCACTAAACGCGGGGGCTTGTGCGCGCGCCTGTTATATATATATTCGACGAGCCTCCTTGCTTACAACGTCGATGCTTCCGCACTCGTATTCGGAGGTCTTAACTTCTAATTCGATTAGAAAGCTCTTTCTTCCTGTTTGTTAGCGAATGTTTGTTTGACGCCGTAGCTGGGTGGCTTATCTACAGTGCATATCCGATAAGGACTTGACGAATGCGCGTTTCCCTCTCGCGTATTCCCATGGGATGCCTTGTTCCCTGATACGGAGGGAGCGTGGAGGATTGGCTATTGTGCGTGCCCGTGTGCTCGGGGGCCATTTCTGAGATAAGACTCGTATAGTTCGAGGTTAAATTACCCGGATGCCATCGAGCCCGTTATCTATGGGCTTTTATTCTGACAAGGGGCTGTTGTACAGCCCTATGCATAGTTATATCTCGGCTAATAGCGCGTGCAGCGCATGAACTGTCACGTAACTACATAACTTTTATTTGTAAATTTTTCGTGTCGCAGAAGTATGTGCATTTCTCAAGCAAAGGGAACGACTTCAGAGCTGTTTAGGCGACAAGACGTTCTTTGAACCGCATCTCAACAGACGACCGTTTATATTGAACGACGGAACAAGTGGAGCACGTTCTTCGCTCGCTCACGTCCCCATAATACGTGGTTTTGAGGCTCACACAATGCATGGGCGGGATCCGGGAAAAGCCCGGGAATGCGTCTTTTTTTTTTTTTTTTTCGTCACATTCGTGGGAGTATACTAACTCCAACGCATGAATTCTGCAGGAATGCCTGCGCACGGATGCACATATAAGCTCGCATCGTCATATGCGCTATATACCGCAGCGCAAACCGTTCGATCGTGACGTCCTCCTCGCCCACATCCACGTGCTCATTCTCGAACGCGCCTCAAGACCCATAGCGCCAGCAGCACAAGCAGCCGCGGGAGGAAGGGGAGGTAATTAGGGCCAAAACACAACAGCATCCATCGCTGCATATTCATGTCGGACGACATCAGACTTTCAGCGTATGGATAAGGGGCAACAGAACCGAACCGTTGGCCCGGCCGGCTTGCAGCCCGTGCCCGAGCATTACGGGTGACGTCTCGAAAGATGGAAGACCGCAGTTTCGGCCTCATCCTACACAGCTGCGTGCGATGCCTTCTCTTTTATAGACTCGCAAGCGGCGGTACACGCATCGCCCTTTTTTTCTAGGTCGAAACAACGCCGGAAGGCATGACTCGGGCACGCGTGATCGGTGCCCGCCGATGCTGCTGCAAACAATGGAGTGTGGCCCTCCGTGGCTGCAGCCATGCCTCCTCAAAATCCTCCCAGAACAATGCTTTCGGCCTTGCTGACTCCGTATCCATCTTCGGCAGGCAGCGCCCCGGCCGCGCGAGGTCTCTTATTTTACCTTCGCCGCGCGCGCACACACATGCACGACAGTCTAGATCCAAGCCGCATGAACGCGGCCCGGCGGTTTCCCGTACGTGCACTCTCGTTTACTGGGAGGCACATCATGTGGCCATCCGTTGCGTATACATACACGTACACGTATACAGTCTCGCGTGCCGCCGCTGCCCTCATAATTGGCAGCGAGCTGCCTGCTCGCGTATAAACCGCAGTCACTGTATAACCGCCTGAGTGATTAGTGAGAGGCCTGACGCGCGTATGCGAAACGTATAGATGTAGAGCAAGCAGTGATAAGGCACACCACCGGCCACCGCATGCACAGCGCTGCTGCACTGCGTCGCCGCGCCTGAGGTCGAACCACGCGAAGCGGGAATCTTCTTAACGAGAAGGAACCGACATGTGGGAGCCGGGCCACACAGAACTAAGCGGCGGGCCCGCTCTTCGTTGTTTGGCCGCTGAGCTTCTGGACGGATTGCGCGAATAATTGCTCGGTGGCCTGTATAATGCGCCAATGCTCACGGCGTGCCACGTACGGAGAGCGAGGGGGGGGGGGGGGGGGATTGAGGGTTTCGCAATGGGCTTTGTGTGTGTATACACCTGTGAGCGTGTTGTTGTGCCCCGCGTAGTCGAGCCTGCTCTTTTGTAGCCCAACGCTTTGTTTTCGCTTATGCGAGCCTCCTTGATTCAAGACTTCAGCTATCTCTGCTTCGCTCTCTCTCCTTCTGACTGCCGCGGTTTCGCAAGCACGGTTGGTTGTAAGTGGAACAAGTTCGATCTCTGTGGACGCCTCTCTGCGTGCCTTGTCTCCCGTTGTATCGATTATTGCGCAGATTGCGCAATAATCACGCACACACACAATTGTGTGTGTGCGTGCGTGCGTGCGCGCGCGCGTGTGTGTGTGTGTGTGTGTGCGTGTGTGTGTGCGTGTGTGTGTGTGTGTGTGTGTGTGTGTGTGTGTGTGTGTGTGGTGTGTGTGTGTGTGCGCGTGTGTGCGTGTGTGTGCGTGTGTGTGCGTTCGGGCGCTTTCACGCCACTGTTCGTAATTCCCGCAGCTTTCGCTCGCACGTACACGAATGAGCGAAGTCTTATTGATTGATTCCCGACCCAGGGCGATGATAAAGGGCGCGTGGGCGAGCTGCAGACCCGCAGCCACGAGAGTGTCCACAAACCGTGCTTTTTCGTTCTTCGTGAACGCGTGCTCCTTTTAGATATTGCTCGGGTCATGATAAAGGGTGATGTGTACAGGGCTATTGCGTCATTTCGTAAGTGAGAGCCGCAGACGGGAAGTCGTCATGACCTAACGGAGAAGTACTATGACATAGGAAAAAAAAATTGACGACATTGGTACCTACATCGTGGGCAGCTAAGAATATGCGCGTTGTCCTTCAAAGTTGCATGATCATCACCGGAAGTTCACATCTCTATCAGCGCTCAGTCGATTCGCCTGATTCCGCCACGTTCTCCCTCCCTGTCGAAGATGGGAGAAGAACAAGTACTAAATAAGAGGGTCATTGCCGATTGCTACCAATAAAACATATTTTGTTGATCAGTGATTCTATTGCCGCATGTCGTTGCGATAGGCGATCATTAAACACAAGCTTAATTTCATACAATCAATATAAACTAAATAAGAAATATGTTTTTTTTTTCAATGAATTTTGTCATTGCTGATGTTGAATATAGACAGGCTCAGATACTTAGTCAGGGACGAAGAACACAGGTGTGCTTGTCCGCGTCCTGTGTTCTTCGTCCCTGTCTAAGTATTTGCGCCAGTCAATTCAACTTCAGCTATGTACCAACCAGGCCGACAGCAGACGCTGCTAGGTGAATTTTGTCTTTAGAAAGGGCTGGGATAGCATTGAACAGTTGGTTTCAAGATCAATATCGATAAATCGAAGCAACTCACCTCATACAGGGATGAAAATGACTTGACGTCTTATCTGCGTGTCTTAAGATGCATATGCTTGTGTAATCTACCTGTTCAGTGGTTTATAGACTGACTGTTGAATAGGTCGAAAAGGCAGAGGAATACGTATTTACGTACTATGGTATATAAGTATGTATAGTATGAGATCGCTCTACTGGGGGTGTTTACTGCAGCGCGTTGACAATTTTTGATGCAGTGACGAGCTTGCAAATGAGCTGCTTCCACGAAGACTATTAGCGTAAAACTTCTCCAGAACAAACATCTCTCGTCTTTTTATTGTTTAGGAACTAACGCCAGCCCAGCCTGCAAGTATACGACCACCAACCACCCTGGGTGGTCTGAAAGCGATTTGCTGCTCGTCCAGAGCAAAAGCGACACCTGCCGCAATTTGCAACTCGAGCTTGTTCCCGACAACTAAACGCCATCACAGAAGCTCGACTGCCCTATTCTTATTGCTTAACACACTGTACCGCTCCATAATTGCTCTGGTCTTGTAACGCTACCGTGACCGCTACTTTATACAGCTATACACTAACCAACTAGACATCAACCATCTAGCAGTAAATGGGTTTGAGAAAAACGCCACGCCTTTGCCTCGTAAAAAATTCCTCCGATCTTGTATATGTCGTTTGAGTTTCCGTCGTGTAAGGCCATGGTATCTTTAAGCGATAAGGTGTATACCCTCGCGTTATTAGTATATATTTATACCTCTGTTAAAATCCGCTTTGTGGGCAGCCAGATAAGCGAATATATGAGGTAGCGTGGTTTTTTGTTTTATGTCTTTCCTTTTGTTCCAAATGCTGCTGAATACTAGTTAACCGATAAGCAAGGGCGTCGGCAGGATTTTGTCTTTGGGGAAGGAGAGGGAGGGGACAAATGTCACCTATGCTCCCACCTGCCGGCTCCAACGCTGATAAGTATTAATTTCTCGTTCTCGCCTTCTGTGACGGTTAGTTGGAGCCTATCTTTACGCAATGCCGAGCGGATTTTTACAGCATCTACAATGGTATAATCAATTCGGACGTCAAATAGTGAACTATTTATTGGGTATAAGTGTTACAGCGTTGTTGTTGTTTTTCATACGTCTACAGCCGCAAACGAGAACACTGATAATTGCTTTCAGAAGCCGCGGGTGCTAAAAAACGGAACGACCGTGTCGAGCGAACATGCCTTATGAATATGTTCTGCATACGTGAGCGAGGCGCGCGTTCTTCTTGCACGTGCTGAAATTCAGCTCCCGCGCAACGCGTTCCACGCGGGTGGCAAGCAAGCACGGGCACCATTGGTCACACACTGCGTAGCGCATTACAAACAGATCTCGCCAGACAGTGGCGGGAATAACAAATGAGCGCCGATATTGGTCGCTCGGACGATCGTGCAAAAAGGGCTCTCGCTCGATTCCCTCGTCGTATGGCGCGCTCGCCGACATCTCCCAACAATGAGGGCGCAGACACGCGCACTGCAGTTCCGGCGCGTCGTCGGACAAGCGTGGGACAACAACGGATCCCGGAAGTGAGCCCGAGCTCGCGTCTCGGAAATGGCCGGAAGCAGGGCTCGGAACCCCTTCGTGGCTGCGTTGGCCCACGCAGGAAGCGCAGGCGGCGCAACGGCACGCGTCATTAACGACGGCTGTATAATGCGTACGGCGGCGACGCGCGGTGATCTATCACCGGCAAAAGTCGAGACCGTGCGCGGAAGTCCACTGCTGCATCGCTGCAGCTTCTTGCGAAACAGAAAATGCCGGCGGCGCGTGTACGTATACAGAAACGCGGAGACACGTGGCCGTGTTTTACCCCCGTTCCGTGGCCGTCCCCTCTCTTCAGCTAGCGCTCTTGTTCTGTTTTGCGCAAAAAAGGGTTGCCGAGGCATTCTCTTTCGTTTCGGCGCTGGACACTGGCAGAATAAAAGGGCCATTCGATACGGGGGTTTGATGGAGGGGACATCCGGACGGCCATACAGGAAGCCACTTTGCACACTCTTTCCTTATACAATGCGTGGGCTGATAGTAGTGACCGGGATGGCCTTTTGCGGTAAAAGAGAAGAAAAGGCGTCGCGCGTGTTGCCGTTGTACTGTGATGAGAGAGGGACAATTCGCTAATGATGCTGTCGAGCGCCTTCCTCTCGCCGAGTTTATATACTAATGCTTGAGCGAGTGATTTATATAGGCAATGCCTTGTTTGAAAGCGCGAGAAACAGCCAGGTTTTACTGTCGAGTGAGCTCTTCGCTTATACACGCTTTACTGCCTGGCTCAGTATAACTAACTTAACGAGCTTCTCGATGCAAACTATATGACGCAAGAGCCGGTGGCCTATAGGCTGTTTGCTTCGCCCATCGGTATGCAAACGGCTCTTTTCGAAATACGCGCTTCGTAAAATGTGAGTGGGAGAGATCGCTGGACTGTGCATGCATAAAGAGTCCGCAGATTCTTTCAGGTTATTTCTAAGGTCACTTCTCATTGCCTAACCTTATAATGGTAGAGTGCACAAAAGCTCGTGTACTTAAATCTTGGAGCACTTTAAAGGACCCGGATTGTGCATAGGAGACCCCGCTGTGAATACCTCCGCTACACCGCGTGCGTCACCGCGTGTGGCACTTAAAACTCCAGAAATTATTGTTATTGCCGTACGGTAATAACTTTTGTTCGTTAATATTGCTTTATTTATTTTTGTTTCTTTATTTAGCAGGCATGGTGCCGAGAGACACATACAAAGACAGAGAGAGATATCTCGAGTGAGAGACAATTTGTTAACATAGACACGAGATTCGTGACCGACCATATCACTGAAGGACGCAAAATTTCCATACATAGTCGGGCCAGAGTGTCGTTAGTCAGCGAGTCAACACCGAGAAAAAAATGAGCCCCGCCTTGATCTGTCGCGATAAAAGGTTACACTTACAAGCTTTATGAGACACATGACTGACGGGCAGCCTTGAATTTCGAGCGAAGTACGAAAAAAAAAAAAAATAAATGTAGCGGCTTGTGTGACCGAGTTCTTCGGCTTCGGGACAAGTGATACACGGTGACCTTATTAAGTCTCTCTTTGGCGACAATGGCGCGGGAACCGGGCGCGCCTCTCTCACGCGATCGTCGTCGTGTCAACGTTGTTACAGGCGTGCACGTACGCGTTTACGTATACTGGCCAATGTTGCTCGCGTTCAGTTGCGATCGCAGCGCGGCGTGCCATGTCGAAGAGAACACTTGCGGAAATGGCGTAAGAATGAACGCACTTACAGCGGGAGGGGCAGCTAGTCATGACATCTCGGAGTTCACACCAATATACAGCCTATGTTCTCAAGACCGAGAGAAAAAAAAAATCTGGAGGCGACCGTAACCCTCGAATATGACCGGTAGTGGTGGTGGTGCCGAACGGGAACTCAGAGGCCACGTAGAGAGAAGCGCGTGGTTGAGATCTGTGCCGCCAGGTGCCGCAACGATCCCAGCTGTTCACTGTCTTTCAATGAACTCAATCGATTAATTCTAATTAATTATCCTGGCAGTTAAACGGTCGTAATCGTAAGTCAGGTTGTGCTCTGATATCATATATGTATCCAATATACCTCTTTATGTGAACCACAACTATCTAGATCTATTTTTAGAAATATTTTTATGAATATCCTTAAAACCGGAAGTAAGTGCTCGACCGGAAGGGATTGGAACAGAAGCGAGAGTGTCACTCGGTGCTTGTACCACTAAAAAAGAAAAAAAGAAACATGCAAGCGACGTCGTCGACTTTCCGAAGATGTCGCGACATGCGAGAGCTTGCCATGCGAGACGTCGTCTTTCATCGCAGTAGCGTTGATTGAACTGAAAGGAGAACCTCTAACTTTGGGCAGCCATATATGTAGGACTGATGAACAGCTTGTATATATAGAAGAGTATAACACCGATCTCGGCATCGTGAAGTCCTCAAATTTCGACGGGTTGCGACGACAATTTCGCGTGGTGAAATGATATAGGTCGCCGTGACACTGGGCCTACCCAAGGTACCACGTGTAACCGCGGCTGTCGACAGCTATATAATTTGCCCGCATTAAGCGAACTCCGCGTTGCTCATACTGATTGCGCATCCTTGAGGGAAGTCATAAAGAAACCATTGGACACCTCGTTCCGCGATGCAGCTCGGAATTTATGCGCGTACACGACACATCTTTTGCGCAGGTTACTGGAAGCATGGCGCAACGAAACTGAAGACTCACACACAAAGCCGTTTCAGATCGTGATGTCGCTTCTGACCCGAGGCGCTCATAAAGCGGCAGGTTTCGGCCGTGACACTGCATGGAAATTTTCATAAATTTTCGCGCACAACGTATTGAAATTCAAGGTGTATGTGGAGAAGCCTGTAAAGATCGATATGGGAAGGGGAATACGGAAGTCCTTCCAAGGAAGCTCCCTTGTCCTTATCAAACGTACGGTCGCCTGCGTCCTTAACAACGATAAGTATGCGTGTTTGGCTATACCCTTATGATAGCGCATACTGACGCCGTATAGAGGCTGAATTGTACAGTCAGTCCAAGGGGTCTTGTACGTACTGTACTACAAGGCATTAGTCGAGTTGGTTTCGCAACAAGAGGACGCCTTCGGTTCGTAATGCGCGATGAATATTGCATTAGCATTTCGGCCGTCGCGTAGTTTCGTGCGGTGATAGTTCGGGTGATATTCTTCTTTCATTCAAACTTAGCCGGCGAAGACGCTTTAAGTAATGAGTGCGGTGCCCAGAGAGATTCCATTTTCTTTTTCTTTTTTTCGAACCTGTTTGCGTTAATGCACTGTGCATGCGGATTTATTTGAGGAGGTTTCCCCTTGCAAGGTGACCGCGAGCCAGGCGTTTCGAAAGTGCTGCCGAAGTGTACTTAAGGCGAGATCCAATTGTCTTTTAAAGCGTTTTTGTGAGTACGTACTACCTGCGCTGATCTCGTTTCTTTGCGACTGTCAGAAGAGCGCGTATTAATTAAACGTTTTTCACTTCACTGCCGCGAGTTTCCACCATAAAAGAAAAAGTAGTGGCGCAGAAATCAAACTCACGTGTACGAAACGTCCAACGCAAGTGCAGCTGAGTTTGAATGGGCACGCGCGTAAAAGAATCGTATACGTGTGAAATTCTCACTACGATTCCTTGTAATGCCCACAAAAATTCTTGTTTTAACATTGATTTTCATTATTATTCTTGTTCCAACCGCGATTCAACCACATTTCCTCGTACATTACGATAGTTCTACTGCCATAGGATTCTTGTGGTGTAAAGACCCTTCCCATTGCAGGAAAATAAGACTGTTTCCTTAGAGGGGGGCAAAAAAACCTCTTTGCTTCAGGCTTTGTTAATTTCCAGTCACCTATTCTTTAACGCAGCTTTTTCGATTACACAAAGAACGCTCCGACTGAAGATGTAAGACGGCAAGGCTGGCGTACAGGAAAATGGAATAAAGAAAAAAAGAAAAAAGGAAAAGCAACAGAAGAAGAGGACGAAGGAAGCTTTCGCTTGGTGCACGTCACGCGTGCTTCTTGTGGGAGAATTTTTGCGCTTCTTTGCGGCGTCGATCGCCTCCTCTCCAGTCACGACTTTGTGCCCAGCAGCAGAACGAGCGGGCTGCAGCTCTCGGGACTGCCCTTTGTTTTTCTCGCCATTATTGTACCCGCAGAGCTCGCTGCTTGACGCAGTGGGGATGTCGGTGGTTGTTGTCGGGCCGTTTTTCTGCATCGTTTGCGCCGCCATCCCAATAGCTGGCCCCTCGCCTCGTCCTTTCTTTCCTTCTTTGCTCAGCGATGGTCATTTGCAACACCTCGACTAACGTTCGCGGTCGGTCGCAGGCGCGAAACATTGCCGCATCTCGATACTCGATGACCGGTATTTTTTTGCCTCAAATGACCACCACGCGACGCGACGCATCAACCCTCGCGACGCCCACGGTCCTCCCACATAATGCTGCATCGACGCGTCCGCGCCTTGTGTACATATATATATATATAGCATTTTTCTTTTTGTTCGACCGGTTCTGAGCGGTGCATTTTGGTCGAAACATGCGGGTGGAAACGATGCTCGATCGTTCGTAGCCTCTTGCCGTTGTGAGGACCTGCAGCGTGGCGGTAAAAGCTCTTAGGATATACAGCAGGCGGGGGGAGCGAGCATATGTCTGGAAGCTTTTTTCGTGGAATGGCCGGGTGGGTCAAAATAGAAGAGGAATTGTGGTCCTTTTATGTTAACGCATAGGTGTGGCATTTGCCGCCTGCATCCATAGGCTGAGCCTTCCTGCGCTGCCTTTGATGTCGCGAGCTATGAGCGAGGCTCCTTTCGTCGATTCTTAACGTTTGAAGGGAGGTTAGTTTATGGATCCGGGATGTCCATAGCTGTTTTCGAAGGTTCATTTGCGGTTAAATCGGGGCTATACGTTATTATTGAAATGCGAATACAATCAGAGGAACAAGGCTGTATTTGAACACAACTGAGGACAATTTCAAAGGGAACAATTGTTGCTAGAAAAGTCTGACGCCCTTATTGTTTTCTGTGCAATAATGCTCCAGTTTTCCCGTGATGGAGTGAGTGAGTGAGTGAGTGAGTGAGTGAGTGAGTGAGTGAGTGAGTGAGTGAGTGAGTGAGTGAGTGAGTGAGTGAGTGAGTGAGCGAGCGAGCGAGCGAGCGAGCGAGCGAGCGGAGTCGATGAGCAGTACTGCTTGATACAAATCGCCCGTGCCCACACTTTGACAGCACAGAAATTCACTCCTAAAAAAAAAAAAGAACAGATAATCTGCTAGCAGGAGTTAGAAAAAGTGCTAATTCCTAAAGCTGACTATCTACAGATGAAATTGCACTCGCTTATATCTTCAGCGCGACGGTGCCAACATTTGTTTGTGTGTTTTTCCTATACCCGCAACTTCCCACGCGCGCAGACGCCAATCTGCAGCCTCCGATAGTATACCTCGGGTGGTCGGGTGAAGAGAAGACCCGAACTATAGAGGCAAGCGTTCGTTCACCAACCTGGCGGCAGTACGAAGTCGTCTAAGGTTACAGCGGGCGTCATCTCCTGCTTCACGATCCAGCGCAGCCTACCGATGACAGATGGCTCATGTTTATGCGCATAGCCAATGGCTGCGGCCTCACTGCAGTTGCCGTCCGCGCTCACGGCCGTCCCATCATGCTCGCCGGACGCCGCGGGTGGACAATCTCGCCCATGTTATAGAAGCTGCTCACCACAAACAAGCAAACAACACACGAAGCATTGGAGCGCACGAACAAACATATCAGAAGCGTGTCTTTTGTTTATGGGCGTTCGTACTTTCGGTTATATGGGGAGCTCGCAATGAGAGCTCTCCCGTAGAGCGGCCGCCCGTTGGTCAGTCTTCTTTAAATTGTTTCTCGCGTCGTTCGTGGGACTTTAGTGTCGCAATTGACGCACATTTGTTTCGTTTGTGAACGCTGTAGCTTCGACGTTGACTAAACTGCAATGCCGTCGCTTCGCATCCTATACAAGCTTGTGTGCGTGTTCTCACGATAGAGACCTCGAAGCAGTGAGTATTTATGCAAGGAGAACAGATAAAATAAGAAGAATCGACACTTCTCGTCCTTGGATTACAGAAGGGTTGAAAGAACTTCTGAACGGGCGAGCAGGAGGGGGGACTCGATGGAAAGGACGTTGCGTGTCGTGTGTGTTTACGAGTGTATAGATTCATGATAAGGATCTCTCTTCTCGAATGAAAATCAAAATCTCTCTCACCTCTCACGTAAGCGCGCCGCGGGGCGGACGGGGTCGAATTACATCCGGTCATTGTCCTCCCCCCCCCTCCCCTCTCTTCTTTGTATCGCGTGGTAGATATAGATTTCTCTTGTCCTTTTACAACTATACGCGTACGGTGAGGCACTCGGCATTTTGGGGCGAGCGAAAAGTATGCCGCGAATGATGAAAAGCGAGAGTATCGTGTTTTCTTCGACACGGGCAATCGCGTCGAAATGTCTGCCGCGAAAATTGCTCCTTCCCGATGAATCGGTCTGCGTGGTGGAGCGTGTTTTTGTGTGGCGAGCGCTTCGGGGCACCGCACCTTTATGTAAGGGAGTGGCCGCTCCGGCAATTTGCATAAAGGGTTTCCCCGAAGACAAAGAAAAGCGAGAAGGATATACCGGCGGAGAAAAAGAAGTGGGGAGGGGGGTATGTAGACGATGAATGTCCTCATAACCACGGCATGGGGCGTCGGCGGCACCTGAAGGAGCAGTCTAGCATAGACTATTCGGTGGCACAGTAGACCGCCGTGGCCACGTCGTCAGACCCCTCTCCGCGAGACGGTTATTACGCGGCGAGCGCGAGTGAAGAGCGGGGTGCCGGCCGCTCCATCGGCGCTTGATTTATGAGCGGGAAGCCGGTGGTCGACGAAACGGGAGCACACTCGCTGCTGCTGCTGCTGCTGCCGCTGCTGTTCGCGAAAGATGGTTCGCGCAGGACCACACCGGTCCGAGCCGGTGTGGACGGCCGCAAGTCGTCGCGCTTGCCGAATGCAACGCGCACGCAGCCCCTGTTGTATAGGGAACGCTAACAATCGTCCATACCGAGTCTGAAATGTTGATCCAGGTTACAGATTCTCCTTCTATATGCTTTAATTCGCCCGGCAAATTACACCGTGGATGTTATCCGGCAAAAATACTTAGAAGTGTCTCGCAGAGCAGAGCATAATATTCAGCGGCGGATTAGCGGATTAGCATTCGAACGCGATTGTGTACCGAGTAAGCCGTAGCGCGTAAGCAACACGCTTGTGTGGTACGAAAGCTTCATCGCAACGTCGGTGCTTCGGCTGCAGTCTTAACCAAGGACCGCTTACGCTTACCTCCGACTGTGGGGTTATTGTAGCGGAAGGACAAAGGCAGGGAGGTCAACCAGTATCGAAACATTTGATTTGCTACCCTACAGTAGGGTGAGTCAAAGGGTTAAGAAATATGGAAAAGGAGCGGAGAGAGCTGCAGTGTAACCCTATACGGTGCACTATGTAGTAGTACACCTGAAAGTCATATCCTATAGGGTACTATACATAGCTAGGCTAATAGATTTACGAGCATTGCGAGTGGGCGTTCTTTGTCACAGGTCTAAATTAATGCGGTTTTCGGGTAGGGGAACCGGGTGCAAGTTTTCTGTTACCTGACGAAGCGACCTCGAACAACGTGAGCAAACATGCAAAACACTTCATTCTTGCCATCCCGCTCTGTTTTCCCGCTTCAAAACATCCCCACACGATATCTGAGTCGATATGTAACGCGAAGGATACCTTTATGTGATAGCCGTAGTTGTAGTCAGAACCTTATCGGGCATATATTGAACGAAGGTTTTAAGTATTGCCTCAGTCTTCATTTGCGCTAACGATGCCCTTGTATTGAACGCTGTACCGCGTAGTATCGTTTGCAAAAGAAAGATTAAAAATAAAGACAACAACAATAACTAAACGTATAGAAGCTAGAGGGAGAAATTGATGGAGCAGGAAGAGAACGTTGCGCGCGTGTGTATATTAGAGTACATAAAAACGAGAGCATGAAACCGGCGCTGAGAGCCGCGGCGTCCTTCGATTAATCCTTCGTCCGCTGAATGGATTTATCGCCGCCTCTCGATAGCTCTCGCGGCGAGCGCTAATTGACCGTCCCACGCACACGCTGCAACCCTCGCACGCAACGTTGAGGAGGGAGGAAGTGAGCAGCGTCGGCAGTCGTCGAAATGCGCGTACAGATACGTATAACACAACTTGCTGCTTCTTGAACGAGGAGGAAGAGAGACTGATTGTCGACGGCCGAGTGTCCACTTTTGTCCACCACGAATGCCCTCCCCTCCCTCCCACCCTCCGTCCATGTCTTATCGGAGAGAATGTCGGACAGAGAAGGAATAGAGGTGCTGAGCCTAATGACGCTCGCCCACGGTCGTTTGGATCAGCGTGAATGAGCAGCACGGCAGCGGCAAAACTCGATGCAGCCAAATTTTTGAACCTCTGATGATGCAAGAAGCGTGTGTATGTGCGGGGCTTTTCAGGAGCTGCTGCTTACGATAATCCGTTGCTGTCCCCACGTGGGAGCGGCCCGCGGCGTTGCTCTAAGAGTAGCGTTTCTCAGGACCCAATAAAGTTCTATGTCTGTCTGTCTGTCCCACAATGATCTCGAGAAATTAGGAAGTAAAAAAAAACAAACAAAGGAGGAGCGGAAATGTGAGAATGTGTGACTCTTGCTTTTTGGGCATTCGAGCGTAAAGCAGTGTAAGAAAGAAAAAAAAGTTCACTGTGGATATTGAGTTCTGCCTGGTTGATTGCTTGGTGGGTCTTGTCTTGCGTGTCGACAACATGCAGTCATAACATGCGTAAGGCGAGAGGTTTGGGTGTTAAGTTGAAGGGAAATGTCGATGTTATAGGTTCGCACTGTAAATAGTCAAGTGAGCCATCCATCCATCCATCCATCCATCCATCCATCCATCCATCCATCCATCCATCCATCCTGCCGTAGTTAGTATAGATAGATAGATAGATAGATAGATAGATAGATAGATAGATAGATAGATAGATAGATAGATAGATAGATAGATAGATAGATAGATAGATAGATAGATAGATAGATAGATAGATAGATAGATAGATAGATAGATAGATAGATAGATAGATAGATAGATAGATAGATAGATAGATAGATAGATAGATAGATAGATAGATAGATAGATAGATAGATAGATAGATAGATAGATAGATAGATAGATAGATAGTAGATAGATAGATAGATAGATAGATAGATAGATAGATAGATAGATAGATAGATAGATAGATAGATAGATGAAAGAAAGGAAGAAGAGAAAGTGTCAAGAAGAAATATCCAGAGACTTTAGGGGCGCTTCGCAAAATTATGTGTTTTCTGATCTTGAGCCAGCTCTGGATTAATGTACCCTATATAGAGTCTGCGCAAAGCCGCTGATAAAACCCATAGTACGCGTCTGTGAGAATTTTATCGTTCTCTTTGCATACGGTTTGTTCTTGCTCCTTAATAATTGACGAACCACCGTCGTAATAGGAATACGAAAATGAACAACAACAATAATAATAATACGGAGAAGAACAATAACAGCAAACGATTGCATAGAGACTCTTGGCCAATCCCCCATAGTGGGTAGGAGCCAGATATAAGGAGCAAGCAAACAAGCAAGCAAGCAAGCAAGCAAGCAAGCAAGCAAGCAAGCAAGACACTCCTTGCCATGCGAGGCCAGTTGACGTGCATATGGACCACTGACGTAGCACATGCAGTCGAGGTAAATGTTCCAATGTGTGTAGCTGGACTGTGCGAACGCTTTTGTCGACTCACATTACTTTTCTTTGCCTCAGCTGCATTCTCGTGTTCCTCGCTGTTTACCTTGCGTCCACGGCGAATTGAGGCCGCGCTGGGCAGCGCGAACCTCGCAAATTCTACTTCGGTGCGGAGCAAAATTTACTGGCAGTCATTATATCTCCAGAGGACACCCGAGGCTGCAGGTATGGGGGGCTTACGCAGGCGAAGCCGCTGCTGCTGTAGCTGATGAGGGGGCCGGAAAGGCTAATTTGCATCACAGTGGCGGCGCATTATCCGCTCGATTGAGCAGATAAATCTGCCTACACGTGCGCGCGCGCGCCCGCTGTATAGCTGGCGTGGGTGGCTCACAACAAAGGACGCTCGTTGCGAGGCTGTACGCGCTAGTCTATATGCCACACGAGCCGCGCGGTGGTATTACAATCGCCGAACGCGCGCGCGTGCCAGTCCGAGCGAGGAATAAACCAACTCTCGCCAGAGGCAACGGCACTTTGTACTTATTCTATGCTGTGTACGAACGCACGAACGATTCAGTAACGTGCAGAGCGTGTACACTCGAATGCACGGGACAGCTAGCGGGTAGGACTGTGTGTGAGCGAGAGAAGGCGTGCTCGCGTGGCATGCTGCGCGACGCAGTGCCACACATGTAAGCCGGCCAGCCAGCAGCCTTGGGACGGAGATGGACTGGGCGCTTAACCGACGGAAGCGTCCGATTAATCACGCCGCTGCGGCGCGGCCGCCGTAATTACGCTTTTGTCGGCCGGCCCTCGGTCGCTCGCCACTCTTCGGGCCGGCCAGCCCCGCCGGAGTCCTTCATCGGCGGCAACGTGCAGGCATGTGCCTGGCGGTGTCGGCAAATGCCGCGGTCGACGAGTCGGACGTCGTATCGCCCGGACATGCTGATACTTTCGCGATCCCTCGTGAGTTGGCTGCAGTGTTCGTTTCTGGTGGTGGAATGGCGGACGGGAATCTGTCATAACGCTTCGCCGTTATTGGGGATGCAGATTTTACGCGCGACGAAGACTGCGTCGCGTAGATTGCGAGGAATGGGTCTTTTTTTTTTTCTTTTTTTTTTTTTTTTTTTTTGTGGCGCCCATCCGATTCATCCGTACACGTGCTCAGCTGTTATGCTGGTGTGTAGACCTCAAGCCGTTACGAGGTCACGAATTCAGCGAGAAATCTTTGTTTACAATATTTTTTTACGGGAAAACTTTCCTGTGCGATAAGGAAAAATATCGAAATCAGAATTATCGCGAGATGAGCAATCGAATACTTACAGTTGGTGTCAAAATTGTGCACCCATTGCAATTGAGAGCGTCGAAATGCCCACGCCGCTTACAAGACGCAGTAATTCTGTTCAATGCAGCACCGCGCTCGCACTCCAAACCTTTGCATGCTTCCACACATCTTACTCAGAATCTGCGAATTGATTTAGCGTATGTTCTATGATCATCATGTGTATCCAGCTTTCCCACTTAAAGGGACACTAAAGAGAAACAATGAATTGGTTTAGATTGATAAAAGTGTGCTCGAAGAACTCTAGTGTAGTTTATTTCACCACCATAGGTTTATTATTAGAGGAGAAAACCAAGTTCAAAGTTTCATTTTTAAATTTCGCGCCGAACTTTGTAATTCGAGACGTAAGAGATTTCGAAGAGCATTTAACGTATTTTGGCGCCACTGGCTCGACGAGATTTCCACAAACTCGTTATGTCAAGTCTCTGGCCCCCTCAGAGGACAATGTACTTCGATTTAACCGATTAGGAACTACGTAGGCCCAAGCAGGCGCCGTCATAAATATGTGACGTCACGGCAAATGGTGCGGGAATTCCAAGGTGGCGTCGCCACCTGTATTTTCTTTTTGCGCGTTTTCTCGCTTATTAAGCGTCTTCTCGCAGCAAGCGTGGTGTTTTTGGTATCGTGGAAGACTACTTTACTAATGCGAGAACAATCGTTTTGCTCTTTAGTGTCCCTTTAACAGCTAGACAGTCAGTCAGTCAATGAACTTTATGCGTGAATGCAGAGCTACAAGACATGCAGACATGCATTAAGTCTTTCTCTTTTAATTTTGCTATGTAAGAGCACTGCAGAGCAAGATTTAGACTCTTTTGCGTGTTCATAATTGGAACCTCTGTGGTTGGAGCCTCCCTCCGCACTGCATCTAACTACCCCGATTTCCGAGAGCGCACCGCACGGGCCCGACGTGATGGCGCGTCGCGTGCTCCCTTCGTCGTAGCCCGCTGGGTGGGCCGTTGCAAGGTATCGTGCTCTCTTCAGCGGCCGCGTTTTGAGGCTTCGCGATCGCGGACAGCAGTTTATGAATATGCGAAAGCGGAGTGGTAAGGTATACTTGCTTCGAGGCACACAAGATCACTTTGCTCGCTTTCGTTGTTTTCGCTGACAGCATCCTGTATCAGCTGTACACATTTGCAAATGAGGGAAGCGATCGTTGGGTGCTTATACCGAGTGCCCGTGACTCTCGGCGTGTCATGTGATGAGAGATATACGGAGGTTTCATTACAATATTAAGAATCGCCGTTGTTGCCTTCTTTGTTCTCCTCTTGAGGTCACCGCCGTGTGAATTAATGGCACCAATGGATGTTTCTAACGGTGACTGGTTGTTATTTCGTAATTTGCATGCTGTATGCACACCGTGAAATATCTTCTAGCGCTTGTGTCGATCTCCTCCTCTAATTTTCTTTATATTAAAAAAAATTAAAGCTCGGGCAGTGTTCTGGCTGTATATTCTTGTATTTCAGGCAATTTCCTATTCTCTGTGTCTCTTCAGCGCCATCAGCGAGCAAATGAAGAAAATGTAAAGAAGATCAAAGGAGTCAAGAAGCGTAATGGTGCTATCATATATATGTGGAAAGTGTGGCTGGGAAACATACCTGCAGCAACGCGTTCAGATGCAGCAGGGCGGCTTTGCATTTACCTGTAAGGCTTTAGACATCAACCTTGAACGAAATTCACCGGTACGTTCAACAGGCTAAGCGGCTCGCGAAATCATTCTAGGGAAGTGTGTGGGAGGGCGGTAGTTTGTCACTCATTGTACATTGATTGCCTCGTCGGACACAAAATGGTACGAAGTCAAAGCTAATACTGTATTTATATGCAGCACTTAGCACTCCCGGCTGTCTCATACGCCTCATGCTATTCTTCGAGGGCTCAACTAACGACCATTTGCGCCTTGATAAAGCCCAACTTGAGAGTCTATTTATTGATACCTCCCCGGCACCGGCAAGAAGAGAGAGAGGGAGAAAGAGCCAAGATTTAAGCCTCTTTTGTTTTCCTGCCAAGGTCATATCGAAGCGAACGCGCTTCTATAGACGAGGCGGATAAGCAAGCGGTAGCTACCCCTCAACAATGGGTCGAGGTTGGCGCCGTCGCGACTCCTTTGTGTCGGCGCGCCCAATTGTGCGCTGGGCCGATTCATCGAGCGTACGTAAGCGCCAGCGACGTTTCGGAGAAGAAGGCGAATAGAGGGCGGTATCTCGCGGCGTGCCTCGTCGTCTTAGGTGCGTGTGTGTGTGTGCATTGGTAAGGCCGCCGCGCGCCGTTCTTCTCAAAAGCTCTTTAGCGGCAGCACGCAGCGCCACGAACAGAAGGATAACAGAGATCTGTTTTGACTCATCGCCAGCAATGAAGGCACGGAGGCGCGCCACTTCGGTTTTTTTTGTTTTCGATCTCGAGAAGAAAGAGAGTTCCTTTTGTGTGACTGGGTCGCTCTGAAACGCTCGCGAGTGCGCGCCCTTGACTTTCTTCCGGTCGTGTATAGCGCATGCATGCGAGTTGCACCACTCTCGGATAACTTCCCTGAACCTTCGTCGTAGATTCATGCGCAGTTTGAAGTATAAAATGCAGGGCTTAGCACTGATGGCTCCAACGATTCTCTCTTTCTCTTCGTTATCTGTTTGTTCTTCAACCACACACACGTACGCGCAATGCCACGAATCTTGCCAAAGGAAGAAAAAAAACAAAGAAACTCAAACTGCTCGGGTGCGCGGTGGTCTTCGAGGAGCCCGTCATTACATGCTTGTCGCGAAATGAGAAGGCGTCCCTCGCCGCCGCTTTGATTTATGGTTCACGAGAGACGCTCGCGAGCGCGGCTTGTCAACAAAATTAACCGTTTTCCCGCTATGGGACCAGCCGGTGCCGGCGCGGGCATTCTTCGGAAACGCGCGCCGCGGTGCGCGCGTCCGGTGTCAGCGAGAATATACACATATACGTAAACGGCCTCTAAACACACCTGGCCAGCGTGGTGCTTGTCGGCTTCTGGTAAAGAAAGGGTTTCGCTGTCCGCGATGCTGAGGGATGCATACACACTGTATGAAGGTACTGCAATATCCGGCCACTTTCTTCGATTATTGTGTCTTTGAGAGCGGGCTGGCAGTATACTCAGTTACTGAGAAACATTGCATGGGAATAAACGGTTACGTACTTGGTGACATGACTTTCACTCGCGGTTACTGACTGACGTTAACGTACGGAAGTAATGGCGGTTTAGCCATCGGATAAAGCGCGAGAAAGTGACACGCCATGGTGGAGGGGCGAGAAATTAATAACAACAATAATTGGTAGGCAATTGAATCATTTGATTGATATTGCGTGAAGGCAATGACGTAACAGCGGGTAGCCACAATTAGCCGAGAGCTGTCCGACATTAGCCATTATTAAGACGGTCTTAAAGGAACGCTATGCGAGCGTTAGCTGACATTGGCCAATAGGTAGCCAACGCTACTCTACGTTAGTAATCACTTAACGATCTTTAGCGAACAGTAGCATAGATTATCGAGCACTAACTAGTGCTGGTATTATGCGATAAATGGCGGTAGTTGAATTCGGTCACCAAGTATGACCGAAATCATACTCCGTTAGGGAATGTGGGTGGAAGAGGCTCAGGAAAATATTGTCTTAAAAATATATTGTATGCATCGGAGCAAGTGCGCAAACTGTGCACGCATCCGCGATATAGTTACTTGAAGAGACTGCACGTTGGATCGGAAGGTTAGCCGCGCACACTCTACCCACTGTGAATGCTTTGCTCTTTGTCTGTTCGGAACTATTCATGACTGCACGATTGGCGGTTGAACTTCACGTTCGCACCGTACGCTTTTGTTAGCATTAGCATGTTAAAAGTGAACGACGTGCGTACAATCTTACGGCATCTATTTCGGGGTAACATCAATGTCTATATGTATTAGGTCTGTATAGTTGCCATACACGGCGTGAGAAGGAAACAGCGACACTTACTTTACAGCACCGCAGCCCTTGCCTTCCGAGTTCATTAAGGACAAAAGCTGATGCAAAACACCGAGCTCAAACCCGTAACTACACATGCGTATAAGCCACGCAGCTCAACATGCTCTGTTTTCAACGGTGCCGCACCCTTTCACTAGTAGATGCAGGGGACGGCAATCCCCTCGGGTTGATGCGCTGCATATATGCATTCCTTGCAGAGACGTGCGCTCGGCTTAAAGCTGCAGAGACACAAGGGAAGGGAGTGGCCGGCTGGACGACAGGGTGCCATGCGCGGTTCCCGCGCGCATCCCGACAGGGCAGGCATCGCGTTTACGCAAGAGGGGCACGCTCGCTCGCCCACCACGCGGCACGATCACGGCTGCGGTCGACGTCATCGTCGGCGACAGCAGCGGCAGGACAAGCGTGGTGACGGTCCATCAGATGCGCCGCGGTCGTCCCTGTTCGTCTTCCAGCCGCGGTCTGCGTCGGTGGCCCTGTCGGTGCCCTGATGGATGACGCCGCGGCCGCGGCGACGCGAATTGAGACCGACCGCCCTTGCGCTGCGTAGTATGAGCCTCGCCCCTCCACCGATTTTGCCTTGGCACGGTCGCGAAGTCTTCGCGCAAGCATCGTTCCGCGTTCTGTGCCTTGCGTGTATGTGTATATGTGTGGCGGTACCTCCCGCACGCTTTGTCGTCGCCGGAGCAACACGATACGCGGGATGCACCTTCTTCCCCCTCCCCCTTTCCTACTCCTCCACTTCTCATCAGCTGTGGTATCCATGCGTGTTCCTCTTAAATGGGTCGTCGCCACGCGCTTCGAAGGGGTGGACTGTTCTCCGTTGCTCCGATGCGGTTACGTTGTTTAATTCATCGCGCGTGCGAGCTATACGTTTCATTCTGCGGGGCAGCTGCAGGGGCGCCGATGAGACGACTGGCCTCACAAGAGAGTGACCGTGAACTTGTGGGTGACAGGAGGTTACACACCGACGCATGGTTGATCGTTCTGATTGTGCCGTGCTTTTGCAATAACATCCGGTTGCCGTGGGGCGCGCGTGCACTTGTGGTGCATCTTTGTGTTCAGACAATCAACCGAATATAAGCGGTGCTTTGTTTGACATAAGATCGCGCAGTTGAACTTATTTTTGTCTTCACTTTAATACAACAAGCATTTCGTGTGCGCAACTGGGGATGCAAAAGTTCGATAGACATCTTTAATCTGTATACGCCGGCCTTCATATAACGAGAGAGAAAGAGAGAGAGAAAGGCAGGTAGGTTAACAAGAAAAGTGCTTACTGCAAACAACTGAATTTATTGCGTGGAATGCGAGTATTAATAGTACGAAACGGACGTATTCTTTTAATGTCACACCACATGTGACACCCCCCCCCCCCCCCCCACCTAAAGAAAAAGCGAGTCGTATAAGATAGGAAACCAGAGACGGGAAATGAAACCTTAACTTGTCGAGGCCGCATGCCGTGCGCGCTGGTGTACGTCTTCGCCATAGTAATTTGTCCTTTGTTTCGCTTTTGCAATGCGCCGGTCTCCTCCTCAAGTATGGTACACCAACTATGCTATCAAGCCGCAACCGTTCTAAATCGCGATATCCTGTTTGCTGTACCACAGAATTGAATATGCCAGTCAAATACATGGCCATATACATGGCATGCAGACATCTGTAGGTCGATTCAATTCTTTTGCCTTCATGTGCCCTGCACGTGTTGTCAGAAATAACTGCCTCCTAGCCTTAATGAACGCTATGCCACAAAAAGGAGGCCTTATAGGTGACCTATACCACTGGACGGGCGTGTCTTTCATTGTTTTTTTTTTTTTAAGATAGTGAAATATTGAAGTAGAGACCGTGATCATACACATATAGGCGCCATCGACTTTCGATCGACCGCTTATACGAAGTTCATTTTCAAATAATCGATCAGCGGCAATCTCGCAACACTCAAGGATTCTTCACGAGTGCACCATTGTGCGAGTCCTTCGACAAGACCTTCGAAGGGCGCAGCCGAAGTGCCAGCATATTATCGTAACATTATGATTGCGTCTTCGCAGCGTACCGCCTCACGTTAACAACAGCTTGGCTCCCGTAAACACTGGACCGACGATAGCTGTTATCAGTTCTTTTTTTTTTTTTCCTCGTTTCCTTGACTCGCTTGTCCACTTGATGTCTGTATCGACCGCAATATATTTTATGTATGACATTCCATGCACGCCGCAAATGTTGGCTCATTTTCTGCCACCGGCTTCGCTTTATATATTTACTATTCTTTTTTTTTTTTGTGCGTGTGGAACTGTTTTAAACACAGACCTTTCGATGATGTGTAGTCCTCCACGCGCTAACAATGACATGAACGCCAAGAATGACAGCAGCAACGACAGCTATTTAACAAGCTTCAGAAAAAAAAAAAAAAACTAGCTCCTTTAGCTTAGAATAGCGAAGTGCATCCCGCCGAACGTGGGAGACTTGTTATCCTTCATCCCATATATAGCGCATCAGAACATGGTAATTTTAACGTGCTTTGAGTGGGATACGATATGGGCCTGCCCTATTGGCCGAACCAGATCAGGTAAATCAACCTCCAAAAGAGCGGGCCTTCGTCTAAGACCTACAGCTAGCAATTCCCAGTTCCATGGGTCCACTTACCGAGCTAAACCATGTGATGTATGATGCCAAAACGTACAGGCTTATAATTGTATATATTGTAGTAGAGAAAATACATACAGTACTGTGGGCACTGCCTTCGAGCTTCCGCGAGACCAGAGCTCGCGTGGTTGATGGCAATATAGGACTTGCTGCTGGTTTTAGAGTTCCTAAAGTGCTTCAGTATATCCCCCATTTGAGTTAACGGAGGTGCTGGGTGATCATTGACGCGGTTGAGCAAGCTGCCGAGATCAAAGAAAAATAACAGCATTAACTGATTACTACCCGTGGCGATGCCTAAAGTACCGACCAGCTGATTGATTCTGAATGATGCATTCACCAATACTTAAATTTCAATGCCGCTGCTTGATAGCATGCTTAACTATACCTTGCAATATCTCGGTACTGTATCACACCACTTCCAGCACTTTGAATTGCCGAGTATGCCTAGATGAGCTGAGGCGAGCGTCTTCTTTGTCCACATTAGGGGCATATGCGACTCATCGCCAGCATGACCCGCCAGTGCGTACCCGCGTCATACGTACGGCTAAAAAGTCCTCAGGGTTCCGTGTTTTGGATGGATCGTATTAAAGCTTTTGGCGTGTGTGCCACGAATGAGTGTGAGTCTATTACTCCTATTGCACATCTCCTGAGTCTCCTATAGCGGCGATTAAAAAAAGCGATTGCGTCAGGAGCGTACAATTGGCTTTGTGCCGCGCGCGTGGCAGTAGTGAATACAAATGAAGATCAACCTTTGGCTTCTAGTACCTTCTAATCGTCTCGGGAAAACAACGCGCTGAACACATGCTGCGTGTCCAGGCACAGGTGTACTTCCTTTGTCTCGCCTTTATCCAGTAGGCGATCTTCTTTCTTTATGTCTGCACAAATGACCATAGTTCTCCCCACCCCCCTATATTGGCGTTAATTCTATTTTTTTTCGCAGACTCCATTTAGAAGAAAAGGAAGTTAGCGGCGAGTAGTTATCCGCATAGATTAACGAGGTGCCGCCAGGGACACCCGGCGGCAATGTGCGCGTCACCTGAGGCTGGTATAAGGTTGCCGTGGGTAACGTCGATTATTCTCCGAGGCTTCTATAAGTGGTGCCGCTCTTTGCTTTTCTCTCGTGTGTCCTTATCCCGATAACATTCGGCTGAATTAGCGGTGTTGTGAATGTTCGCGTCGTAGCGTGTTTAATTGAGTGTATAATTGGGATCGTATAACCCTGAGTCATAGGCGAAATTTGTCGCTTTCCTTTTCCGATACAGTTTAGGGGGGAGAGATAGAGAAGGGGGAGAGATCTGCCTGAATCAAAGTTACGATCTGCTATTCAGCGCTGGAGAAAAGGTATGGGTGTAAAGATTGAAACAGCGAAGGCGTTGATTATGAGAATGAAAATGGTGATGAATAAACCTGAATAGCCAAATACTCTTAAAGTTTCACGTCCTCTCCGCTTTCGTGTAAAAATGTGGTTATGACGTTCAGAAAGTCACGTTAATTACAAAAATCTGGCTAACCTTTCAATGAAGGCTTTTGAGATAATTGTTGAAAAATAACTTTTTACAAGAGTTCTGTTCATGAGACTATCGCGGGCAGTATATCAAATTTTATTGAGACTAAGGGAACGTGAAACGGTTCGTACGGTTTTTGAAGGCGAAGTATTATTTTGCTAATGCTAGGGTTTATCAATGGTATGATGATCGCCTGACGGAACTGGAAGGTGTCGCTTGCGGCCTGATTATATTTAATAACTTGTTAAAACGTATCCGGAGTTCCTTTTCCCTGTAAGGCTGGCTTCTCCTCAGGACACTGGTTCCTAAACGAGGATTGGAAAGAACAACGACACGTATTGACATGGTGCTGAGTCTCCTACGTCGCTCCTATCCCACACGTTTCTTTTCACGTTTATCTGTGTTTATGAAGCACCATTGTCTGCGAACGTGGATCTCCTGACTTAGTAGTCATTTGTGGCTTAATGGACTGGTCCACTCGATGCCACACCTGTGGCGAATTTCTTGGGCATATAATTAGATGATCATCATGTCTACGATACAGAAGATACATCTATAGTTTGTGTTAGCAGCACTGTATATGTTATGTATACAGGAATTGTAGCATATACAGTTCCTGCGAGGTCGCTAGGCTATTGTCCGTGCAACGCTACTGTAATACTGTCGTCACCGCAGTAATCATGTTTGTCAGTTTTGGTGGTTGTTTTGTTTGTCGTCGTTGGGTAAGCTATCGCTGTTCTAGACGTGGAGCAAGACCTTCTTTTTAATTTGTTTTTTTTTGTTCTCGCTGCCACTCCGCCTCCCTTTACTTTCTTCTCGAGAAGATGTTTGTATACTACTCATTCGGCTGGCGAAACCCATTTGTCCATGAAGAAAAAGAAAACGCTGTTTAGCTCATTCGCCATTGTTGCATACCGCACTCGTGGGCTATGCGATGAAGAACGTCTGTAGATCGCGATTTGTGTCATATGCAACTCCGATTGTAACATGTACTGCTTCGAACAATATTATGTATGTAGCCCCGTGCCTATAGAAGAAGCAAATCTAAATTGTAACCCTAAGGACGCAAAACAACTCGAGTGGCATGTCGGCCCCGGCCGTGTATTGATTGTCGGCAAGACTGGGGGGGCACCTGCGGGTTGTAGATGAATATGCCTAGCTATAGCATCTCATCGGTAATGGTCTGTTAGCGTCCGGTCCAGTCTGTCCAGTCAGCGCATGGCTGGTCAGCTGCACTTCCAAGCTCAGCGGGGAGTCTTTATCGCGAAAAGTTGCGGCCAAGGACCCACCCCCTTCCCCTTCTGGTTGTACTGCTGACTGCTGCAACCCGCTGCATTCAATGTCTCTCCTGTCCTCGTACATGTAGGCACGTGGGAGTGGCCTCCTTTCTTGTTCATCGCCTATCGAAGGTGGCACAAAAGCTGCTTTGAAACGCAGCTGGAAACAGGCAAGAGTCGATAGCGAAGAAAGACATTGGGCCGAGGCGAAACACAAGTAGGCTGTGTATGCAGCCGGGCTTAATTAACAATGAAAACATGATAAAAGTAAAAAAAAAAAGAAATCGTTAGAATGATGGAAATAGAGATAAAGAAGAGGAAAAACCGATAAGATATGACCGCCGTAATTCTTTCGTCATGCCTTCGATGTATTCAACCTTCTCTCCCTCTCTTAGCTTGTCCCTTCCTCCATAGAAGCAGCAGCAGGCCGCTTGTGTTTCCTCGGTCAGCGGTTGTCCACCACATCTATTCGAACGCGCCATTGATTGCCTCCGCGTGTCCGAGTGTACGTATAGTGTATAGAGAGGGGCGAGCCGATTTTCAACGCCATTTCCTCGACCAAGGCTCCGCTTATCGCGCCTTTAATAAGTATCATTATCATTGTTGCGTTGCCTTTGCCCACCTCCCTCGGGGCGCTTGCTTCGCTATCACAGCCGCTCCTCTCGGTCGTCCCCGACTCTCTTTGTGTTTTGCGCGCGCCTTCTCGAAGGCTCGATCGCGTAGCTTCTCGCAGTTGTTTTGTCTCTTTCTTTTAGCTCGGCGGAATTATTAACCACCGCCGGCACCCGAAGCGATAGCGCGTTGCCCAACGGGCGCATATGGCCGAAGGGGCTGCTGAGGCGACGGCTGTTTTTACAAGGATTTCCTCGGCCTCTGGTAACGGTTAGCGCAGCACGCGGCGGCTCTCTTTTTCTTTCGAAACGACGCCGTATATAATGAAGCGCCATTGTTGTCGCGGGTTGGGCGGAAAGATAATATGCGATAGTATATATAGGAAAGGAGACACTGGCTTCGCGGAGCGCGTGCGAGGGAGTGTATGCAGAGAAAACACCACACGTCACGAGATCGTTCTTTTGCATTCTTTCGTTCTCCTGCAGTTGCTGGACCTTCGGCTGCTTCTTGCGCTGGTATAACAACTCCGCGCCGGCTCATAAGATAAAAGACAGGAGGGGAAGAAGTTAAGAGGAAGGCCTATATATTCGAGACGACGTTGCTCGCGTGCTCGCGGCCATATTTTTTGTTTTTCTTTGGCGAGAAGTGGTCGTCAGAACGATATATATCGACTTCGCATGGCGGGCAAGTGCGTCATAGGCGGCATATATATAGAGGAGTGGCGCGCGAAACAATAAGTGGCCGTTTTTTTTCCTGCGGCGCTTCGCGATTATCAAACGGCGCCTTCTGTTCTTCGTTTCGCGCTTGCATACGTTGAAAGGGGGGTGACTGCGTGGGAGCGGGCAATCTTCGAGAAACAAGAAATGAGCTCTGACGTCATGCTCTCAGATTGGCGGCGCTGGTGGGTTGATTCCATACACTTTCTATTCGTCGCGCCGTCCGGCCGCCACCTACGTGCAGTCCTGGCGACGGAGGTGCATAGTACGGTGGCTGTCATTTCCCGGGAGTGTACGTTCTTCTTTTGTCCGCGCCTTGGTGGCGTTTATCGCGTTACCTGTTGCCGAGCCAGGCGACGCCAACGGCTGCTGCTGCTGTTGTTGCGGCCTCCGCGAAGGCGATGCAGACCCGAACTGCGCCGTGACTAATGACCTGTTTGTCGTTTTGCCTTTCGCCGAACTCGCGGATATTGTGGCGGACTTTGATGAGGCAGGGAGTTCTCTCGCGGGGCACCTAATTGGTATTCAGTGCGGCGGTGCACTTTCGCACTGCTATTGCCGATGTTGCCATCATCTTCTCTCCGTTGAACACTTGTGCTCGCACGCACCGCCAGATTCGGAGGCTTCGGAGAGAGAGAGAATGTGTGTTTCCCGCCTCCAGGCATCATGCGGCTTCTCGACGTATAGACACACACACTGCAACGCGCATGGCATATCGCGATGAACGAGGCGACAGTGGGCTTCATATGCAATTGAACGCCCCGGAACAGCTGAGGCTTTTCGAATCTGCACCTTACGCGCACCATCGATGCCATTGTTGGTCCCGATAGGTCGGCGCCGATTAGGTGAATCGGTCGAAAAGATTGATTACGTTTATAGTATGGGAGCCAGTGTCTCCGCTTGTTCAAACATTGAAGCATGATCCTGGCGTTTGCTTTATCTCGTAAGGCCATCTCGCGAGAGCGAGTCCTGTAGTAAATAGCCCTGAACTGAACGTTTGATAGGTTTGGCAAACAGAAGTAGGTTGGTGAAGCCCCCTAAGCAGTTGCTGCTCATTTGTTTCATGTTCTTCGAATCGACGGGCACGCCGTGGCCCTGCACTTCCCGCTTCAACAGCCCGAGCGTCGAGCAGCATAATCCCGTGGATAGAAACAAAATGAGGAATTATCAACCGCGAGGAACAAAGACCTACATGCCAGCCTTAATCGATATAAACTGTGTGTACTTGCCACGATATGTGTGCGACTAAACCGGGTTTGGCCGAAAGGAGTTATGTTGATGGAGATGATGAGACGCAAACGAAGGAGCGATAGCATACCGCAACTGGATTTCACAGCCGTAAGCCCGTGTTCTTGAAACAAAATAAAGGCTATGATTTAGCAACAGACGATCATGTTGGATGTATTGAATTCATAGTGTGCGCAAATGTGCGACGAACCACCAAGTTTGCAGGAAGTATACAGCGCAGGTGAACAGCTAACGCATTGTGTGTTACACAGCGTTCCTCACCCTTGCGACACTCGTTTTTGTGATTGAAATAATGCAGCGTGCGTCACAGAAGAGGTTAATTTTAGAAACCAAGCTTCAATGGTGGGAGGGGGCAATGCAGCATTTAGATTTTTTGCAGCGGCACAGAACCATTGGGGCGCTAACGCTGTATGTAATGCACCTTATTGCGTATAAACTGCCTCTCGGCGTAATTATACATATCACATTGTAACAGAGTGGCCTTCTCACGCTTTCCAAGCTGTCACAATATATACCAGATTACTAAATGCGGGCAGCGAAAGATGAGGGCTGCCTTATTTTCGCAGGACAGTCGTATTTTATTTCTGCGCAATGGCTGCGCTGAACTTCGGTATGCTGGTTACCCGGCGTACAGCGTTGTACACGAGAAAGACTGTGCATACAATACTTATTTATTTATTTCTTCCGTGTCCGTTATTTATCATCTTTACGGTCACGTCACGGACGTTCTGTTTGTACTTCCAGCGTTTCGTAATTGTCAGTTTACCCTCTTTCCGCGACTTCGTATGCGGCCCGAGTCGCATGGAACTCGTGTGGGATCCCTGCTGCCTGCACATAGCGGCGTATCGCTTCAGCCGGCGCCGCCGCTGCTTCTTCAGTTCGTATATCCTTTGATTGTGATGAACGCTCCGGTGCCACCGTTGAACGAGCTGCAGCGTCGTGCAGATCCGCCCTTCCTCCGCCCTCCGCCCTTTCTTCCTAATGGCTCAACAATAACCAGCAGCAGCAGCGTAGCAGTCCCGCATGATGAGCGCGCGAACACGCAGTTCGCGCTTCGTTTATTAGCCGGGATGAAAGAAGCTGGATGCCTCGTAATGGCTCACGATCGAATTAGCGTGTCGACAGCGGAGATTGTTGCTGCCGTGTGCACACCAAGGGACCGGCCGGCCGGCCGGCCTGCCTGCTTCGAAGAGCCGAACTGAAATTTCTTTCCTCTTGATATCAGTCGTTTCGATTCTTTCTTTCTTTCTTCTCTCCCTTTGGGCAGGCTTTATTTAGCGTCCAAGAACCGCTCCACTCAGCTGGACGTTGAAAGAGATAGGAGTATTACTACAAGGGGGTGCGCTGAAGTTCGTCCTGTCCCGGCATGTATATAATGTTTCCAATGACGTTAGTCATCCCGGCGGTGTGCGCGTCGATAGCGGCATGCAGTCGGGAGCCGGCGCGCAATTATGACGGTGCGGAGTGAAAGAGAGAAAGAAAAGATGAAAAATTGTTCTTCGTCCTTAGCCGAGAGTCCTCCTGCCAAGCATTTCTTCCACCGCTTGCGGGCACACATCGCACGGGGACCCTTTAATCGTGCCGCGCGTGCGCACTGCAGCGACCGTGGTGGCTGCGGGCAATGCAGCGCCGCGTGCCTGCGTAGTACGTATACATACATGTGACCAGCCAAGGCTACCGTGCAGCTCAATGATATAGAGGCTCTGTCAAAAAGAACGGCGTATAGTTCAATTCAAGGTTCGCCGACTTGTCTTCTTCGACGTAGCTATGTGATGGTGGCCATGCACCTCGACAAAGACAGTGCTGCTAGAGAATACTCCGCACACCCCCGTACCTTCCTCTCCCCCCGCCTCCGGCTTCAACTTCTTCCGTTCCCCGACTTGGAAACGCTTCTTGGGCGACTCGTAATAACAGGAACGGCGCCGAAGTCGTTAGACCAAGAGAAGGCGAGAGAGAGAGAGACCACGAGCCGGACCAGGGCAGAGAGATATAGACTACTGCAGCTTAAAGCGGTGCCGTTTTGCCGAAGAACAATAACAAGTCTCGGGGGAACAAAGTGCTCTCTGCATGCCTCCGGCTGCTTGCCTGCTTGACCGAAAAAGAAACTCGTGAGCTTGTTGCAGGTGGCAAGCAGGGCCTTGAAACAAGAAGGCTCGCTGGCTGCTACCCACCTTTTCTTACTTCGCCTTCTTATATCCCCCCCCCCCCCCCCCGCGACCGCCTCTCAGTTGCGTTGTATCTTTTTTTCTTGTTCCCGCCGATGGTTCTCCTTTTGCTTTTTCTCGTTCATCTGCCCCCGAGCGCGCCGCATATAAGCGAGACCTGTTGTTCTTGGTCGCTGCCACCATCGAAAAGAAGAAGGGGGGGGGGGGGGTCGAGCTGCCCACTGAGACCCGCGCGGTGTAATGAAGGAAAGAAAATTGGATCTGATAATCGAGAGGAAAACGACGGGGAGATCTTATTCCCTTAAAAGCGTAGCGAGAGAGAGAGGTAGGGGGGGGGGGGTCTCTGACATTGTTCTCCGGGGCGCTCCCCTCGGCGGGCATGGCCTGACCGTATGTATATACACTATACCTCGGGCTGCAGACGTCTGGCCCTGCTTCTCCATCGGCGCAGGTTCTATATCTTCTTTGCATGCCATCGCTCCCCGCGAGAGGACCTACAGGGCGTCGGTCGGTCGTCGTTCAATTTTCCTGTCTCTCTTTATCTTTCCTCTCCCTCTCTCTCGCTCACTCTCTTCGTGCGTGCATGCCAGCTTGTTTTCTCCCGCGTTGCGCGGGCACATGCGCTCGCAGTCAGCAGCGGCTAGCTATCTCGGTCCTCTCTTCCCTTTTGTTCTTCGAGGCTCGCCCACGGTGATGTGTCTGTGTGTTTCGAGAAGCGGGTCAGAAATAATGCCTGGCGCGCCACCGAGCTTGGCTTGGCTTCAAGCCCCTATACTGCCGCCGCCGTCTTCGGCTTCTGCTGCTGCTCCTGAGCGGGCTCGCGCAGATCGGTCTTGGGAGGGAGAATAATCACCGGCGAGGCCGCTGGCTTCGGAAGACTTGCCGAAGGAGTGGCACGCCACTATAAGAAACCAGCAGCTCCGCGTCTATTTTTCTCTTTTCTTTTGTCTCGGCTCTAAGACAACGCGAAGGCAAGGTTAAAAAAGAAGAGAGAACGGTTGTTGCGCCAGCGGAGATCGCCGGCGCTGTGTTTGCTGCGCGTATGCGCCTTACGCGCGCGTACCATTATGTCCGCGCCGCCGAAGACAGCAGCCCCATCGGTATAAGCGCGGGCCGGTTCGGCCGTTTAATAATGAAAGGAACGACGCGCGCGCCGGACAATCCCCGTCGATGATGAGCCGGCGTCGGGAACACCTTCTGGGCCGGGCGCGAAGTGGGGTAGCCGCGGCGCACGGTTGTTTGTTGCATGTGCCCTCCGGGCATACTCTCTCTCTCGGCGATCGAGATGAAACAAAAGAAGAGCGTAAAAGGGGAAGAGAGCTGGCCTTGCTGCCGGTGCTGCGTGCCGCAGCTGTCTCGAAGGCAGCCCGCGGCGTCTCCTTGGATAACCGAGGCGGCCCAGCGCGCCACCGAGATATGTAGTCCGACCGGGAACGGCTACGCGCATGAAGAAGAAGATGCAGCACCAAGTGCCGGAGAAGAGAACGCCGTATCATGCATGGACGGCCGGCCGGCTTGCTGGCTGGCTACCGGTCTTTTGGTTTCGGTATAGGAGCTGGGCGAAGAAGAATAAGCGAGAAGAACTAATTAGAGGTCGGCGGCGAACGAAGGAGTGGATCGCGATCCGCATGGGGACGCCGCTGCCGCGTGGCCTTACAGCTTTGGACGGGCCTATTCTCACCTAGTTTCTGACCTCAGTAGCCCTATATCGGTAGCGAGCGCCCTTGTTGTTCCTAACACATTTCATTTGCTTCTTTTTTTTTTCTTTCATAGCCGGGCGATTTAACGGCTTGTGAACCTGAAATTACCGACTACCTTTCGTAAAAGATGATGTTGAAAGGACTGTATATAAAGCTTTCCGACTCCTTTTTTCATGACGCTAATTGCGCTGGAGTGGTATTCAGATTCGTATAGTCGCTTCTCAGCATAAGTGTCGATTTGGCTTCGCCTCATAAACTCACGCAAGAAACAAAGGGCCGCGGGAGTGTAGTTTTGAAGAGAAGCTACGTGTTGATGAACATATCGTGCGTACAGCACAAATACAACGCGCGCTTGCGTGGTAGATGGACAACAGGTGCTTGTAGCACACGTCATAATCGCCATTGAGGAAGTCTATCACCCATTCTCCTTCCTTACCTTACCGCTGCTCAAAAAAAAAAAAGAAAGAAAGAAAAGAAAGAAAGGAAGACAGAAAATACCTCCAAGCGGCCATCGCCGTGCTCTCGATTGTTCTGGCAAAATTGATAACACGCGGCGTTATGGTATAGGCTACAACTATGTGCTACACCAACCAGCACATCTGTGAGCCATTTGAAAACATAAACGAAGCAGGCGTATAAAAGATATATAGACCCCTATTGGCACTATAGCGTTGCTGCCCATAAATTGGCACCGCAAACGGTGCAGCATATCTAGCAAACAGCCCACACGTATTGAATGAGGCAGCGTGCCCAGTCGACTGAAACTAAAGCGGACCATATAATACAAACGGTCGCGCGATCGAGCATTGAATGCCCACTGCTGCTGTCGTCGGTATTCGTAAGTGGCTCTGCGCTGTCGTTGTTGTCTCTTATCCTTCAGTGGATCTCGGCTTTCTCTACACGCAACGCCCGCCACCACGCGTGGCTTAGATCTTTCGTCGCATATCTTGCCGCGTATCGCCTTCGCGTAGTCGTCGGGCGCTGGCTGCTCGCAAACCTCCATGCCTCTCAAAGCGCGTCGTCGATTGTTACACGAGAGTAACGCACGCTGTACGTAGCAGGCGTTGTATACAGGCGCCGCGCCTGTCTCTGTGTGCCGCGCTCGTGGCATTCACTCGCGCTCTTATTATTTTTTTAGTACGTAATCGCAGCTTGTATGTGTACTGGGCTCACGTAGTACGCATACACATACACAGGCGCACGACCGCAGCAACTTAGCTCTCTGCGCACGCTCGAATGCGTAGGCTGCTACGCGGACGTGGGTTTCTAATGGGCCGCAAAACCCTTGCGCGAGTGTGTTCGTATAACATGCGCCGTTGCTGTATTATCCGTTATGCTGTATGCTTCCGCTCCTGTATCCAATTTGGAGCTCGCAAACAACGTGCTGAAAGTTGAGATTGCCGTATCGGGAGCATGCGAAGATGGCTGCTGCTGCCTGTTAGTGTGGTAAGTAGTATTACATGCCGCACCGGAACTGGGGGAGGGGCACGGCAGCTTTGAGTCGCATCGTTTGTGTTGGTTTCTCCGTGTTGAAACCGCAAGCATTTGGTCTCATGTTTGCTGCCTTTTAAAGCTATGGTATACTTTCCACGGTAGTTACATATACTGCGTATAACGGAATGCATGTTCTTCCGAACCTCTTTCGAACCGCCCCGACAGGAAGGGTGTGCGGTACATTGTGATGAAGACAAAAAAAAAAAAAAAAACAGAGGTCTGTCCTACCCTATAAGATACGTATACTTAAGTAGGTATCGTATAGTCTTATAAAAAATTACAGCATATCCACGGGTGAATGATGAAGAGCTCGGGTGAAGCTCCTGAAGCAATCATGGTTACACCGTGAAATGTTCAGTGGTTTCGCCCAGCAGTAATCAAAGCGATACGCCACTTTGATTACTGCACGCCATCTAGCGTGCAGGGTGCCGTTGCTTTTTTTTCCCTCTTTTTTCTTTTTTTCTTTTTTTTTTGCACACATATTGCACACATCTATGTGGGACAGCGCCATCTAGTATATCGTCACCCATCTGCAGTTTGCATGCATCTCTATGCGACAGCGCCATCTATTGAATGGTACGGGAGACGCGACGGCGGGGGCACGCCGGATGGAGCGGCGACCGACCAGGTGATGCTATAAGGAGCTTCGTCCCTAAAACATTAGTGAAGTACTTAGTCCATCTTGCCCATTCTTTACCATGATGTATTAGGTGTTCACGGGATCCTGCTGTGTACACGGGCCATCTCCCATGCCGCCCAAGTTGACCAAGCTCAGCCTGTACGTGTTGGCTTAACTGAGCATCGCATTAAGGCTCTTCGTTGAACAAAGGTTAAACGAGACGTACGCCAACCGCATTGTTGGATCTCTCGAAATTACAAAAAAGCCTAGCTACATTATCTTTCTTATTTGCGTGTAAAGTGTGGAAATTACGCAACCCATAGTATATCGAGCATGACGAATGCGTTGCAGTGAAAGTACGCCACAGCTTAGTCTGGCAAGGAGGCCGAAGCCACGCAAGCATATGACCACATACCGTCACGTGAAGAAACATCAACAGCGTCGGTTCGCTTCCGAGCCTCGAGTAACCCTTCAGATACGGCAACCCGTTATCACCTTCGTAACATCATTAATTCTCTACCACGTCCTGCTGTGTGTACACTAAGACACGCCACGAAGTGTATATATTCCTGTTTTCGGGCGTCTCAGATTAACTTTCGCCCTAGCTCGACGTAGCCCTGTGGGGCTAATTGGTTTTTGCCGCTCTGCAGAAGCGCAGCGCGGCGCCTTCGTGGTGTCAGTGGTGCACAGAATGTCCGCAGGCGTCGTCATCGTCAGCACTCGGTGTTGGCGGTAACGTTTCTTCTCCACGCGAGCGGACGCTGAACTCGCTCAATTATCAGGCGGCGTCCTCGAATTTCCGAGTCCGCCCGTCGTACACCCCCCAAAAGAACAGATGTCTGAGTACATGAGCCGCCTTTAATTAAGGCCTTCCTTCTTTCCTCCACGTGCGGTTATATAATATACGTGTCTAGTGTCGGGCCGCACACTCCTGATGCTGAACAGAAGGGCCAGATAAACGCGGCGCGGGTGTTTATCTAAATGACTAGCGATTGCGCGCACTGCGAGATAAACGTCCCGGAAACTGCGCTGCTTCTGTTGTTTAGTCGCGTTTTGTCGATCTCCTTTCAATTTACAGGAGCTTTGTGATGTCCTTTATTAATTATAATTGGTCAAAAACAACTATAGAAATGTCAAGACTTCACCTTCACATTTAACTGCATCAGTTAAAAACGCCAGCTGATATAAACACACAGCCAACGAAAAAGCCGGGTAGGTATTGGCACAGCCAACGAAAAAGGTTAGCAAAAGATCTCGGAGCTGCCACTGTTCATGCAAGCTTGCCAATATTGGCGATACGTACGGCGGATAATGTTGGCTAGAGCTATCTTTGCCAATATTCGGCCTTTATTGGCTGAAAACGTTGGTCGAATGCAGCTTTGTGTGGTAGCACGGGCCTCAACTCTAATTTAGCACCAACGTTTGTGCCAGTGTTTGCCAACGTAGGGCCAGGTTTGGCCCAATGATGGTCTGCTGCCTGGAATTGGTCGAAATGAGCCTATAGTTTGCTAGAACATTGAATGGGCTTCTTTGCTATAAAGGAAAGTACGCGTATGCATCAGCTCTCAAACAATTCGTGTACTCATAAAATCTTCAGTAAAGTAAAAAGTTGGGCGAGTTGGTCCTTCGCCGTTTTCACCGTTTTCATGTTTAGCATCTGGCCAACAGTTGATATCGACATATTCGTAAAGGTTATCGCTCGTGTGTTAAAATGAGTATTAGTCGTTGTATTAAAGCCAGTGGCTTCGCTATCACTTTTGTCATTACGATGACATATTAGAACATGTTTTCATCCTCCTTTAACCTACTGCCTTGTCCCTGCCAGTGTCATATGGACATCATCCCCACCCCTCCCTCGCGGGACATCAAACAGCATGAGGCCACTTCCCTCGTGCATGGCAACGTCTACACATTTTCTTTCATCACCTGAGTCTGCGAATAGATCCGCATTTTGAGAGCTCACAAGTCATGTTTACAAGCACGACAACGCACATGCGTTGCTCGTCGAATGCGTTCCTCTGAAGAAAATCTCTCTTCGGTGGAGTATATGTAGTCGTTAAAGAGAAACGTGCGAAGGCATACGCGACGAATACGGCACGTAAAGTTGTAGCACATGAGTCGGATCCGTCGGATTAGAGGAACTGAACACGTGGATTTCTATATACGCACGTTTTACCCCATCCTTCCTTTACCGCATTTTCCCCCTCTGCCGTTTCCATAACTGTGTTGGTACACCTGCGAGCACAGTGCAGGGTACGCACTTGCATCGCTAATGCGCGCACGTCGCATGCTGCCGGCGACAAAAGCTGCGTCATTTGTGCGCACGCAGCGCTGCGTGTTATGGCGGATAAAAGGCGCCTCTGGCTCCAGCGGAAGGGTAATTGGGTTATACGGAGTTCGCGTTTTACGCCCGGAAACAATATCTCTCGCCCGGAGGGCGACGCGCCGCACGCCAGATTGGTGCACACTGGCGGTGAGAAACTGAGATTACGTGACTTTGAAAGCGTTTCCCTCTCTGCGCCGTGCGCGCGTGTGACGTGGGCTCCTTCTGTACTGATCGTAAGGGTAGACGATGCACCCATTGGAAAGGGTGCATAAGAGACGAGTCTTTTCCGAACAGATAAATTCTTTAAATGCTAATTTTTGTTGTCCCAGAATTCGCACAATTTTAAGCGACAAACACAGTGTATTTCTGTACGCTTTAGTTCTGACGTTGGAGAGTGTTGGCAAGAAAATATAGGTGCGTAGTAAGATACCTTGCTATCATGTTCTTATATGTAAAAATATAAGTAATATCTCACTGCGAAGTCCTTGCTGCTTATTCTTTTTGCTATATCCTTGCTTATTTGCAGCATCAGAATCGTCGCACTGCGTCGGTTCCATATATGTAAAGAAACCCTGGGTTTAGCAGCGCTCTTCGTTGCAGCAAATGAGCACAGGCCTCTCTCTATCTACATAATATGCTGCAGCGTGAAACAAGAGCGTCAGGTCTGCTCTCCCCTCTTTATGCATCTAATCCCTATTGTGGCCTTGTACATAGGTCGCACGATCAAGATCAAAATAAGACCACTACATAACGAGGAGATAAACATGATTTATTTGTTTCTATTAATCAAAAGTATAGGAAACGGCGTATAGCGCCTCGAGTGACAACTGCACTTTGTGCTGCGACTAATGCGCCCGCAACGGGGGAGCCTTTAGAGCCAAGCCCTTAACGCACGTATACATACTCCGCACGTTTCGCAAGCAAATTAGCATATGACCACGCACGCACTCGCGTGTACACACACACACACACACACACACACACACACACACACACACACACACACACACACACACACACACACACACACACACACACACACACACACACACACACACACACACACACACACACACACACACACACACACTTATTGCGTTACACGTGGAATCTATCTCCGCCTCTTACCTCTTGCAATGCACACAGACCTGCCAGCGCGACATGCATGCAGAGGGGGCTATCTTTCATTTCGACTGCTCAGAAAAATAATAACTTCGTTTTCCAAGCGACGAGGCGAAGGGGGAGCCGAGATGTTGAAGCAAGTGCATGCGCGTTAGCGTTGGCGACTCGGTGGCTGTATAAGAGTCGAGCAAGAACAACACACATGCATACATGCAAGCGTGACACAAGTGCAAGGCGAGAAGGAGCACGGGGGCTCCCCAAAGTTGGTACAGCGCATCGCTGTACAGGCTACGCCCGCTCCGGTGACCACGTAACTTTGCCGCGTGGTTTCAACCGCAGCTCCCGCTAGCAAGGGACAGAGATGAAGAAGATATATATGTTGTTGGCGGAATGAAAGCCAACCCCACCAGGCACCCCCTCCCAATTTCGTGTGCGCGCGCGCGCGGTGTGGCCCACACCCGCACCGCGCAATTATGAAAAGCGGTGCGGAGAGTTTGCGCGGACCCAACACGTAAACCCCGTGCATACATTGGGGCGCTCGCGCGTCGGAATCGACAAAACCGCTATGTACCACACCTTCATGGAAGCGGGGACGACGGCGTGTTTTCCTCTTTTGCACGAGGCGACGCACCGGCGCCCGCCCGCATCGTTTTTCGCGTATAATTTGGCTTGTCGCGGCCGGCACCGGCATGCAGGAGCGTATAGCTCGCTGGCCTCTCGCGCTGGCTTGCTTGCTTGCTTGTTTAGTTGCCTACTTGCCCGCTCGCTAAAACTGGGAGTGCACGCGCGCAAGATTGCGTCTACACGGTCCGGTCCGGCTAGCAAGGCGCTAAGAGCACTTTCTTCGAGCATCAGCACTTTTGGCCAACTTGCTCGTTTGCGTGTTTGCCCGCGCGGCCATATGCAAGTGTCAAAGTGCCTCCGCGTTCCTGTTTTCCTGCGCCCTCACCGCTGCCCGCGAATCTCGTCGGAAAACTTTGGCTTAGTGCTTCGGTACGCTAAAGAAGTGAGGCACGCCTTTGCGCCGAAGTTTTCTCTTTGAAAATTCGCTGTATATAGCGCTCGTTTCTTGAGGTGCGTGGCCTGGAAAACGATGCATTAGGATGGCACACTTCCCGTAGTCTCTGTTCGTTTGGCCCCTAACTCTGATGTCTATGCTTGCTTTAACATATGACACATATTTACGCCCTGTTACGCGGAAAGAACTTGTATCTTGACAAAAAAATGTGGGTTCGCTTGCCACCGGTTGACGTGCACATAAGAACCATGTGGCATCGAGTAATTGATAATGCCTTCTTCGCGCGATTCTTGTGATTCAGTCGATCGCAAATGTTCCTGAATTACTGGCACGCAGCTTGAGGAGAAAGACGGTTTATTCATAGAATTGAGTGGTGTATAGGCCCTCTGATGTGGCGGCAAGCACGAGCGTGAATCGTTCATGCGACCATTTATTTCAGACGCTATTCCTCTACATTTCGTTCTGGTCGCAATGTAGGCGTTACTTGGGTTTGAAATTGGGCATTAGCACTTCTGCCAAACGCTGAGTCAATCGAGTAATGGCAGTCTGCAGAGAGGCACCGATATAGGTTCACGCTCACAGAGCATGTGCACAGCCCTGCGAAAAAAAAAAAAGAACCGTAAAATAAGCAGAATGTGCGAGCGCTTATTTGGGCTCTAGTTGGTTGAACGTAAGCGCATACACTGAAGAAACGCCGCAGACAACTGAACTATAAGTGTGGGTATATACCACAACAGCGCTTACGTTGTCGTCTTCCAGTAGCCTAGTTGCTTTTGCTGTTTTTCGAGCAGCATAATGTATGTCTTGCTCACATTATATGTCTTCTTATCGTCCCGTGTATTTTCTCTGCTGGCGCAGGAGCATGTCGTCTAAGCGCAAGAGTCCGCCCACCAAGCTGTCGACGGACGAGCTGCGGAGCGAGGAAGAGCAGGAGGAAGACGGGGCCCTGTGCGAAGGCGCCGACGCCGATGAGGAAGAGGAGGATGAGGACGAAGAGGAGGACGACGACGAGACCGCCGCCAGCCGCCTCAGGCTGAGCGCAGCGTCGTGCAGCGATGGCGAAGCGCTGCTGTCCGGCCGTGCACTCATGGGAGGACCCCCCGATCAACTCATGGAAGAGGACGAAGACGACGACGTGGTCGCGGCGGCAGCGGCGGCGGCTGCCGAGGAAGACGAGGAGTACGACGAGCGCGCCGTCGCCCTCGACGAGTTCGACGAGGATGGCCGCTCCGACAGCCTCGGCTCGGACGCACTGGCGCACAGCCCAAACGGGTCAGCAGGCCGATTATCACCTTATCGACGTTTTTATTCGCGAATATCTGTATATCAGGGAGAATGGGAATCTGAATTCCTAGCTAGAACCGTGAGCTGTGAAAGTGGTCCATCCCGGCCGTGCACCTAGTAAACAGGGTTATTATAGGCAAAATAAAAGCAATGAAAGAAGACCCCATAAGTTGAATATTAAGTCAAGCGGTCTAACAAGCAAGGCTGTATATTCACGAGGCATTTATTACAAGTATACGAATCTTCCCTCTCATTAACAGGCGCCCGGGTGCCGCCCTCTCATGGCAGTGATTCGCGAGGCCATCGGAGAAGATAAGACATGCGTTATATACGTGTAGTTGAGTGGACTATTGTTTTGACTCGATGGTTGCAGTGTATAGACGTCTATATGTTGTAACGGGCAGTACGACACATGGCTGCAGAGGTAAACCAGAAATCATGAAAGAATGGTTAGTTCTCTTTGTGGCACAACTACCGATCGTATCATCATTTGTGCTCTTACCCCCGTATTCAGATACGCTCCTTCACTTGAACTTGACTTGCCACCGCCTTCAACGCGTTCCGAACGCGCTGCTTTTAGGCTGTGCCAAGGCGGCACAAACGCGTTCCGAACGCGTTTTCCAAGACGGTGGCAAGTTAAGCTCAAGTGAAGGAGCGTTTCTGAATACGGGGGTTAATCTTCACTTGAACGCGCCTTCATTTGAACGGATGAAGAAGTACACCTTCATTTGAACGCACGCAATTAACGCCGCGTTTTCTAACTAACCGGCTCGAACGCTTTACGCGTTGCCAGCCAACTTTCATGCTCACAGCGACTGGTAAATCTCTTGCGCTGAAAGGGCTTTCGTGCGTGCAGGAACGCGTCTCATCACGGAAGCTACGCGCCGGGCGACCGACTCCTCGGTTCCCGGCACACAGACTCCGAGGACTCGGACGCGTACGGACCGGGCTCGCCGGCCGAGAACCTCACGACGACGGCGCCCATGGTGTCGCCGGTCGCACACCAGCCGCACAGGCGTCGTCAGCAGCCGGCGCACCAGCACCACGCACAGCAAAGGACGCCGCCGGCGCCGCCACCTCCGCTGCTTCCTTCGACGTCCTCTGAAGGGGGACGCCCCAAGAAGTCCATGGACGACGTACTCAAGAGGCTCACTTCCAAGATGCACACGAGCGCCACGCTCAACGATGGAGCCTCCTCCAGGGCGCCGATGGAACACCGGTGAGTAATGGACCTGCGGTCTTCTTGGAGTGCGGGTTAGCTTTACGGGTCATTTTAACACGTCATGGTAAAGTTTCGGAATGTATTTACTCATACAGGAAATTGTTTACTGAAGGTGTGTGTGTGTGTGTGTGTGTGTGTGTGTGTGTGTGTGTGTGTGTGTGTGTGTGTGTGTGTGTGTGTGTGTGTGTGTGTGTGACAGAGAGAGAGCGCGTTGCTTTTTGATAGAGAGTCGAAGTGAAAGAAATCAGAAATACATATATGGTGCCAGCAATATATATAAATGGTTTCGCTGCCTACGCTGAGGCATGTACATCTCTCCTCAGGAATACCGACTTTGTTTAACCTAATATCGTGACAGAATTAGGTGGAACTCGCTCAGGTTCAGGCAGCAGTATCTTATATTCAGGCCTGTTTTTGCTTGTATTCGTTTGCACCCTCTGAAGCTTACTGCCACGACGTGCGGAAATCATTTCGTGTTCTTAGCGACATCTGCGCGCGCTCACTCCATGGAGCAATGGAGCACACTTTATCAGTCACTCGCAGTCACTTTTGCGGCTATATGCCGCAAAAGTGAGTGGCCAATTCTAGGCAGCTTGGCTAAATTTTCTTCCTCTGTGTGTTTCATTAAAAGTCCGTGCCTGCTCCGAACACACGGGTAGCTGCTCCAAAAGCAGATTTTGCCTGCTCCAATGGCTGCTCCAAAATGCTGGAAGGCATTCCCACCACTGCAATCGTTAGTGAGCACGCTGACCGATTCCGTCTCACTTATATTTCACGATAAAGTGAGGGGCTCTTAGGTTTCGCCCACAACTAAACCATGTCATGGCTAAGCCAAGCAGATACTGACGCTTAATTTTATTGGCGCCCCGACGTTCGAGCTTACGTCGCTTAACAACGGTGGAGTGATACGCGTTATTCAGCGTGCTTGTGACTACTTGCGGTGATCTGTTCCTCTGAGAGAGCAAACTACAGTCAACTATACTCGGCTCAATAGGGTCAAACTCCTCTGTCTCATTGCATGCAAAAACAGCAATGATGACTTGTATTTTTAGATACTGAGCAATAGAACTCTTTATGGTAGCACTGGGGCATACTGGTGGGGTAGCAACAATGCCAGAGGCAGTCAAATTCCACACCGTTTCTTCGTGTTCCTTTCCTTGATTCTTTAGAAGTGTCTTTTCTGGTCACTCTTCTTGGAAAGCTGGCCAGCATGCCAAAGGTAGGGACGCCTGGCATGAAAACCGTAGCGCTCTCTTGAATACAGTGTTCCTTTAGAAGATACGTCGGACGGTGTGCTAACAAAAGCGACCGGGGGGCCTCCGCAGGTTGCATAACGTAGCGACTAAAGATACCTGCGACAGGAACACGTGCCAGGCACTCGTAATGGTGCGCGTGCGCCTGCAACCAAATCAGCTCGCCCAGAAAAGCCAGCGAAACCGAATAAGGACCGCGTGGCCGCCGCCTCACCGATTTTCTATTTCTCAGAAATAGAAAATCGGTTCCGCGTTGATGGCACAGTGGAAGACAGTCGTACTAGCGTGGCGTGTCGTCGTCCTGCGGCAATCTCGGAGGCAGGGCCCAGCGTGGGAGGTGGCGGCTGCAGCGACGCGTGCAAGGCGAGAGATAGCGACAGAGGAAGGGAAAAAGGAGAGTGGTGAGAGGCCGCGTTGTTGTGGTTGTCCTGCGCAGTGCCCATTGTCTCGTGACCAGATTGGCGCTCTGCGAAAAAGGCCCGGCCTTCCTTCGGCGCACGCGCCGACGTTCGCTGCAGCGCGCGCCGCCGACAATGCCTGCCAGGGCGGTGCTTCCCAACAATGGGCCGGGCCTCCGCGGAGAAGACAGCTTCTCAGGAGGAGGCGCCGCCGCCGACGCTTCTCTCCTCTTCCGCGCTTAGCGCTCGCTCGCTGGCTTCTCCTTCGGCTTTCCCTTTGTCTGCGGCGCGCATTCCCTTCGCGGTAGGCGGTCTTCGAACAATGGATCCGCGCCGGTGGCGAACCGATTGTCGCCGCCGGGCGCTTGTGCGCCGGCGCGCCTCGCGTCGCCGTCGTCGTTTCGATTCGTCGCGGCCCGCGAGCACACAATGGGACGGCGGCCCTCTTCTCCGCCACTGGCTCCTCCTGCGCAACGCGCTGCGCCACACGACTCGCGCCCGCCGCCGCTGCCCTGGCGCGCATTGCGGGAGAGCGCGGACAGTGACCGCGACTGGGAGCAAGCATGCGATAAGATAAGATAGCGCGTTGTTGGTGATCGCGTTAGACGGATTCGTTGCTGCCTTAGCCGCACCAGTTTTAATTGTGATCCGAATTTATTTATTTATTTATTTATTTATTTATTTATTTATTTATTTATTTATTTATTTGAATGTACTGCAGGGCTGTCATGGCCATTGAAGGATTGGTTACTCGAACAGCTTGTGCATGCTTAGTTTCGCGACGAGAATTTAATTATCCACTTACGAGCGAGTCCATATGACGTACACAAGGTGCCTATTGCATGGAAAGGGCTCAGCATAAAAAAAGGTAACATTCAAACTTGTGTCACACTGGCTTCAGGTTGTTAAACATCAGCCGCTTCATTTATCGATTAAGAAAAGTCCAGTTGGTCACGCTCTGACTTCTCTATTTTTTTCTTATCATCCATCAAGTCCTAGCGGTGATTTATCTCTCCACATATATTAAGTTTGTTGTCTAATAGGGTAGTCCTCATTTAGTTATGTCAAGCGTAGGGGTAATGGAGTCGCAGCATTCATGTCATCATTGCTGCCTTTTTCGGAAAAAGCATGTTGGCAGTTACAGAGTTGCACTTCAAAGCTTGCTTCGCTCTCTCGTCTTTCCCCGCATTGGAATGGTTGCCGATCTTTATACTTATAGGTCGAGTAAACGTGCGGAAGCGTTGTGTCTACTGCAGCAAGGTTTACAGCGGTGGGCCTACTTATCCGTGTTGTGCCTTTTTTGTGAGGCGTTTGCTAGGCTACCCAAAACAGATATAACTTTAATTGGCATTGTCTTGTATAAGGCGTGGCCCTAACCTCTCTATAATTAGTCATTTATAATTAGCATAAGTTATAAGGAAATATAATTTTAATCACAATCAGAACTACATGTGATAGTTTCTGCATGCCAACTCGTTCATTAACGTTTGCCTTTGAACGTAGACAGAGAAGCCGATAAGTTAATGAGTCGCAAGCTCTTCTCTGTATTCGCGAAAGGATGGCGTTTTCTCTTTCCTTGTTTCTTTTGCGTGACCACAACCATTTGGGTTAGTGACGGCCTGCACCGTGCACTATTTACTCCATATAGCAGTGATGTGCAATCATCACGCCCTCTTCTGAAATGCTTCTGTTTCATTACGATCCCCCCTCTCTTTTTCTTAGCTCCTCAAACCGTCACCCACTACATATATAGGTGCTTAGAACGCACGGATTCCTCTAACGGCTTCTCAAAAGCGATCTGTTCGTATCAGCGAATTTGTTTCTATCTCTCGTTGATGCACTATTCGCAAGTAAGCGATAGTACACCTATTGGTTCCTCTACGTTGGCATTCTTTTTATTTATTTTTATTTATTTTTATTTGCGTATGTGTGAGTATGGGGGGGGGGGGTGATCGTTGCGCAATATTACATCTCCCTTTCGTGTATTCGAGTTTTCTGTAGTATTTGCTTCTTGCTCATCGAGCATTTGCACCGAAACCCGCCCGACTGTGATGTATTGCTCAGAGAGCCCCGACGGATGAGCAGGGCTAGAGCTATAGGCGCACTTTACGAGGAGATATCAATGCGAACTGCTGCGTTCCGTCACAACACACAGATAAACGTACGAATGAATGCACGCGGAGCACACAAACGTGCCGTATTCAGTATGTATGCGTGGGTCGTATAATGCCGTTTCTTCGGCAGCGCTGGGCTGTTAATTGTCGGTGGCCGGCGAGCCGGCCGTATAGTGCGAGTACACACACGCACCTATAGCGACGGTGTCATGATCAAGAAGAGAAGTCGTTTGCAGCAGGCCACCTGTGTGTGCATGCATCTTCGTTGATGCCACGCAGGTCCCGAGGAGGAGGAAGCAGCCACGCGGACGGCGTTGGCGATCACGGCGGCCGGAGGCGCGTCACGCTGCAGCTGGAAGGGGAGACCCTGCGGCTCGCATTGTCCGGCGGCAGCCTGAGGGACAACGAACGCCGGCTCACCGAGATGATCAACCAGCTGCAACAGCTGAGAGATCAGCTGCTCGTTCAGCAGAGGCTCCAAATGGTCAGTGCATGATGCCCAACACACTATACTTACATAATACTGCTTTACATATACAGTAGAACCTCGTTGATACGTTCCCGTTTCGTACGATTTCTCGGTGCGAACGTTCGCGATATCATTAGAGAGTTTCAATGCCGGGGCCGCAAAGCGGCTTGCGTACGTAAGCACTTAGTTTCTTGCATCCTCCATGGGCGCGGCTGGTAGTACGAAGGTACGCAACAGCTTGCGCACGTAAGCCGCTTGGGGTCCCCGAAAACTAAAACTTTCTATTAGAGAGTTTTAGCTCCGGGACCCCCAGCCGTAGGATCCAGAAGCTCTTGCGTTATTTTGTGCTTTCCGCGCTTTTATCTGTTCGCCAGCCACCCCCAAGGAACAGCCCCTCTCCCCACCCCCCGGATTTTTTTTTTCTTTTTTTTTTGCCATGGCATGCAGAGCTCAAAATGACACTCGATCACATTTGCCTGCCCGACCCCCACTTCTGATCAAAGAGGTGCTCCCCCCTCCCCACCCCCGAAAAAAAAATTCTGGCTACGCCCCTGCCAAGGAGAATACAAAGAAACGCAAGCCGCTTGGGGGCCTCGGCACTAAAGCTCTCTATATCAAGCGAAGCTGCGCAATATATTAGGGAATTGCGATTGTACGTTTTCCCGCATATTGCGTTTTGCTTCCGCGTTTTTCTTTTTCGTTTTTTTTTTTTTTTCAATAGCGTATAAACTAGGTTCTACAGTAATTATATATATTTGCGCTAACGCGACGACACCCGTGGTATAGTGGCGCGCCCTGGCGGTAGGAACTGCATGTGCTCTATAGCCTGATTGGCAGGCGTCGCTGGCTTGATACGTGTGATTTAGACATCAGCAAGCTGCGTGCTCACGAGGAATGAAGGAAGGAACAAGACAGAGAGGAAAGGCAGGGACGTTAACCAGTCTAGAATGACTGGTATACCGCTACCCTACACATATATAGTGCAAGCCTGAACAGTGGGCAACAACATACGCACTCTCATCTTGCTGATGGCCATTGTGAACGGTAATCTGAACTAACTTTAAACTTCCACGCATTTGTTCGGTCTGTCTTTTGAAAAGAAAAAGAAAGAACGGGATATAAACTGTTCATATTTATTTGTTGTTGTTGCTTTATCTTTACGGAATGCACAGGCAGCATTGCTGTCTTTCTGCGATGCGAAATCATTACATAGGGATGGTTGTGCAGGACAGCCAGATAAGGCCGTTAGACTCATTAGGTTAGTTTAGGTTACGTTGTGTTTGTACACTTGAGCTCTAGTCCAGACGACTAATTTATTTCAGTTCAAAAAGCGGGGACCGAATTCACTAAGCGGTTCGCTCGCTTGTACTAATTATACTGAGGCGTTCGTTTCAGCGAATATAATATGGGAAAGGAACAAAGACAGAACAAACAGCTCTTGTACGAATGAAAGATTTTGTGAATTCGGAATTAGGAAGTTAAGATAAAAAAGTTGAACTCGGTGCTTGGTGCGTGAACGTGAGAGCGGAATCCATTATTACATACAAGCAACTGTAGCTTTGCCACGTTGGATGAACTTGAGTTAACGCAGATTGCCTAGCTGCGTGTTACAAATCCTGAAAGCAAACTCACGACTGTCGAGGGTAAGGCAGTGGAATGCATAAAGGGTGCTGGGCGGTGTGTATATACATTACGTCACACGTAATAGCGATAACTATTTCACTGAGAAATGACTAGGGCCGTTGTACACGCAAACGTCACGAAGTTACATCAATCACATGAGAGACAGTAGTGCAATTCATCTTTGCCAAAGCCGAAGTTGAACATGGAAGTTCTGAAATACAATACAATGAGTGTGATAAGGCGTGTATTAAGCGGTGATCCCTCAGCTAACACAACAAAAGAACGAGAATTTAGAGAAAACAGAAGCGGAAGCGTAACGTGGTTATATAACAATATCGTGCGCAAATTATCTCCCCGGTGCGCAACGCGAGTTTTAAAGCGATCTTTTTGTGACCAAAGGGTAGGTATAGAAACGTCAATCTAGCATTATTCGTGCATATGTTGATAACATTTAGAAGGTGTATTGACAACCCTTTTTGACACTTTGCATTTTGCATATATATCTACTACGCCGGAGCTGGCCCGGGCCTTCTCTCGCCTTACACTTATTTTTTCCCCACATATTTGGGCCTTTGTTAGAAGCAGTTGGTATCATTCATTCATTCATTCATTCATTCATTCATTCATTCATTCATTCATTCATTCATTCATTCATTCATTCAATTTTCTTAATAAAATTCAAGAGATGTTTACAAACTCTCTGGTCCGATAGCCTACATTGGCTAGTGGTCGGTTCATTGAATAATACGTCGAACCTGTTAACAAGGCAAATATATATATATATCAGTAATAAAATCTTATAAATAATAAAAAACGAATCAAATAAGCCATGTTTATAATCGCATCACTACAACTTGTAACAGGTAAACAAGTATAATCCACTCACGACGGCGAGTGAAAAGCACTGTTTGCTAATATTTTACGCGTTTCGAAGAATAGGCTCTCGCGAGTCGCAGGAACGACCTAAATGCTCGCGTGAAGGCGGCCTGACCAATGACACTACGAAGGAACAGGTGTTAGGTCATTGTTCGTTACAAAATCGGAACGCTGTAAGCTGTTGGCACGCAGTGTAGCGCACGCATAGGCGCCAGCCGATTGCTCGGCGTGTGGACTGAAAAGTTGTAGCCCTTTTCGTGTTTCGCGGCTTGATGGAAGTAAGCGTAATGGGCCCGCGTAGCCATCTCCGCGGTTTATTTGCCTTGGCGACGGGCTGGGACGTGCGGCTGTCTCGAAGGCGCGCATCGCGGCGAATGTCATTTTGGCGAACGTAGTGGCTGGCGGGCGGCATCGGTGGGCGCCGCGCTTTGTTGCTGCGGCAGTTCGCACGCGCGCGTGCTCTCCCGCGGGCACTCCGGGAGGACAGTTCCCGAAATAGCCCGTCGCGGCGCCGCGCTCGGCAGCGCGGCCGCTCTCGCTTTGCGGGCTTTTGTGGCCACCCTCCTCCGCGCACCGCGGAGGCGAACCCTTCTTCTTGACTGTGTGTCCCCGGTGTTGTGTGTATATGTGTGCGTATGTGCGTGCGTGTGCGCCTTCGACCAGCGGGGTGACAGTGAATCACAGGCCGCTGCAGCCTCCTCATCCTCACTGAGGTAAAAACCTGCCACCGGACGTCCTTTTGTGGGCCTCCTTCATTTGCCTGTTGCCAGCTTTTTGTTTTTCGCTTCGCGCCTGCATTTTTTTTTCTGGCGCTGTCATTAGCGGCTGGTATACGTAAGGGTGTTGAGGAGAAGAACCTGTCAGGTGTCCTTGCGCTCACCGTTCACTGGATGCAGTGCTGGTGTGCGAGGTTAGCTTGTAGACCAGCATGGCGTTGAACTTTTGAGAAGGCACTGGCTGGCACGAGTTCCGCGAGTGTAGGAATGTCGGCTGCCTTGACGTCCGTGCTTGCGTCCCTGCCCATCTCGACGTATTCGTTTCGTACGTGTTGATATTCATCTTGATTGGAATGCCGTGAGATATGTGATCAAGAAATTAAAAAAGTCATTTGACACCTCGAAGGCCCCTGGTTAAGTGGCATTTCACACGGTGTGTAAGTTCACTAATTGCTGTAGTTTTAGTACAATCCTTAAACATAACAGAATACTAGTGCGGCATGACGTGGGAAAGCATGATGTTCCGATCCTTTGAATGAAAAGGGAAGGGGAAAAAGTAAATCATAGCACAGCCTTGTTTGCACAGGGCCGAAGATGTGTGGAAGTGCGAGTGAGCTGGGAATACACAGCTTTTGAGTGTATTGTACGTGCGACAGTCACTGCGTCTAGCTGGTGTGATTATTGGCTGGTCAAGGTGGAAATATCAATATGTGTGGATTAGGCGAAGTCGATAAGTCTTTCGACTAGATTTCGAACTGAAAAGTTAGCGCGTGATTTTAATTTCGTTACGCTAGATTCAAATAAAGAAAAAAAAAAACTCGAATAAGTAACTTTAGCTTCTCCGGTTCTCAACGGATTCAATACGTAATAATTTGTAGGCCTTTACGTGGCAAAACCATGATGTGATTACGTGGCATGACGTAGAAGAGGGTTCCGGAAATTTCGGCCATCTGGTGTTCTTTAACGTGCACTCACATCACACAGTACACGGGCCTCAACGTATCGCCTCTATCGAAATGCGAACGCCGCGGCGGGGATCGCTGCTAGACATGCATGCAAATAATGCATTTGCGACCTGCGTAGGAGTCTATCACGGGAGTTCGTTCATGCTCTCAGAGCGCTTCACTACAAGGCTCCCAACTCAGCCGCAACGTATACACACGAACCCTCGCCATCCAAAGTCGCACGCCGGTGGCAGGTTCCCGCCATGGTGGGCTAAGTGACAACTTTATCACGACGGGGGGATCTGAATGTGTGCCGTGATGAAGTTCAAGGTACACCAGAGAGCGAAAGAGACCTGGGAACCTGCAGTCCTCCTTCCTCGGCGTAACAGTCGCTCTAGATTCTGTCTTGAACTTTCTTTCTCTGACTACTTTCATGACGCGCCTCAAGAACAGCGGCGCCGCGACGGCGTGGGGAGTTCAGAAACTTCGCTGTGCTCGCGGGCTCGAAAAACCGCGGCATACGTCATTGTCACGGGCCTCAGGAACGCGCTGCGCTTCTCCTATACGCACACACGCACACGCAACGTACTACCCTACTCACCCCCACTCCCTTCACGCATACACACAGAGAAGACACGTGATCCATGCGCAGCGCGAGTTATTCGCCTAGGTCAGCGACCTGGATGCCTCGTCGCGCCCGGCTACGTGAAAAGAAAAGGAACGTACCGCTGTTGCCTTCCCGCCGTCGCTGCTACCGTTGCGCGTTGTGCTTCCGGTCGCCGTGGCGGGAAAGGATGATGAGGACGCTCCGCACTTCCGGTCTCTGCCGACGCGACGCACCGCGAGCGCGGACCTGCCTGCCTGCCTAGCGCCCTGCGAGCAGGGGACGGGGGGTACACAAGGGTTGAACGCCGGGATCGCCTCCTCCGCGAGCAAACCTGCGCGCCACGCGGGAAAGCGAACACCCCTGAGAACACATTTCCCGGCCGCTGTATAGTATCCCGCATGCTGGTGTTATGCGCTTCTCCCTCTTTCACTCTCCTCTCTTGGCAGGCATAGCTTCGGCACTCGGGTTCTTTTTTTCCTCCTTGCCTCGCTGCCTTCTTCTTCCTGTTCTGTTTTAAAAATTTTGTTTCGCGGTAGAAGTATGTCCCGCAATACGCGCGACCGCTTTCGTGAAAGAAAAAAAAAAAAAACACGTCCCCGGTCGCGCTTTTAATACGCGCCGCCGCAGATAGGGCCCACGCAAGCGAGCGAAGAAGCCCCGGGTTCTCGTTGCCCCTTTCTCCATATTTTAAATCTAGCCGCTCCCGGGCTCCCAGCTCTGCACGCAGCTTCGTTGCAACTCTTCCTATTTTCATCGCGCGAGTTTCGAGTGCCACTTTTTTTTTTCCTCGGCCCTCGGTTTCCCTCTTTCACTCGCTTCTCCGTGTGTCTCCTAGATGCCTCGACCTGGCCTCACTTTATTACCGTTGCCCGGCCCCTCGGTTCGTCCGTCATAGCTTTTTTTCTGTATTTTTTTTTCTTGCGGTGTGCCTATTTTTTGGCAATGATTTACGCGCTCGCTTTCACTGTCTAGCTGTTCGCGTTCCGGCTTGTTTGTGGCTTCTTACGCGTTGATACATCCTTTAAACCTCTCGTCTCCAGCCTGAGCACGGGCAACCGTTTCTGCTCGTATTTATTTATTTATTTATGTTTTTTGAGGATTGCACTCATTCTGGCACCATAAGACCCGGGCGGAAACGGCACGACAAGCGCGCGCACGCACATATGTATATATATATACGCCGTGTGCACGGTAATGCACAGACATTTTTTTCTCGCAAGTATTTCTGTTTTCTTTCGTTCTCTCTTCTCTCTCACATATACACAAACCCACCGATACATACATACATACATACATACATACATACATACATACATACATACATACATACATACATACATACATACATACATACATACATACATACATACCCAGACGTACACTCATCGTCAAAACTTTAGAAACCGAATAGTGACCGGTGAAGTTCGACCGAACACAGCCACAGATTGCTGGGAAATTCAGTTTTCTCAGACCTATAGTGGTCTCTAATCTTTTGACGCCGACTGTACATGTACACGTACAGGCACATGTGTACGTGTGCATTTCCACGCATGTACGCCCACAAGCGCCCACAGGCAATGACGCTAACGTGTTTTGCTAGACATACACGCGCTTTCACGTTTTCCCATAAAGCCTAATGGAGAGAAGTACGAGAGTAGTAGTATAGTATAGTCCCGCGGAGGCAATCATCTTCAACACAGGTAACTTTGTCAATCAAATCACGTGCACCTTCGTGTATGCGCGTGCCCACGATTATCCGAGCCTACAATAAGCCTCTCTCCTTCTTTCTCACGCGCGTGCGCATGCGTACGCAACACATAGACACACACGCGTGCGCGCACGTGCGCACGAGATAACGCGACAGCGTGTTGCCTCTTTCGCAACCGCATGCTTCCAAGCGGCTCCCTCTTTTTTTATAACGCGATGCGGCGACGCAAAGCGCGGAGGGGAAGCCGTCTCTCGGAGCGACGCCGTGCGCGAACCGCACATACGCAACGCGGCCGCATCGTCCTCGCTCTCCTATAGCTTCGCCCTCGCGTGCAGCCGTAAAGTGTGCTGCCGATGAAGCGGAGTCTGGAATCTTACCGCCGGAGTTGATCCCGCATTTCGCCGCCACCACCAGCACCCGTCCGTCTCCCACGTGGAAGGGTGCCCTCTTGAGCTCAAAGACGGCGGGAACGGGGTGAAGCTTCCTCCCGGTTCCTGAATTATCCGGCGTGCGTTCGGAATGCGAAAAACGCGTGGCCGATAAAAAAAACTACCTTTGGTGAGGGCATCTCAGTGGTGCGTGCGTTGTTCACCCGTTTCCCCCTCTCCCACTTACGCGTATCTCGGCGTTTTCGTTGTAAATTATCTCTCGGGCATCTCGCATACTTCGCCCGTTTTTCCGTCATATTGCTCGCTCTGTGTAATGCCGCCGCCGCCGCTGAAGAAGCACGCCGTTGCGCTAAAACGCGCGAACGTACATTCAAACCAGAAATGGGCTGATATTATTCCTGGCTCTTGTCTCTCGGCGCCCTCGCATTCTCGATTTTTGACTGCGAGGTCTCCGCCGCGTTCCTGTCTGAAGCCAGTTTTGCGGCGCTGATTCTTTTATCAAAGGCGGGACGCAAGGTATATATATACCGATACCCCAAGGGAGTTCGCTATGAGAAATGACTTATGTCAGGCCCTTAGCGAGATAATGAACCGTATACATTGCACGCTATTCAACCGAGAGTACAGATGCATCATGCCCTTTACGTTTCGTCGTAAACGCGAAAGAAGCCGGCATATACACGTTCTGACATCCAAGATGGCGCTCCCGTCCTTGGGGTATACATGTTGGACGACTATCAGGGCACCGCATGTGTCTAGCCGTTTCACTTGAAGACACCGCCCGAGTAAACTCACATAAAGGCGGGTGTATGCGTCGGGTTCTTTCGGGAATTCGGAATTGTTCGGCAGGCGACGCTGTTTTGCTTTGGCGAAAGAATGAGCTCTTGGAGACATTCGAATCATAAGCATTCCTGCGTCAAGTGAACTTCGAGCATGCGTGTAGGCAGCCTTACGTATGTATACAGTGTTCTCTTTCACGGCATTCGTGTAGATAAAAAGGGGCGCACCGTTTCTTTGATATCAGATCAAACGTTTTCAGAATGCAGAGAACGCGTCGCCTTCGGCGTATTCTACTTCTTATGCAGTGAAATTTCTGCCGCGAGAAGCCATAGTTCGTCGTTTCTTCGGATTTCTTGGAAGCGTCTGTTCCGTAGCGTCGTTCGTCTTCCGTTTGATCAAAGGCCGTAGATACTTTCGTTCAAAGGGTCTCTTTGTAATTCGTGAGTGTCGTATAGACCTTTCGAAAGTCTGTTGCAATCGCATCTATTGTGAAGCTTAGGTTGTATACAGGAAGCTTTTAGCTGTACGCGGTGAATTTGGAGACCCATGCATGCATACATGGGCTGTATGCGATAGAAAGGTGGTTCTTTCAGGCAGGGCTAAACTAAGTCGGTTTAATACGACTAAAACTTAATTATGTTCAACTTACACAAACTCTATTTATATGTACTACGCGATGCAACTGGACACGGTCATCTGTAATTATGGTCGTAATTATTGTCGAATCCGTAATTATGGTGTCCAGTGTTGCCTAACGCTGACCGTTGTATATCGCCAATGTCGGCCGCTGTTGGTCGACCGTTGCCTGTGTCAGCTGTCCACCGTTATAACAGCATTATTCTCATGTTATTAAAGCATGGTATTCATTCAGTTTGTTATAACAGCATTAGTATCATGTTATTAAAGCATGGTATTCATTCAATCTAAATTGAAAGATGTTTTCGCATATGCGAGAACCTGAGCTTGCACTTGCGGAGATTTTTTTTTTCTTCCGACTCCTGGCGCATGCTACATGCATAAACCGACCGTGCGCCGCGCCATCTTGTAGTAGATTAAAACACGGAAGGAGGATGCGCCGATCCTGCGTCCGTGCGTGTCTGGCTGTCTTTTCGCGCTACTTAACTTGCAACATGTTCTTGCTTCTCCGTATATACCGGACGACACGTGTGAGTGATATACGCATCCATTCGACCCGCGTATTGTTGGGCGGGCCCGTCTGTGTTCGCGCCGTAAAACAAAGGGGCGCCCGTCCGCGCGCCTATGCAGCACGCTATCTGGCGCCTCATATATACTATCGACCTTGGCGTGCACGACGCTCTCCGACGCCGTGGCGCCGCGCTATTAGCCATTCGTTTCTCTCTGTGTGTGTTTAATGTATAGCCGTCGCATTCCGCCACCTTCGTGGCGCCCGTGCTTGTCACTCGGTCAAAGGCGCGAGCGCTGAGAGAAGCGGAGAGAGCGTGAAACGGAACAAGGAAACGGATAGATCACCGCGGGACAGATCGAGGGCCGGTTCTTTTGTAACCGGCTTCTTCCGCGTAACTGCGGGGATGCATAGCGCTCTCGGTTGCGGTTGCCTGGAATCCGCTCTATGTTGTCGGCAGCGCGGCGTTTTACGTCATAGACTGCTTGCCTATAGACTTCATTGTTATCTCTATTTTATGTTTCATGCTTTTTCACAGCATTCACACCCTTCGTAATTTTATAGTCTATAGTGTTTGCTTGGAAGCTTCAGAAATTTTGTATATCCCTAATCCTGTTTCCTCCAAGTCGTGGACGTGTTGAAAATCAGGAAAAAGCAAAGAAGGTATGTTTAATTGTTATTTAACAGAAAAATCTGCCAATTCATTTCCCATGGGCTTTTAATTCTTCGCGTTTTCACGTTCTTGATTTGTATCTCTTGTTTTTTTTTTATTCTCATTAAGCGTGCTTTCTTGTTTTCTACCTTCTTCTCTGCACTAGTTCCCTGAAGAAAATGGCGAGGACACTGACTTGACCATTTGCTGCCGCTCAGTTCAGTCACTCTCTGTAATATAGCTTGCATTATAGATTCCTGTACGGAATCTATCCTGTTTATGAGGGTTTTAGCTTTTCCACGACTTTCTTTGCGTTAGCGTTACACCGCGTTACCGCAGCCGTAAACGTGAGAGGCCGGACGGGTAGTGCCACCTGGCGGGGCTGAGACGAACCAGGCAGACGCATAACTCTTATTGCCGAAACCTAGTTTATTCTACTCCTCTGCTGGTACAAATTCTCGGCGGTGGCGTAATTTCGAATGTATTACCTTTCTAAACAATATTTCTTCAAGGACACTTGTCGAAAACAGAGACACATGTCTATTCTAGTGCTTTACCGAAGCGTGACGAGGTCTCGGTGCTATCGTCGGGCAATCGGGTATTCCTTATACCTCTTTGCGTGTACCGCAATACTATATACGCTAAAAGCCTCTAATGCTACTGCTCTAGACGTGGCTTAGCTCCGGAATCGACGCAGCGCTACATTATTTTTCTACCGTTCTTCGCTTCACACCACAGAACAGGCCCTTTCTTTCGCGCTATACATGGCGGCACGACTCGATCCAGCGTTGGCGCCGGCTGTCTTGGCCGCGATCAATCCTCTGTAGTCTGCCACCCGATTTCTTGCAGGGATGGCGGCGCGTGTCCTTTTCCTCGGATGCTTCTATAGTCCCGGCAAGATTTCGATGTTTTTGTGGCGCGGATGGATAGATGCCTTCCGCCCCCATCAAGTAGCGAGGGGGCGCGGCGGCCTTTTGTGTCGTTGTCCGTGGTTTGCTCCAGCGTGCGGTATCAGCGGCGGCGCATCTTTAGCCGCTTGGAATCTTTCTCTCAAAAGGAACACATACGCTGCGACCGCATTCATTCGTTGCACGCTGGTATAGTGGCGTGGCGTGGGCGAAGAGTATGTGTCTTGCGCGGAATCCACCTGTCCGGGCCCGTTATTCAGGGGCAGCCGTGATTTACGGCTCCCTAGCTGCCGGTTGGTTGCTCACGGCCTTAGCCCCCTCTCATGCCTCGTGTGCAGCGCACTTAGGTAGCGCTGCCGCATCGCGCATGCGCGTAAGAGGTCCCAGTGTTAGCTAGGAAAGAGGTGTAAGAAGAAGAAAGTAATCTTTTACGGCTTTTAACGCCAGAAAGCGACGGAAAGAAACAGATGGTGCCGGTTAATCAGATATTTACGGTTGGCTACCCTGTACTGTTAAATAAAAACGGGTGAAGTGCACGATGGACGAAGGGAAAAAAAAGGGGCACGGAAGAATGTACAAATAGGATTATCCACGTTCTTAGACACTGTCACAGATATTGTCAAGGCCCCACTTATAGTCACACGCATGTTTTGACTCATGGACATACAACGTCACAGCGTGCCCTGTTCCACTTACAGTCACAATTTGTAATACGTCAGCCTAGTCTCCCCCCCTCTCTCGCTCGCTCCCTTTTTGCAGCGCTACGGCGCCTTAAACGCGTCTCCTGCGGGTTGGCCTTTGTTCAAGAAGGCTTCGCCCAAAGCGAAACTCTTCAAAACCGCCCTTCGCGATATATAGTATCTCTCTCTTTTCCCTTGCTGACGCGATATGCACTGCGCCTATGTTTATTTCTCTGCTTGCCCTCTGCATGCCATTGCCGTGTGAAGACGCCTTGGTGGCCTAGTGAATGTATAATGCTCTGGTGCCGAGCATGCTGGTTGTGGGTTCGATTCCGAGCCGTGATAATTGCGCGTTAATGAATGAAGTGGTACGTAGAAACGTTGGCACACATGCACACGATGTGCACGCGGTCGAAATGCGCAACTTCCCACTAAAGCCTCGCTCATTGATACCACTAACCTCTTATTTGTTATTTTTAATATTTCCTGTGTCGCGAAAATAGTGCTTCCACTCGGACTGCCGACGCAATGTATATACGTGTCGTCGTCAGCCAATCAGGAGGGCGCGTTCGTCTCTGTTATATGTCCGCGCTTGATTTCGCATTATACACCCAATGCAGCTAGTTTGTAGAATATAAATCTCTCTCGCATACGCTCTTCATTCGTGGATTACATTACCGATTCTCTGGGGACGATGACCAGAAAAGAAAAGTGTAGTATACACTCTGTGTCAGGATTAAAAGAACAGTAAAAAATAGAGAGTTTTCGTCGACGGGTATCACTCCTCACGGTGCGGTCACGATGCTCCAGGCCTGAACGGTGCCGTCCCGCGGCGAGCAACTGATATAGGAAGCGTTGACGGATGCGGCGCTTCCGGTGATATGGTGCGCGTCTGGGGAATTTAATAAAGCAGGCGCGCCCTTTAAGCAAGCCGCAGGATGCCGCCGCACCCTTCTTTTTTTTTCGAGATTATTCTCGCCCTTTCTCTCTCTCACCTCTCTGTCTCTGCTGCAGGCGCGTATTTAATAGTTTTTTCTGTCTTAATACATTTTTTTTATGTTTTTATACTATTTACGGTCACGCGCCTTTCATCGTGTCTTGTGTCTTCGGTGCAAGACTGCTTTCTTAGCAATCTTGTGCGGGCTAGTTCATCTTTTTTCTTTCTTTTTTTTTTTTTAGCGTCGTCGTCGTCATCTTTGACCGAAACCACCATGCGTGTCCAGGATACGCCCACACCCTTTCCACGCATCCCTCGCAGGACGCCATATTGACGCTTGCGCTACAGCGTGTAAAGAACCCCGGGGCACATTGCCCCATATACGCTCTCCTATCGCTCCGCTTTATTTCTTGAATTTTGTTACTGTACATTCTTTCGCATTTTAATCGTTTTCTTCTTCCTTCTCATCATCTTCTTTTCTTCGTTACTACTTCTCCTTCTTCAGCCGTTTACTTCGTCCCTTTGTGCCCGCTGGTTATAGCGGCGCGCTTATGAATGAATACGGGCGGAATAATGCGGAGGCGTTATACGGCGGTCACACAAGAAACCCAGTGACGCTTTCTCGACGAAAAAAAAAAAAGAAAGAAAAAGCCTACGCGCTGTATAAAGAAGGCAATCGTGTCGTGGGAGAGGGCGTGGCATCATCGCGCGTGTGGGAGAGAGGGCCCGAGTGTTGTTCTCCGCTCGTGATGATCACGTGCCCGCTTGTGTGCGGTGACATCAAAAGGGGTCGCGGCTGTGGAGCGGCTCTCATAAAGAGATAGGCAGAATAAGTCTATTTCACTGTTGTTTCAGCCTCCTTTTTTTTTTTCTCGTTGAAAGGAAACATGTGGCGGATTAATTTCGTGAAAAAAATGAAAAGGAAGTGACGTCATCATCGTTCGTATATGAGTGTCAAGAACTAGTTTCTACGATTGGTTGCAGAAACCGGATGTCAGAGGCAAGGAGAAGGGGGGGGGGGGGGGCAGGGGAATTAAAAGCATACGCGATATTCAAGCGGGCGAAATCAGATCGGCGACGATTGCAATCTCGCGTCATCCCTTTTCGCGCATAATTAAAGGGGGGCGTATAGTGTATTTCGGGATAGACAGGAAGCCATGCCGCTTCTTGGGTGTGTATATATACGTATGGTTACACTGATACGTCGAGTTCTGCGCATGCATATGTGCTACACACTTTCATATCCGTTCCCGTTACACGCATGTGCATATGCGATGCAGCGGTGCTACAACGTCTGATTTCTAGCACTGGCTATGCGACATAAAGCCTGTCTTTCGCTGAAAAACACGTAGGTGAGTGTTGCGTCATCGCGTTTTGCGTGGGCTGTGTTCGCACCCAACCATAAACAAAGTGAAAATAAATGACACACTGTCGGTGGTGCTAGGTTTATGTTCCCGCTCGGTTGGAAATATGTTTGCTTTGAACACGATCCTTCAGTATCGGTAAAGTTAAAAGCGAGTGGCTGAAAAGATTCGTTAAAAAGGCAGCTTTTGTTGACTACAAAAAAAAAAAAAAATCCAGGCCGGAAGCAGCAGCTATACACACGTTTTGCCTCTTCTATGTAAACAGATGCGTTTCCTATACCCCCTTACATCATTTAATAGAACTCGTTGATGGCCCAGTGTGTTACGCATACTTGGAAGGAAGAGAATGCGCGAATAAAAAGACACGTTCACAAAAGTGGGTGCGAGGAGATGCGCAGTTCCCATACCCTCTCATGTGAACTCATCTTTTTATTAGCGTAACATTTTACATTTAAGTTCACATCATTTGCTTATTTCCAATACCATCACTTTTTATGTCAACGATTTTTTTACTGGCATACAGGCCTGAGTGAAGCAGAGAGAGATCGGAGATCCAGTTTCTTTCTTTCTTTCTTTCTTTCTTTCTTTCTTTCTTTCTTTCTTTCTTTCTTTCTTTCTTTCTTTCTTTCTTTCTTTCTTTCTTTCTTTCTTTCTTTCTTTCTTTCTTTCTTTCTTTCTTTCTTTCTTTCTGACCGGGCATTCTCCATCGGTACACAGATAGGAGCTTTCAACGTTTCTTTTTCTTTCTTTTTTTTGCTTTCTTTCTTATTCTCTCGTTATTTAATTAGCGTCGCTTCCCGAAGCGTGTGCCTTGGCTTTGCGAAGAGTCCATATACTCGCCGCGGCTGAAAGCACCGCAGCAGCAACCACAGCGCAGGGAGGCAAAAAGTAAGAACACGCGGGGAGGTGATGAGGAGGGGAGAGGATGGGGAGGATCGAAACAGGAGCACCTGGAGGGTGGCCTTTCCTGCACAGAGAGCAGCAGCAGCAGCAGCTTCCATTGATGACGGTTCCGCAACGGTTACTTTGGCGCGCGGTGAGGGAGCTAGCCAGCCCGGACCGCTACGCCTGCAACAGCGAGCTAGGTAATGTTCTCGGGAGAAGCCCGCTTGCAGGGGCTTTTGCTTTGTCGTTAGCAAGGAGTGCGTCGCGGAGTTCGCTTCGTTGTTGGTGTTTCGGCTTCCGCGTGGCGGCGGCGGCCCTCTTGTTTTCGCGGCTTTTGTTTTATCCTCGGCATTCATTTGAGCCCGCTCTGTGCCGCCCGTATGTGCACTCACGTCCGGACTGCGCTATAAAGCCGCTATGCGGCTGTATTTTTTTAACTGTATAACCTTCGGTTTGATTTGCCGTTACAGGGAGTCAGCTTTTAATATGTGATTTTTCTTCATTAGTAATACAAGCATTACTTCACCCGAAATCTTCTGGCTGTCTGCGTATGTGCGTGCCTGGCCTTGTCTTCATATGCGCTTCAAGCAGTCCTGGCAACAGGCACGGACTGGAATCGGTCAACGTCGTTTGGTTATGGGAGTAACACGCACGCCGTGGAAAGTATATAGAGGCTCTAAATTCGCTGAATAGTTGTGACAGAACGCGAAGTTTTAAGAATACACAGCATATGTGGCTGCTTATTCTTAAAATACGTTTGATTGATGTACCTCTTTCGTGCGTTTTATTTTTTCTTTGATGTTCTGCCGGTCTTGCTCGGTTAGCTATAAACGTTACGGTTGATACATGGGAACTTATGTAGACTGTCGTCCTTTATGAAAGGGAACACGCGAGCGCGCGGCCTGAGCTCTGCTGCGGCTGCCTACAGTGCCATCAACCGACAGCGAAAGAAAGCGCACCCGCTTTTGGCGTCATCTTTTGGCAAACAAAATAACGAGTCATGGCCGGTGGACAAGCGCTGCTAGATTACGCTCCTGCTTCGGTCGCGCAGCGGGCGATGCCGCCAAAAGCGGACGTGCTTTCTTCAGCTCTCGGTTGATGGTGCTGTACGCTAGCTGCCGCAGCGCGCAGGCCGCGCGCTCGCGTGTTCCCTTTGATAAAGGACGACAGTGTACAGTTATGCCAATTCCGCATTACATAAAAGGTGTCGCGCAATGGTTGGAGGTAATCGTTTGGCCTTCAACGCCCTTGTTGTGCAGCGCTGAAAATCGACAAAGGTATTTGAAAACAATAAATTAGGGATCGAAAAAATCTTCGCATACTGCCGTCTGGCAGGGCAAGTGTGCGCAAGTGCAAAAACTGGAGCTGACAAAGGTCACGTTTTTTTTTTTTTTTTTCCCAGCTGGAATCACGTTTTCTCGGCGCCACACGGCCGTCGAGAGCGAGCTGTGCGCACGTGTGATGTGTCTTTTTGCCTGTAATACATTCAGCCATATTTATCTCTTTTTATGGGAGGTGATAGTGACAAAGTGACTGCAGATTACTTAGCGCGCGTTGCTTTGTGTATAAGCAGATGCCTGGCCGCCTGCCCGCCTCAGAACAGATAAGAACTGCCCAAAGAACCCATTACGGCAATCTGTACAAATAATTAAGTCCGCGTACATTCGGCGGGTAGGGGGACCTTGTCTACGTGCCAACAATTCGTGGCTTCAGCGAAACTGGAGCGCGCGGAAAAACGTGACGCGCGTATTATTGCGACTCGGAAGTCGTTCGTTTAATTAGGTGCTTCGAACTCCCGCTTCATTAACACCGCGCGATCGAGTCGCGCGCCATGGAGTCGTATGTATACACTGCGCGCATGCACAGTCACGGGGACACGAGATCGCACGAACTGAGGCTGCGACCAAGGACGCTTCTAGTGCTCCTTTCCCTCGCATTTCCGTTCATCAGATATCATCGGCTCGTTTCTATTTGCCGGGTCGTGCTGTGGCGGCAGCGTTAATCTCATTCCGCTACACCGAAGGGAGAGAGAGAGAGAAATAAAACGTGTGATCAAGTCCGATTGATCTGTTCTAATTTACTGGCAACACACGATTGTTTTGTTACTTTATTGTCTGCTACATGCTCGGATATTTTCCAGAGACAGGGACCGCACGAATGCACTCTGCATGCTGCAGGAGCGAACAGCAAAGGTAGTCGCGATACCATTATTGTTAGCCACTGCGGCCTGCCAGTGACCAAATAGTTCGCATTGACAAGCTTGTGAATCCCCGATTCCACTCCCTTTCTTATTCCGATAGCCGCCAGAAACAGCAATAACAGGTCTGTGATGTCTCTAGATGTCCGGAGCCGCGCATGCGCGCTACAGCGAAGGAAGCAGTGCGTCTACTTCCTCGTCTTAAAAGACTGGGTTATAACTTTGTTCCTGATTGGGATAGAGGCTTGCGATTGTTCCCACTGAACGAGGAGCTCGTGTTGATTACGTCACTTCCCTCTGTAGACAGCGCGCCTGCCGCTAACTACCGAATGAATGTTTTCGTGAGGTTTTAGGAACAATGCCCGACGCGGCTTTTCGGTCGAGAAGTTCTGTTGTAAAGATGACCGCTGTTGATCGTTTAGAGCAAATGAAGATGGAAATACTTCAAGGTTGTTACACCACACAACTACTGTCTCGACAGGCGCCGTGCTCGCGAAGACCAAACGAACGAATGAACAAATAAAGCAAGAAAATACGGCGCGCGTTCCCACGTAGAGATAACCAACAAGACATGGCTCACACAATGTGGGCCTGCAAGCAGCAACACGCGTGCACGATTACTGAATTCCAAAAGGACTCAGGAACGCTAGAAGGCGTGGCTCGAACAATGCAGGGGAAATAGGGAACACATGCGAGCCCGGAAGCGGTAGATCTCGCCTGTAGTGGCCTGTATTCATTTTCGTGAAGCAAAGCGGTGTTGCAGTGCGGCCGCTCGGCGACTTAGCAGCTTGCATGCTCGAGGCTTCAGGCGAAGAGTTGACGCGGGAGGTCACGAGATCGGTTCGCTGATGCCGAGAACGAGACGAATGGGGGGGCGTCGCCCATCGGTAATCGACGAGGCTGTCCGCGTGTCAGAATCGAGGGTGGGCGCCACCACCACGCCACGCTCGAAGCTGCAGGAGCAGCCGCAAGTCGGCAGCAGTCAGGCCGGCCAGGTCAGTGAGCGTTTCTTCTTTTCATTCTTCCTCACTCGCCATGCTCGTTGCTGCTACTGCACGCATGCGCACGTACGAACGCGCGGTATGTGCGCGCGCGTGCTTTTATTGCCGTAGCCCTCGTTCTGTAGCGCTGGGACCCCCCGCCTGAAAAGTCTGTAACTACTGTTGTTTCGCGTGTGCGCCACCCTTCGTCTTTGGAGCAGCCCTAATCCGTTACGTTCGCGATCGTGCAACAAAACAATTAGCTCGATCTCGGAGCGCATAACAAGGTGGAGCTCGCTCGCGCTGTCGCCGCCGTCAGCCCTGCCGGCCGACCGACTCTTTAGTTCGGTCCGGCGTAGCTGTATACCTACCGTGATCGCTCATCGGTCCGTCCGTCCCCGGCCGCACCGTGTGGTTCGGAGGAGCTATCCGTTTTTTCTTCGCTCCGTGTTGTCTACCTGGGGCGTGGCGGCAGGCTCCGTGCCGGGCGTTTCGAAGAGCCGCGTTCGTATCTCTTACGGCCACCTCGCCTCCTCTTTACCGACCGTTTTGCTTCGCATTTAGCGATGGTTTCTCTCGGGTGGGTCTTGAAATGGTTGCCCGTTTCTCCACGTTGGCGCTCTTGGATCATTAGGCATGCAAAACGCGCGTTAACGAGAAAGCCTATACGTAGCAATGTTGAGATGAGACTTTGTGCACGGGAGTGTGTATGTTTGGTTTTGTCTGATTCGGTATTTGAGTTTTAAAATTAGCCGCGGTTTGAGTTCGCGTTTCGGTTCTGAATTAGCATTTAGAAGATTGCGGGACAGGACTCACCTTACTTGTTATCGTACGTTGTTACTGAGATGCTTATCTTCGTGTAAACATGAGCTTTGAGAAATAGAAACAAATGGCCGCTAAAGAAATCACGAACGGGTTCATCAGCCCTGCAATTATCGCCACAGTTGTTTCTTGTTGACTAAGGCGGTTAAATGCTCTTGGAAGGTGTGGATTCTACCCACCGTAACATCTACCATGCGAAATCGTTGGTTATTGCGTTATAGTTAGCGAAAAGTTATACCGAATGAACACTGAAAAAGAGAAATGAATCAGGCCAGTTGATTGGTCGTTATTGCGCAGTGCACGACACCCTAACGACGACTGGATGCACCTTGGCGTGAACGAACGCGAGTTGACTCATATAAGTGTAATCGCTCTTCATTGTATTTGAGCTCCACGCGGTCAACGCCTGTGTCTATTCTGTCGAAATTGTAAACTGTCGCAATTAGCGCAATATCAGTAAGTGATACGGAATCAAGAATGGACTTCGAGATGGTGGAGGAGTGGGGGAGGTGCATACGAGTGAAGGGGTAGGATCGTACACAAAGCTCTGGAGTGTGAGAGAGAGCGACAGAAAGATAAAGGAAAGACAGAGAGGTTCCGGTTTGCTACCCTGCACTTGAGAAGGGGAAAGAGGGCGTAAAAGATTGAAAGAGAAGTCTGTGACGACACTGCAATGTCATGACTATAGCACCATCCAAGTACGACACACCAACATTGACTGCCAACAGTCACAATTTCTTACTCAATCCCTGGAATTTCGATGCCTACTTAAATGGCTTGGTTTCGCTACTCAATCTTTTTGTATACCCCTTTATTTTCTCTCTCTCTCTCTCTCTCGTGTTTCACAGTAGCACGTCGACATGGCATCACGCAGCTGAACGGATTGCCGCTCGTGTACACGTCCATCGCGTCGCCGGGGAGGAGCGCATCCCCAAAAGCGCGAGACACCGATGCCTGCATATACTACCGCATGCTGCATGGTGAGATTCAGGCGAGCAATTGGAAACGAGACGAGCGGCGCGCTACCGGGCGTGCATCATATCTCGACGTGAAGAAGAAGAAGAAGAAGAAGAAGAAGAAGAAAGAAAACGGTGGGCCTCCGCTTTTGACACGGCGTGTAGAATAGCGCATGTACATGGTGGGACTGGAAGAAGATCCATGACACGCTCTGCCGCCGGGCTCTGTTGTGCGTATAGCTTTGTGTAAAAAAGGACGCAGCGCGGGCAGGACACGCGTATATCGGACCGTGCCGAGAACACACACTATATATCCGACGCACTGCCTTTGATCTTTCGCCGCCGCTGTGCGGATTCGACAGGGACGACGGAACCCCGAGGAATAGCTGTACCACTTGTAGCCGGCTCATCCTCACGCCTGTCTCTTTTCTTTTTCGATAGGAATGCCGCCGGCTAGTGGCAGTCATGTAGGACTGCATGGGACATGGAGGAGCAGAGGGCGCGCCGCACACGTTTGTGATCGTGCCGCCTGCCTATTGTTGTTTACAAGGGTGCCGTCATAACGCCCCCCTCTCCCTCATTTCCCTGCCGCATACACCCAGGCTTTTCAGTTCCCTATCTTGCTTCTTCCTTTGTATCTTGTATTGCCATTTCCGTGCGCGTGCAACTCTTTTTCTTTTTTTTTTTGTTGCCGCGATTTTGTCTTCTCGTGAGTGAGACCTTCTTCTGCTTCGTCGCCTGTCTTCTTCGTTTTCCTCAAAGCGCTTCCGCGCTGCTGCTGCCACATCCGCGAGTAGGGCGTTTAAAAACACGGGTTCTCGGAGTCAGACTCTGATGCGACGCTGCCGCCGTCATACGCGCTATGTATATGCTACCCATGTTGTCAGAAAGCGGCTGTATAGGCTGCACGTGGCTCCGCCATCTTTCTTTCTTTCTCGTGTTATTTAGAGCTGACAGCATCGAGAAGCCCGTGAAAATTGTGATGAAGACGAAACCCACGGAGATAAGGGTCGAGAGAGAGAGAATGGTAAGACGGAACATGCGCGGCTGTGGCATAGGCTGTGACGTCACTGTCCGAGTACCCTCTTCAGTGCGGGGCCCGTAACGTGGCATCGATGGCGATCCTTTACTTGACACGAGAGCCGGATAAAAAAACGAAAAATAGAACGACGTAGATTGCGTGGGAGGAAGAATTGTGGCGCTGATTGTATGAAAAGATGAAAAGGTGGCAAGGGAGGGGAGTGGGGGACTTCCTATTTACGTTCGTCGCGATGAAAGCATTTCGCGGAGATCAGTAGTCGTTCGGAACAGCATGAGAAATCTTCGCTTCGCCTTCCTTACGCGCACGTCGTTGAGAGGTTGTTCGCGTCACCTTCCCATTGTCTGTTTTGTTTATTTATTTCCGCGTCTCATGCGCGGTGTAATAGCGGATAAATTTATTAAACCGTCGTTCGGCGGCGAAAGAAGGGATGGGGCAGAAAGAAACAAACAAAAAAAAAGAAAAGAAAGCGGCTGCAGAAGTTGGCGCCGTTCTTTTATGGTCTCGCAGACTTCGAGGTGTCGGTATTTCAGGTCCTTGACAGCTTAATAGAAAGAGGCGAGAGATGCGGAGACAGAGGGACCAAAGAGCGCGACTATTCTTTAGTGTATAAGACGTTTCGGGTCGATGGGACGGGACAAGATAGCCGTGGCATCGTCGTTTCTTGCATTGAATTTGTATACGACGCTCTCTGCTGAGAGAAGCCGTTGCAAAAAGGCTGGAGGTCTTGATATGTCAACGGAAGTTTGAGCGACTCCTTGGACGATACGATGCTACCGCCGCCTTTGGCGCTGCTAAAAGAGAAATTTCTGCGAGGCCATTCGCTCCACTTTTGCTCGTTCAACTTGGTGAATAAGGAATATTTATTTCTTAATTTGCATGACAGTGTTATTGATAGCGTATACACGTAACGTCACAGATAGAGCGTCTTAGGGTGCTTGGTACAGCAATATGGCGGCTACATTGCCGTCAAAGCAACTTGCATAATTACTGACGTGGTTATTGGCAGCAGCAGTGAAGTGAACCGGCTTCAATGGGATGATTACGCCATTATTGCCGCGTGTGCCAGAATAAGGACAGAGCGCGCGTGCGATGTTTTGATAACATTCGCGTGACGTCACGGATTCGGCTTCCCGCACTTCTGGCGCTAGGACGTGGCTGTTTAAATTACGTCAGTGCAAGCCATCTGTACATATAGTCTTTCGCGCTTTTAAATGTTCGAGCATGCTATTTTGTTCAGTGTCAACATTGACGCATTGACGGCGCCCAAAGTTCTGTCTAGATAAGGTCGAGGATACAACGAACTTAAAAACGAGAGAGAAAAAAAAAACGATTGAGAAGGTCTTTTTTCTTTTTTTTTTTTTTCGGCATGCGTTGGGCATGGCACCTCGTCCGTATGCTGGCCACCTTATACGAGACGGACGAATTCGCAAACCTCTGAACAACTGCGACATTAAAACGAAAACAGTTTGCAGCAACAGAGTGAAGAAAATTAAAGAATCTGGCTTTCTCTTTTGTTTCATTTTTCTCACTTTGGCTCTTTATCCGGACAGCGGCAAGAGAGGGAAAAGGCAGTTCTAGGCGAACGAGGCCGTGAACTTAGAAGAGGCGTTAGACCTATAAGAGTCGCCACAAACCTATTCCCAGTAAAATGCGAAGGACGCGTATATTTCAAGATACGGGTCGTAAACACCGATCGTAATCTGGCTTCTCAAAAATTCCACAACTACGGCTAACTAGAAGCTGTTACTTCTTCTCTGCGTGGTCCATTTTACGCTTGACGGGTTCTCTTCTGCAGTGCCGCAACACCTGCTCTTTATTAACAGGTATAACAAAAAACTTGACAGTCTACTAGATCACTGCTATTTAAGAGCATCTGATCGTCACGTTCTCAGTGTGCGCATCGCCATGCCAACTTGTTTGTGCTTCAAGTATACTATCTCCATCTCGCGCTCTGTCTTTTTTTTTTTTTTGTAATGCTCGCGAGGTTATTTTTGGATCCCCTTGACGTACGCTGCCTATGCGCGTGTATATAATACGCAAGAACGAAACAAAACAAGACAACAACAAAAAATACGGCCTAGCAGATAGCGATCGTGCAAGCTCGCATCGACAAAACTTGGCACTACACGAAGGAAGGCACAACGAGCCCTCTATAGTTCGTCATCACAGGAGACAGCGGGGAGCGGGATAAGAAAGAAAAAAAAAGAGAGAAACAGCAATTTCTCTCAAAAACCGAAGGAAGCATTCTCTTTTTTTTTTCTTCCTCCATCTGATCTCTCTCTTTGTTCGTGGTTAAACGTCCCCAGGGGAGGCGTAGCTTGATGCCACGTGAGAGCATAGAAGTGGGTGGCGGTAGGTAGGAGGGGGGGGGGGCGGGAGAGGCGCTGTCACTTGGCGCCCATGGCGGGTGGTCTCTCGTGGCCACAAGCGCGTCGTCTGTTTCACCGGTGGCGGCGTCGTCTCGGTCTCCATAATGAGCCCGATCTCCTGCCACCGGCGGCGAGCGTCGTTTTTGAAGATGTGGCTTTCCTCCGAGATCTGCTTATCTCGCAGAGGGGAAACAAAGGAGCGCCTCGCGTCGGCACAATGCGCCGCGAGAGGAAGAAGAGAACGAAGCACTAGGAGGCACAATGGATGGCCTGCACCGGAGCGTTGCTTGCGCCCGTTGCTTTTATACTGATGACGGTGCCGCCGCCTCCGCAGCGCCTGTAGCAGCCCCCTGTTGCTGGAATCGAGCCCGCTGACGCCGCCACGTGCTGTCGTCGTCTCTGTCGCGGCGTAAACTCTGGCTCCTTTAGTTCGGTGCATCGACGCTTCCCCTTGTTTCGGCATGACGTAGCCCCGAGAACACCTTTTCTGACGCGTTTTGGGCGTTGCGATATCGCGGTCAGAGCGGATCGCGCAGATGACGTGGAACACAATGCGATGATCAGCAAGAGCTTCAGCAATTTCGGAAAGCCTGCTGGCGGTGGCTTACCTGTTGAGCAGGCCTTCTGAGGAAACGCGGTATTCGGGAAATGGCGAGCTCCTTCATTGTTGCATGTATTACGTGTACGTGACCACTTCGGAAATGGCGGGTTTTATCGAAGTTCGCATGATGTCATTGATGCGGCTTGGCGATCTAAAGGCTGTGGAGCACTTAAAAAAAGAGCGGAGCGTTTTTCCAATGTTTCGCATTCGCCGACAGCGGTGATAACTTGGGCAAGTTTGGTATTAACACGGAAAACTTGCTTTAGCTCTCGCATGCACGTGCAGTAAGGCATAGAAGGAGCAATTCGTGCGTCTTGTGCCTCTTCCCGCGCCCAGTGTCCTTTAGTGCAAAATCGACATCACCGTTCGCCTGACTCCCTCCTCACCGCTCCGACAACCGCGGCCACGGCAGCGTTCACTGCAATGCACGCAACTGTTAAGACAGCGTGCCCCTCGGGCACGCTCGGCGTTCCTCAGCCTCAACGAGCACCGACCTCACAGCGTGATCACCTCGAGGCTGTGTCGTCGGGGCCGCGGTGATACTGGCTCTACATCTTCCTTGCATTTTAGGTGTTTCCACGCCACTTGGCTGCAGCACTCGTCGCGTGTCCCTTATCGCCGTACTCGTTATCTTATGTCTTTACCTCGGAGTGGTCGCTATACCGCTGATGGTGCTAACTATATATGTATAACCGTGTGGGCCGAAATCGCAGGCATGTTGTTCAGCGTTGCAGAAAGCAACGCAACCAACGTGTCGTGCATCCTCGCGCCTCTAAACTTGCCTGCGATCTTATCAGGTTCGCGTGTCGTATATCGTTTTATCTTCCCACGTCTTCGGTTTATTTTTACTTTCACTAACGTTTCTCCGTGCTTCGATAAGCAGGCAGATAAGTGTGTGATTGGCTCGGAAAGCTGAATCTAATTACGCTTGATTCGTCCTCAGGCCATATCGATAAAGTGCGAGCTGCCGTGTACCACGTTTTTATTCTCACAGCTGATGGTGACGAACGCATACAACCTGAATGATGCGTGTCGGTATGGAGAAGGTTCTAACGCCCATACGACTAACCCTGTGTATACGTTTAGGAAGCAGGGACAAACGCGGCTCTAATCGTGCTTAGAGGAGTCGCATACAGGCTATGTTGTGAACGTAGTAACGCATGGTCATCTATCTGTGTACAGTAGACGATGAATCGTGTGCGGTTACGCACCGACAGTGTTTCACAAACACTGTAAGTTAACATCACAGTGGGCGAATGTGGTAACGGCTGCCACGGTGGGCCTCCGATCAGTGGCAGCTGAATATAGGCTGTGTGTGCTCATCAGTTTCTCATGCTTTGCTTTTAACTTGTGTACCTATTAGTGTTGCAGAACTATCGATGGTACTATTGATACTATCGATATCTGAGTCGCTATCGAGTTATCAATAGCGCTATCGATAGTAAATTCGAAAGCACTATCGATAGTTCAAGATCAATCGCGCGGACTAATTGCAGCATACACTTGGTTTTCCGAGTGCTTGGTAGTGGCGCAGGAGGAGGAGGCTGAAGGGCAAGAAAGTTGGCATGCTTGTGTTCCTTTACCAGAATGCTTGGCTGACACATGACAGTTAAGTTAAACTGTTCAGCTCGTACAGAAGGAAGCCGTTACATGTGGCTGAACTGCGCGGCTTCCAATTTATATTGCATTTTATGATTTCAAGTTAAAAAAAAATATTAAGAACTAAATTTGTTAATTGTAAGGCGTAAATGGTTGATTTTGAATACGAATTTATTGATGGACGTATTTCGCCATTTTCATTCCGGAAATAGTTTATTTCTGTCGCAAAAAAATTGCTCATAAATTAAGCGAACTGACTGTTGCTGATAGTAGGCTATCGCAAATGTTTTGGCAATATCGCCGGCCAGCAACAGCATCATTATTCATCCCACTATCCACAGTATTGTCGCTAGTAAGATTACATACGGCCGCGGCGGCTGCATTTTCGATGGAGGCGAAAATGTTTGAGGCCCGTGTACTTAGATTTAGGTGCACGTTAAAGAACCCCAGGTGGTCAAAATTTCCGGAGCCCTCCACTACGGCGTCTCGCATAATCATATCGTGGTTTTGGGACGTTAAACCCCAGATATTATTATTAGTAGTAGTAAGATTACATATGGTACTACCGATTGCACTATCGATAGTTTATCGGCAGAAGTACTATCCATAGTTTGTTACCCTATCGATAGTTAAAAAAAAAAAAACTATCGATGCTATCGATAGTCAATTTACCGATAGTTTTGCATCACTAGTATCAACACCTACCGTACGTCTTAGATTCGTGCAGTGACTCGAACTCCAGTTTGCGACTCTAATGAAGCGTCTTCTCCGCAACTATGGTCGAGGGAGATTCATCGTATATACCTTTATGTCAGCACATTGAGGGCGAGGTCACCCTACGCTGCACCAGTGCAAGTATTTAAATATATATGCTCACCGGGGCAAACCGCTTTCCTGGCCTGCTGCCCGTCGGGCGAACTAACTTTGTCCTCATTGGCGATGACCGCGTATACGACTGATGGATCGAGTACCGCGCACTGCTGAAGGGTAGCAGCTAGCGCGTGTGCCGACAAGATGGAGTGGCGCTCGCCGGCGTAGCAGCTCACGAGGCGGCCATGGAGACGACGCGCTCTCAGCGTCGTTGAATTATTACGCCTCTCATTACGTCTGCGCGCTGTCCTCGTCACTGCGGGGCTTGTTAGAAGCAGCCCACAATGCGACCTGCCTGGCGTGTTAGTGGGGAACCTATAGGAGCGATTCTTTCGTGCTTTAAAGAATGACAGAAGCGGAAGTTGCTATAATTAAAAACGCTGTCGCCAAGAATGAACGCGCGTACGTGCGCGAAGTATGTAACCAGGTTGTCACTAAACGTTGACATGCTTTTATTGATGTCGGCGTTCACTGACAAAACAGGTGCTTCATGGGGAAAGCAGCTTTAAGATATATAAAGGTCTGGGGATGGGAACCTTGTTAACTAAGAAGGGAATTGGCACAACGTGCTTACAAGATACAAGAGCTCGAATCGTACGAGGGGAATGAGCAGGCCTAGCGCTAGCTGACTTATAACTTCTCTTTTTTCTTGTTCATATAATTGTATGTTGTTGTTTTTTCGCGCTGTTACAAGCTGTGTAAGCTCAGATAGGGGTTATCGGTTGCACATATTTCATGGCTGTCGACATGTCGTGCGTGTGCCCATTTTCATGGTGGTTTTGTTGCACGTTTATCTTCAACGTTTTGTAAGCGTAAGAAAAAAAATTGCATATAGTACGGGTATACATAAAGGAGGCCCGTCCGCACAACACCTCGCCGTGAAGGTACTGGAACGCAACTCCGCGGGTTCGCTTAATCGTTATCGCTTCGATTTTCCTTAATATGTAACTCGCAAAGTGCTCGCGGCTCTCGATGTTACCGTTTTTTTTTTTTTTCTCTTCTCCAGCATGCAGGGTGGGGTTCCAATACTTTATCGCGGCTCGTTCCTCTCGAAGCAATACCGTGCAGAGTTCTTTTTAATCTGGATGAACTCTATAGGCTGCATGTGCAGGGGCATGCAAACAGGGGGCCCCTCCCTCCCCCACCCTCAACTCGCCGACAACGATCAGGTTGGCTCGCGAGGTCTGTATTTACACGTTCGAGAGCGCTGTTTAGAGCTTCTTTTTTTGCCTGCATGCCGGGCGACTCGCTTATGTGCGCGCGTGTGTGTAAGCGCACACACGGGCGCTCGCGTCTTTCCCGCGTGCCGTGGCTTGCGACTCTTGGCGCCGAGGTGCGTGTACTATAGGTGCAACCCGCGTGAGGTCGATCGCGGGCGGCGTGATTTATTAACTCCGGCGTAATTCATTTCTCGCGTGCGAGACAGACGTGTTATTGAGACGTACGTAGCTTCTCTCTCTTTCTCTAAGCCGAGGGAAGAGGTGCGAGATATATATTACCGGTCACCGCTAAGCGCGACCGAAATTTCGTGCATCCCGGCAACGCTGCTGCTATACTTTATTTATCATTTTAGTTAGTGCTCCCATGCACTTCTTTCTCAGTTTCGCACCACTCTAAATAAAACAAAACAAAAGTGGGCCAAGTAGCCCGAAGGCTAGGCCTGGCTCGGGTATGCACTCACGGCGCGATACCATAATATAGAAGCGCTTGCTGATGTTGCGCCATGCGTGTTTGTGTGTCTGTTTATGTGTGTACTGCATGGGGGGCTTGCCGTTGCTGTCGAGAGGTGCGCGCTGCTAACCGGTCGCCAATTGCGCGAGCGCTCGCCTCGGCGCTGAAGAAACTCGCTCGATCTCGCGCCTCCCCGGGAGCTCTCTGCGTATGTGGAAGTGTTGCGCGGCTCGGCAGAGGCTGCGGTGGTGGGTGCAGCTTTCCTAAATTGGCTTTGCTCGCCTGTCGAATCCGAGGGCTCACTGTGGAAGCGCGTCGCACAGCGGGGTCGGCTGGGGGAGTTTTTTTGATTAAGTGGCGCCCGCTGCATTCTTTCCCTTATGAGCCGTCATTAGGACGCGTCCTGCGGTGTTGCGCGGATGGAGTCCCGTGGACCGCACCCCCCTGTGCGCGCCTTGCCCCCGCGCGCGTCTTGTCTAATGACCGCACTCGGCCTCGGCCAAGGACATTGTCTTCTTTCGCATCGGCGCAGATTGTTGTCCGCCGATCCCCCTCGAGCTGGCCGAGGGCGCCGCGCAACGTGGTTAAGGATTCCATCCTTCTCCTTCTGATCCTCTCTTTGTTCTTCTTATTCTTATGGTTCTAAATGGGAGCCGCATGGCGAGCACAGCATGACTCCTCCCCCCTTACCCATCGTCGTCATCATCTTCTTCGTCGTTCCTCAGCTTCCTCGTTGATTTTATTTTCTTCGTTTCATCTTTCGTCCGTGCCTTTGTGATGGGTACCGCACTCTCTGCTCGGCTACCGTCGCTGTCCTTATCATTGGACGCTTTGCGGCCAGTTCAACGCCCTTTGCGCGGTTTTTCTTTTTCGCTTTTTCCGGAGTTGTATGAAAGCAGGAGGTCCCGTCCACACCCACGCGGACTCTACTCCCTCGGCAGCTCTCGCATCTTTTGCTCTCTGTGTTGTCGCTTGCGGAAGCGTGTGTTCACGTGTTTGTTTTGGATTACGGTACACAATGGCGTTAAGGGATGCATGCTACGTTGTAGACCATTCTAACGGCCGGTGGTTTTCGTCGACCAGCGTTCTGGTCTACCTGGCTTTGTATTGAGAGCTCGATTGTCTAGTGTGCCCTTGAAGCTTGTGTCTTGGACAACCTATGGGTGGTCTTATACTAATGCTGACCTCACGGTGCCCTCTGTTCTCGTTCGCTTTGCGGCGCCTTTGGTTTACGCTTGCCAATGAGGCATGTATGCAGTAAGGTGAACGTCATTTTCATCGAAACCGCTCGTTTTAAAAAAAAGAGGCGTGCTCGCCAAAATACGCTGTGCTGCGCATTATCGCGCAGAATTATGCGTTTCGGAAGAGCAGAAAAGTTGGTGTACATAGGTAAACTGCAGCAAACAGTTAAGCTCTGACCAGTGTTCCCCTTCTTTTTTTACTGAAATTTACCTTGCGCGTCGTCATACTAGATTGGGCAGTTAGGTTCTAACCACCGTATGTTGCCAATTCGGCGTACGTGGAATACATTTCGTTTTCATTGCTTACGTGACCACTTTAGACACCGCCACATCTGTCACGCGTCGAGCAAAGAACGGGGAGCGTTCAACTTTACGCAGAACGTGGCATTCTGCGGACATGCTTGGAAGGAGGCGCCCTTATAACTGAAGCACTGGAATGGTGAGAAAAAGACTCAGAGATGTGGAAATAACATGAGGTTCTTTACCTCACGCAAAGAACTTTCTCTTCGAGTACTAGGACTAAATCAGTTCAAATGACGCTGTTCAAGATTCTTTTCTTCGCGGAGTCCTTAAAAATCGACTGCGGCACAATTAGGTTTGGTTCTTTCCGACAAGTACTTCAACAGCAGAATCCCTTGATGTGCGGCGTCTAATACACATGGTTTTGCCATCGAAACAAGTCAATGCCATTATTGCCTCATTTTCTCGAGCGCAGGAACGGACGAGAAATTTGTCAACGGTATTTCGACCTCGGTTATTAGACGGCGCCTTTTATGTGTTCACGCTTCTTAAGCTGCAAATTCGCACAAAAGGGCATTTCGCAATTTTTAGTATAAGACCGAAGGTCTTGACGAGAGAGGGAAAGGGTTTCGGGCGTTGACCAAGAACCGAATGTGGTTTTCCGAAAGGAAAACCCGCATGTGTCTCCGTGGCTTTTGATTTCGCAATGCAGATCCTCGTGCGCCTGGTTCAACGATCGCCTTTCGCGCTCCGTTGAGGTGAGCCTCTTATTCGTTTCCATGGAAACGGCCACATCGAACGCCTTTACGTCGCATACTCACTTTCGCGGTCGGCCGCGGTGTTGTGTTAGCGCGTCAATTTCACCCCCGCGCCAGGCGATCGACTTCTCTGCATAGCGGTTCTGTCTTGTGGCGAAAGCGTGTTTGCGAGCAGTAGCATTATGAGCTTTGCGACGAATAATAACGGCCCACGAGCATCTCGCGTACTGCCCCTTGAACGGCTTGAATGCAAATGATGCTTGCTGTTACGCATTTGAGACTGTCGTTATGGGCTTTAGGTTCGTTCGTACTCGTTTGTGGTGCTGCATCCGAGTAACGGATCATTTATTTCTTCGTGCTGTATGAACACGAAGTACTCTTGGGTAAGTTATTTCATCAGCGCACGCCTATATATCGCTTTCCACTCGGCAATGATTATGATCTGCCCTTGGGCGACCGTATAATTCGAACCGATTTCGTTTGGCAATGCCCTGGCGTGCTCGATCTAGTATATAGTTCTTGCCTTTGGCAGTAGTCTTCGAAAGAAATACACGGAAAGGTCTACTTCACTCAAGATCATTGGAAGGAAAGTGCTAAAACGTCAGTACCAGTGGTCAGAGGCAACTGAAAACATCGAAGCAGTTGGAAGAGACGGACTCGTAACGTTAAAAAATGGAAGACATTAGGATACAGGCGCGTATACAGGAGATGCGCGACGGCTGCGCTGACAATCGGGAAAGATAAGAATCAAGTTCAGAGCTTACGCTTTCTATACTATGTGAGCAAGTGGCAAAGCGAGATTTGATGAGGCCCATAACACGACTGCTATATGAGCTGCGCCCTACGCTGCCCACTTCTTTGATTCTCTCCAGTCGATGCACTTAATGCGACTGCGGCCAGCTCTTCTCTGAATCGCATCACCGTTGTTTAGTCGAAGGCAAGCGAGAGTGCTGCCCGGAAGAGCACGTGCGTAGTATCCACAGCGCTGGTCACCCATCCGGCCTTTTTTGTTATCTTTTCCTCGCGCAATCTTTCGTCTTTATTGCGCGGGCCATAGAAGCATCGCGTAATAAGCATCAAGAAAAAAACATCGTAAGTAACCGTAGCTATCTATGCCATACAGAAAAGAGGCGAAGGGAGGGGGGGTGGAAGTAGACCTCGATGACCAATTCCGCCACTGTCCAGCGAGCAGGGTCCAGGCTGAATCTATAAATTATATCCGGTGCTTGTTCTCTCGGGACGTCCACTCTCACCCCTCCCCGTTTGTATCTGAGTGTGTGTTGTGGCCACTCTTCGCCCTCAATCAAGCTCGCGCAATGCTCCGTCGAGGTCGAGAGAGGAATAGGCCGGTTGCTTCCAGGGTGCTTGCACATACATCGCGACGGCGGCGGCGCGGCGCGCACATGCTGCCGCTTTTTTGCTGCGGCTACGCTGCTACAACGAGCGTGTGTATCAGTCGTGTGTGTGTGTGTGTGTGTGTGTGTGTGTGTGTGTGTGTGTGTGTGTGTGTGTGTGTGTGTGTGTGTGTGTGTGTGTGTGTGTGTGTGTGTGTGTGTGTGTGTGTGTGTGTGTGTGTGTGTGTGTGTGTGTGTGTGTGTGTGTGTGTGTGTGTGTGTGTGTGTGTGTGTGTGTGTGTGTGTGTCTATATATATATATAAAGCGAGCCCCCTCGACCGACCTCAGGGTGATCAAAGTTGCATGCGGCCTCGGATGACCAGTGCGACCTTTTGTGCTCCTTCCTCTACCAGGCTCACTTCACTCAGCTTTCTTTCTTTCTTTCTTTCTTTCTTTCTTTCTTTCTTTCTTTCTTTCTTTCTTTCTTTCTTTCTTTCTTTCTTTCTTTCTTTCTTTCTTTCTTTCTTTCTTTCTTTCTTTCTTTCTTTCCACTATGTCCATAGCTCTGCGAAACCCGCACGAGCTTCTTTAAACAAGCTGCGAGCACAGCTCGCACGCACTTGCTTCTATATACGTGCCAAACGCGACGAGGACGCAGGAGAGCGTCACAGCTAGCCGGACCCCATCGGTCACGGTGCTCAAGCCTCTCTGCGCGATCGTTTTTGTGTGTATGTGCGTGCGTGTGGGCTCCGCGTTTTGTCCAAGGAGGTTGTTTTGTCCCGCCGCGAGGTCGATTGGAACGCTATATGAGTGAACCGAAATACCTTATCGTGATGCTATACGAGCCAAGGCGACGCGTTATTGTTATTATTTTCGCAAATCGCCTTTCTCGTCTTCGCTCTTTTGCCTTGTAGGTATGTATGCAAGTCGGTATAGTCTTTCGCTGTTACCCGCCCCCCGCCATCCGTAACCGCCCATGCGCCACTACTTTAGACCAACGCGTGCACCCTCTCTCCCAGTGACTCTGACGCTGTCGTTAGCCTGACCAACGTTCCCTGGCTCTCTGCTTTATCAACACTGACGCCTCCAAGGAAACACTCTGCTTTGTAACTCTTCGTTCAATCTTTTTGTTTCTGCTATAGAGTGGTTGAGTTATAGTGCTGAGTTTTTCTTGAAATAAGCAATGCTTCATTGGCCACCGTGAATCCACACGTCGCATATGTTGGCGCAGGTGTACAGTGTAACGGCATTTTGTAAGCCGCTGTTCTTACTTCTTGGTGTGAAGAGCCTGTACAAGCCTGTACGTGTGTGTCTGTAATAGGGGAACAAATTAAAAATGTGTTTTGTAGAAATTGTGTGCATGTTCTTGGCGTCTTACCTTGCTCCGTTATTACCGAATGTGATAGTAACCAGTTCCACACTGTGAATATACCTATCATGCACACTATCTCAGAATCGCAGTCCCACCACAACAATCGCACATGAGGCAAAGGTATGTTGATAATTGTACGCTTGTTCGAGTTCGTTAGCATCGATGGGGGGGGGGGGGGGGGGCAGTTCTTCGACGTTCTGTCATTTCTCACTTGAGTAGCGGCGATTTCTCACCTGAGTAACGATGCTTCGTGTCATCTATGCCACTTATAGTTACGATAAATTGTTTCTTTCTTAGGTTGTGTTTGTAATATTAACGGCGTATCGTACCTCGAAGTTTTTCTCCTGCTGCCAATTTTTCATCGTTTCTCGGCTTCGCCCATCGTTATACAACGTGTTTTTGGTGTGATTCGCGTGCGCGATTATCCATGCTAACTCGGGCGCATCTCGTGCAAAAAAAGTCGTACATAAATGTAAATATTCCTCTCTGACCACACGCGGGCAGCCCAGGCTGTGCGACGCCGTCATCGCGACAAGAAAAAACAGAGAGAGAGGGAGAGAGACTTTTCTTTCCGTTCTCCCCCTTCAGCTCACTATAAATATAGATGGCTTATTTCGGATGTCCACGGTCATGCCGGCGACACTTTTCTATCGGGGCACTCGTCCGTTGGCGTGGCGCACGGACAACAGAAGCAGCGGCGGTGGAGCGAAAACATTGAAGCAATAGAGGCAAATAGAAGGGGGAAAGGGGGAGGGAGAGGAGGGTAGAATGAAGAAGGAGCGTTTGATATTCGTCGCGTTTTCACCACACTGCGGGTACGAGCCGACCGGGGAAACAAGGCGGCCTGGGCGAAGATGGCGACACACGTTGTGCGTGCGTCTTAAGTCACCACTGGCGGGCCGTTCCGAGGTCGATCGCGACAAGGAGGCCGGGGGGAGGGGGGGGGGTGAAACTGGCGGCCGCCCGCGCGGCCAGCGACGGACAAGCAGGGCGTAACGGTTGCGAGAAAAGAAAGAAACCCTCCCCGGGATCCCCCTCCCCGAGGGGAGAGCGCTGGACCAAACAAGATGGATGCGATGCGGACCCTGGGCTCCGATCACAACCGAGCCGCGCTGATCGCACCCCTGTGTGCGCCACCACCGCAATCCGCCTTGTGTACACACAGTGTGTGTGTGTGGCTGGCCAAGCTATACAGCCCTATAGAGCAGCAACAGCTATTGCTCGCGCCGGCGGCAGAAGCCATGATAGATAGCGCCATCGCTGCATCCGTTTCTTTATTTTCTTTTTGTTCTCTTTCGTCCACTCCACTTCTCGCTGCCTCTTGGTCATTCTAAATTCTCCACCCTGATTTTTCTCTGTCTCTCTGGGCAGCCGAGGGTCCTTCTGTGAGCGAGCAGGACCATGCGTCTTCGGTTCAGTCATTGTAATGAAGCGACGCTAAATAATTCAGACGTCGTCTTCTTATGCGCCTTCTTTCATTTTTCGCCGCTCTATACTGCCTCAGCTATCCATGGTGCATGCGGCGTCCAGTCCTCCCAACTGATAATAAGCGTAGGAGGCTGCAGCCATTTCTCCGTGCCCACGCAGCAGTGGCTTGGCTTGCCTATGCTATACGCGCACGTCGTGGACGTTAGGGGAGGATAGTAGAAAAGGGGGGAGGAATTTCTGACGCGACGCGCCAGTGTCTGTGTGACGAAAGCGTGCGGCCGAATGACCGCGAATGGCCGCTTCTTCCAGTGGCACCGCAAGAAGCCGCTGTCGCTCCGGAAGCCGTTATCGGCGGCTATTTCTGAGCTGCCCGTCTATACCTCGCTTTTCCGAATTACGCCTGCGGATGGATGCTAAATGGAGTTGAGATAATGCCTTGATCGATTCGAACGCGATGTTGATCGCGCGCGCCAATCTTGTCTCTGTCTGCCTCGATCGGCCGCGCCCCCTTTCCTTTATCCTTACGTGTGCGTTTGTGAACGCGTTTGCACGTGCGTTGCATGATTGCTGTGTTTTTTGGACTTATCAAAGAGAGTAGTATGTAGTCACGGGAAAATACGCTTTTATACAATATGTCGATGTGGGCGCCGCTGCAACAGGGCGCGCCATCTCGTAACTGCATGGCGTCGCAGTCCGCTGACGTTAACGATGCGGTACGCAGTGAGGACGGAAGAAACTCGTGTTCGACTTTGCATATACGTCAGGCACGTATAAAAATAGTAAATTAACAAAACGAATCGGCACGTTAATTACTAGTCGGAATTGGTGTTAGTCACCGACGCAATCATTTCACTGTTCACCGGCAGCGTATGTGTCACCGCGACCGTACGAACAGATACACACTGCGCGCGCCAATCCCCAAAGGTGACCGAAGAGAGAGAGAGAGAGAGAAGTGTTACGCGCCCTCCAGCCGCTCGTGGGTAGCACCGATATCCCCGAGATATAAAACTCACCTGACGACCGCCGGTGCCTGGCAGGCGGTGTCCAAGCGCGTTCGTCTACATTACAAAGTAATCGTCGCGCACCAGTCAATACTGGATGCCGCAGCGGTGACTCCATCATTCGTGTACGTAGGTTATACATCCGTACATATATGAAGCACCCACCTCCGTTTTCCTACGTGCTATAGGCCTCGTCTCTGTCTCTACTCAATCCAGCACGCGGCCGGCCGCCAGCACAATTCTCTTTTCCTGCCTCCTCTTTTTCATCGTCTCCCCGCGGATCGTTCGACGGTCCCGCCTTTCGCCAATGAGGCAATGAAATTTTGAAGCACGCGCCTCAAAAATATCCGAGCCGCAAACACTGCGCATCATTCGCGGCCGGTCCTGTCGTCCGGCGCCCGAATCGGCCATGAAATATCGGCGCTCGACCCTCCCTTCCTCCTTCCCTCAGGTATCCTACGAATATCTCCGATTTCCGCGCGCATAGTTCTTCTTTATGCTCTCCCTTTAGATCTCCTATAGACGCTATATGCTTTCGTACGCCTCTCTGGCACCCTCACCCCACCCTCAATTCTTTCTTTTTTTCCCCTTTCTTTAAAATGTATACGCGCGCGCCCGCCACGCGTCTTCCTGCCCTACACGGTTTTAAAATTTTGATGTCCCTCTGCGGCCGCCGCGCGCCGTCGTGGCTACAAATCCATATCAACGCGATTCGGGAGGAGCACGGTCCGCACGATGTGCACACACGCCGGCGAGCGCACGCCGCCAAACCATCATTCCCTGTGCCGGGTGCGATGGCAGCACCGACCGGTGGGAGAATTTCTCAAAATTTTCTCACACCCTCCTCCTCTTTCACATCTCCCCCCCCCCCCCCCCCCCCCCCCCCCCCCCCCCCTGCCCCCGTAGTGGAGAGTCGTAAACCGAGGAAACGAACGAAGGGATGCGGCGAGGCGTCGACTGTCTCTCTGCTCGATCACTTTTCGCGTCTCCCGTTGGCCGTTTGTCGAGAAACCATTCTGTCTTGTTTTTTTTTTTTTATTCCTTTCTAGAAATTATCTGCCTTCATTGCGGTTTAGCACCAGTACGTGCATGATCTCGTTTTCGAGAAAGACGGAAGTGCACGATGTGTGCATGTCTATGGTGGTATACAGACAGCACAGACAGCTTTGTTTTACTTTCAGACAGTCTTTGCCATCGACGGTGTCAAATGGAAACGAGGCGAGAGTTAGGTAACAATTGGTTGCCAAACATCCTTAGACAAACGTTCTACGATATGTGCTATAGGCTATTCAGGCTGTTTGTAATCATCATATCGAAACGTATACAGTCACCACCGATCAGCTATGTAATTTCGCGCGCGAGGCTATTTCTTCCGTCTATTTGAGGCTCGTATTACTTTGGAGCGGCATGAGTTGAACTAATTTAGGCTTTCATGCATAGACACGCCTCAAACTTATACACGCAGTGTAACATTCGCTCCTCCTCATATTGCGGCTATTTCCAACCAGCACGAAGCCATTGTTACAAGGAATGCGTGTCCGTTATGATACCATTTACATTTCAGCACGGAAGACGTCAGAGTAATGCTTCCTCTTCTCCGAAGCCACGTCACCCTGGAAGCCTCGCGCGTATGACCCTTCGCTTACGCCGTGACCTCGCCATTACCGCTGACAAAGCTCACCGCCATCATTTATTACAAACATCCACGTAGAACTTCTTCCGCACAGGGTATCGGCGTAAGCACTGCCGGAGCATTTTCCCCTTGTATGGAGCCATAAAGGGTTAAGGCTCTTAATTGAGCTTTCAAATGCCGTTATCGTGTTCCGAGCGGTTGTTCGGGGTCTGCGCAGGATTATTTCGGAGCGCGGCTGCGCCGTCGGAAAAGAATCAAAGTGGAGATGCCTCCTTCACTCGATCCGCCGCGTGCGTTTCCCCCACAAATCTCGTTTGGTATCGCGAGAGTGACATCGTGATCTCTCGCTCTCGCTTTTGTTCGGAACCGCCGGTGCCTTATGCAGTCTTCATTGTGAAGCCGAGCGTCGTCGTCCCCTTTGACGGAGGCCGAATGCTTGTGCTCGCATCAATCGCTCAGCCGAACTTGCGCCGCAAGATACATCGTTCAGTTCTTGTTTGAGTCGGCGTCTCTTTCGAATCGGAGTCTCTGAACGCGCGCACGTAAACGCATTACAGTTCTCTTCATTAATGGCACGCCTAGCCGGCTTCTTTTGTGACATCGTGCCTGAAAGAGAGTATACGCATATTGTACTCATGGCTGTGCAAGTGTGTATCGACATTTCGTTTTAGTCGATCATCGTGCCGATCCGCCTTCTTTGTACCCCACGCATCCATCCACTTCCATGTGTTCTAATTTTATTTTTATCTATACCTTTTCATCTCTCGTACCTCTTTGTGGGACGTAATTGTCGGTATACTCTTGTGAGTCTGGACTCCTCTATAGTTACTCGAGGTCGTGCGCGGACAGTGCACTTTTTCTTCTGACTGGCATTGATTTCTTCCTACTTTTGTGCGGTTTTGCTCACGTTGTGCACTCCGTACGCAAGGAGAACTACAACAATAAACAAAATGAGAAGTAAAAAAAGTGGAGTTCGATGCTCTCGTTGTATTTCTCACTCCTTTGTTTGTGTTTGTTTGTTTGTTTCTTTCTTTGTTTGTTTGTTTGTTCATGAACTATTAGTGGCTATGACGTTACACTGCTAAAGCTAAGCATGAGGTCATATCCCGGCTACAGCAATTACCGAAGCCACAACATGACGTGATGGGTCTCTACATCGAGGACCTGCTTGCTATAAAGCTGGAGGTATCTGAAACATGTTTCATGGTTGAGCGTGATTGAAACTACTTACGCAAGGATTCGCTTACATCTTGTACTTCATATATAGGATGAACATTTCACGTATCGCTTCGCGTAGTTTCTCTTGTTCAGAAAATGATCCGCGTAACATACGCCGGAGGTGTCAGGAGGATATATCCACTTCAGTGTATATGCACTGGTGCCACCGAACGTAGATGACATGCCTCGTGATTTCGGAATGCGCCACATAACGTATAGAGCTCGCGATCGACTCCTCTCTCGAGAAGTGCACGCGCCGACCGGCACACGTGTCGAGGGGAGCGCCGGCGCGCACGATACTGCGTTCTTCCACGCGTGGCTGCAGGCGAGAAGTTGTTTGCACAGCTCGAGTGCGCGGGCTTCGCGGCGCGCTGCAGTAAACAGCCGCGAGCGCGCGAGGAAGCGCCCTAACGGGACTCTCATCGCCGGGCCCGCCGGCGCGCACCCTGCATCCGAACCGAGCCAGCAGGCTCGCCGCGCTTGGACGAAGAGCAGGCTCGTATATGGGCGCGACGCCGTATATACCCACCCCGCAAACCCCCGTGCCAGTGTACGTCAATGCGACCACATTGTTCTGCCCAGCTGCCGCGGTGCGAACAAAAGGCTTGGGGGAAATGAGGGGGAAAGGAGTGAAATGGAAACAAACCGCCGTGAAACGCGTTCGGTGATGGTTTTCCTGTCTTTTGTTTTCCTTCGCTATTTTATTTGCTTTTCCCAAGGTGCGAGGATATAGGCGATCGTTTGCGGCGTTGCGCCTGTGTGTTTATAACGAGCTGGGCTGAAGTCTCGGCGCTCCCGCCCTAGTTCCTCCGACACCCCCCTCCCCCTTAACTTGCCTCCCTTTAATAATTCTGCCCATCCCGACTTGTTCTCAGGCTGTTTTTGTTTTGCCCTTCGTTTTACCTCCCCCTTTTTTTGTTTGGCCAGTAGGGTTGGGGATGTATTGTTGTACGCTGTGCGGTCAGTTTTTATAGCCAAATGCGGAACACAAGGCACACCAATGTGCGGTGCTGCCGCGCATTGCGTGATTTAAAGCGCGCTGCGCGCGGGAAGAACGCGTGCTGCAACGCGGAAGTGTGTCCGATACGCGCCTGGCTCAACATGCACCTCCCTGTTTTCGAAAAAGCCGCGCGGCTTGCTGACCCGCGCTTGCTTGCACATTATCAACTTTTTTTTTTTTTTTTTTTTTGCTGTGCCTTAGCGTATATTTGTGAAGTTGGGGTTATTGGATCACTTGGTCGTTGGAACTTGTTGACGTGTGCTTGACGTATGCAGTGAACGCGCTGCGCTGTCGCGTGAGGCGGCGATGTAGAGCGATTTTGGTGGCGTAATAAAATATCGCGCACAATGACAATCTGCTGCCTTCAACGCGCTGAATTCTTCGATTTGAGCCAGCTCATGTGGGTCTCTATCTTATTTGGAAAATGCGCCTGCTGAACGTTACTAAGCAGGCATACGCTTGTGAACGCGTATTCTTGTACAGTTCTTTCGTGCGGTGTCCAAACTATTAAGCAATGTGTAATAACAATGCTGACGAGTTTGGAATAATACTCTTGAGAGATTCGCTAGCGCTGTATACGATTAAAGCTGTATAGAGGCCGTTGACTCGACAGCAGCGTTTATATAGCAGGGAACGGCGTAAGCCCGAGGGAGTGCCGAAGGCGACGTTGCTGCCTTCATCACGTGACCACTTTTTGTGTTGTGACGTCATGACACGCGTAACGCCTGTGAAATTAAATCGAAAAGAGTTTGTTGAACTGCTAGCGTTGCTAATTAAGTACGAAATCTCTCAACAAGGTTTCCCAGTATATGTCACGCAGGAGGAGAGTATTTGGCATCACCTTGCATACATTTAAATAAATAGAGGTTAAATTAATAAATGCATTGCAACAAAGCAAGCTTCTGAGCTCTCTATATCTGTCCATTATTCATCTTTTAAATGGAATCATTTATGTAACGTGCAAGCCTTCAAGCCAATAGGCCCAATTTCCGCATAGCCAACAGCTATTGGATTTTTCGACTGGGATATCAGACAAGAACAGTGCTGTGGAGCATCTATATATCTCACCAGCAAATCGAGCTGACTCGAGCCAGACGTGACTGCGCATGTCGCGCCCGCGGAGGATAAGAAAGCGGCGGGAAATTCAAAAGAAAGAAAAAAAAAAGGCAAAATGCGCGCCTGGTCGCGACAAGCGCAAGGCGACCGACCAGAACCCGCTCTGGGCCTAAATGATGAATGGCTATTGTGACGCGCGGCCTGCATGCAGGGGCGACCAACGAGGTCACGACGACGCTCTCTGCACGCTCCGCGCGGCGTCATCCGACACCCTCGACAGAGCAGTTCTCAGACGTTTTGCTGAGCGCGCGCAGTTCGCCCCTGACGCGCATATGCCCAGCGCGCGCCTCTACGGCCTCGTACATATACACACCCTTCCCTATCGGCAGATTCTCTCCCACACATACACACACTTCAGAGAGTTGTACGGGCATCTTTCAGTTAAGAATTTTTCTTTCTTTTTTTTCTTCTTCGCGAAAACAGACGCAGCCGACTCGCTGTGGTTACGACCGGCAACAAACGAGCAACTCGACACGCTTCTCTGCCACGACGCGTCTGGTTATAAGTCGACGAAGCTCGTTTGGGAAACTGATTTGCGCTGCGTCTTCCATTTCTTTTATATTTTTATTCAATTCTTTTTTTCTTGCGTATATATGCCTGAGGGTCGCGGGACGCACGCGAGCCGTTGGCTTTCTGGAGGTCTGTTTTTGCAAGAGGCTTTCGCTTTCGAAAGTGAACTGTTCTTGTTGTTCTGTGTTACTACGCTACTAATGCTACGTACGACGATACTGCGCACGCCACACGGCGCCGCTCGTGGTTTTCTTTTCTGGTTTATATAGGCAAGCAAACATATTGCTTCGTACACCGCGCGCTCGCTCTGTGCGAAGAGACTACAAATTCTTGCCGCGTTCTTTCCTTCCTTCTTAGAACGATCGCGTATATATTTTCGCGCAGGGAAAAGAAAACGGGTCTCGGGGCTTAGGGCGTTAAATTTAGAGGAATACGGCTGGCACAGTCACGACTATACAGAACGCGCTCTGGATGTTAATACACACCATGCCTAGAAGGGTGAAGCATATATCTTAGAGCTGCGATAAAATAATGAAAGAACTGCCCGCGGTGGAATGAATGAAAAAAAAAAAAGTGCGCGAAGTGCGCATGCGCGGGGCTTTCCGGGCGCTTTATAAAGTATAGTGGAATCAGTTCTCTTTCAAGTCAGGCCTCGTTCCCGAACAAGGCGACGAATTGTTTCGCGCCAAGATTGATGCAAGGCGCCGGGTTCAAAGAGAAAAACGGCGCTAAGAGAATAAAAATGGCGCGGAAACATCGGCAAGCAACCCTGTGTACTCCCATGCATGCTTCGTTGTGGAAGGAACTAGTACAGGCGAGTGGTTTGCGAGGAATATTCATTCTATATGCGGCACAGACAAGAGGAACAGTGAGAGATTAGCCAGACACCCGGGGAAGGACAGCGCCTCGCGTTTATTCCCTCAGTGTATATATGACTGCCGTGCTGACACGTTCTGGTATGCCCTGCAAGAAACGGACTGCGCACTGCGCTGCAGAACTAAAGTTACCGCAGTCTTGTTGAAAAGAACGTCGATTTTTGTTACGCCAAGTAAATGTTGGCACTTTTGAAACAACGAAATGGGGGGAAGAGACGTACCAAATTGTTTCGTGTGAATGCAACGGCGTCGGGAAAGACGTAACTATACGGAAGGGCCGTAAAGGGGATTGCTCAATTCATTCTTTATTTTGACGCTTCAATACCATTAAATAAATCATGTATGCATGCATGCTCTTCATGGCAGATACCCATTCGACCGAGCTTCACCGTATAGCTATCGTTGTTTATTACGGTTAAGGAGAGATGTTACGACATACACGTCTGGTCAAAGTTGGAAGGTCTGCTCCTGCGGCGCGGTACTTAACATCGATGCGTTCTCTCCGCTGTATGTGGTGATATTCCCCGTACTGCCGATAGGGCAGTCGTTCTGCACGAGAGCTCAGATGAGAGCACGGATTATATGGCATTCGTTGCTGTCTCGGCGTGACACGCTGCCATCGGGCGCCGTATGGTCGGTGGCGCACGCACTACAACAGTTTCCATACGCTTCTTCATTGATAATTTTCTTCCCGGTTTTTCCGCTGTAGAGGAAGAGCAAGAACAAGGCCTGGAAATTAACCAGCCAGCTTCCTCATGCCCTATGTAGAGATGGCTGGAGGTGAGGGCCGGATAATTAAGAGGGGCAGAGAAAGAAAAGTAGATGACTTGTGCGCGTGTGTATACAGTGTGTCTCTATACGCTGATTCATGACTTCGAGGGACTTCGAGGATGTGCCATGGCTGGCGCACTGCATTTGCAAAACTGCAACGCACCCAGTAAGGTGTTGACGAGCATCGTCGGCGAAAATGTATCCTCCTAGCATCACAGCACGCGTATTCCCTTAGCGGCTGTATACCTCTCCGCTAGCCTCCGCAAGTGGTTATCTCGAAGCACCGCAGTCCAAGCGTGCACTCCGGATATCCGTCAGCGAGTTCTTGCACTTAGTTCGCCCAGTCCGGTATATAGCCAGCAAATATTTCCTTCCGGTAAACGTTTTTGTTTCTCGGCACTGCTCAACGCCTCGACGTTCTGTTAGCGCTTTAGAAATAGTGCCGACAAGCTCTCGGTTCGTCTTACTGCGCAGAAGGAAGAAAGGGGCGAGAGCCTAGGGTCCTTCCCCCGGCTTAACACGCATGCGAAGTGGAGCTGCGCCCGCACACCGCGAGGCGCTGAGCCAGCCAACGCGGCGGGGTCTCAACGGGGTGCTCCCATTTGGCTCTCGCCGCCGCCGCGGGCAACGCGGCATTGGGGAAACAAACAGAGCCGCCGCCGCCGACGCTAAAAGGCCGACGGTACACGCGGTTTCATCTGTGCGGGCCCGGCCTCCCAGGGAGAACAACGCAGAGACGGAGTGAGCTAGGGTTGCGCGCGTGGCTGCCCGCCCATTGTCTACCCGGCATCCCTCTAGCTGCAGCAGAGGCTTGGCTAAGCGGCACTTCTTTGTAGTGTTGGAGGTGAGCGCGGATTTAGAAACAACCAGGCTGCCGTTCTCGTCGCCTCTAGCGCCTCATTAAAGCTGAATCATGGAATCCCGCATTTAGAGGAGCTTAAAGAGCGAGACAAGGCGACCTGGGTGTGATTTTTCTTGCCAAGCTTATTGTTTCTTTCTTACTCGCCTCGCTCTGCTTAAAGAAAAGCTATGAAAAGCGCTCCGGCCACGCACCACTACGCTTAAAAACTTGTCAGCGTACTTGAAATACGAGCTCGCAACTACACAGGCAGACAAGAAGACAGGTCATTCTGACATATCAGTCATTCTGGCGTATCAGTTACCGTTCGAATGACTGCCCCATACTGCTGTGAAGAATGGCATTCAAAGCCAGCAGGGGGCTCCAGAAAATCCTATACAATCTTTCTCGAACCGCGGCAGCCAAAATGGCACAGATGTACAACGCTCGTGCCAGAGAATCTCGGGCTAGGAAGGGTTCAGCGAACCAAGTGCTTATACCGAAAACGGATGCTCTCGTCGGCTGATTGAGCGACGCGGCCCTCAACAACAACAGCGGTGGCGGAGGCGGCCGGCAGCTGCCGTCTTCTCCACTCGAAGCCACGCTCGGTCATCACTAACGGAAGCACAAACACGTATCGCGGCCCCAAATCGATGGCGATCCAAATTTGGACGTCTCCCCCCCCCCCCCCCCCCCCCCTTTCATCTAGCGGTGTGCGGCAGCCGGCACACATATCGCGCTGAAGACAAGGCGGTGAGGAGTGATCTGGCTTGTTGCGGGCGGGCGTCAAGAGGATAAGCTGCAGCGTTTCGTGGTGGGAGAAGATGCAAGGGTGACGGTGTCCCGCTATGGGACTCCCCAAAATTTTGCGAGAGAAAAAGGGGTTTTGTCAGGCGCTGTCTCCTGGGCACGCCGCCTCTTGAGTAATGGCAGCCGGACGTGGCCTTCGACCTTTTCGGGTGGTCTCCCCCACTGCACCACCCCCTCTTTTCCTTCCTACAGCTCGGAGCCTCACGGCTTCGGGACGGCGTCGTTGTCCCACCTCGGTGCGCGCTGCGTGTCACATCGCGTCCGCTTGACACCCCGACCGGCGCGTGCTCCCGCGCTCTTCGCGCGATGGTAATTGATGCCGACAATGACGGACCGCGAGAAGACGAGTCTCCGTTGCCCCCAAGAAAAGGAACTGCTGGTCCGTCTCCTCCTCTCTCCCTCTCTCTGTGCCTTATTCGTGCTTGAGAATGGCGTCCATGGATATGGGATGACGAGGAGGTGTGTGCAAGAGCCCCCCTCCCCCTGTATTCGCGTTTGACGCCCCGGCGCGGAGCTCGAACGTGACGGCGAGATCACTCGATTATACATGTGGCCGCCGGCTCTCTGAAAGCAGAACTGCGCGGATGCCGTGGCTTATGCGCGCGACGGCAGCGAGCGCGTGCGGCCGGTCTCTCTTGTCTGTGTATTTGTGTGCGGCGGTCTTCGACGCTGACCGGTCGAGTCGTCGTAGTCGTGCGATCCTTTTATCCCGGCCGACGCCGCCGCCGCCATACGAGGAATGAGGCTTATACGTATATAGGCGTCATGCGCCAGTGGGATATTCGATCGTCGTCCTCACGTAGCCTTTGGTTCGAGCGAGCGGCGTGTAAATGACACGGAGCTTTCCGCTGTCCGGCGGCCGTCCCGTGGCCCGACCGAAATGCGGCATCCGTGGTGCATGTCTGTATAAACGCCGTGCCTGCCTGTTCCGGTCATCCACGCGCTCCTCGGCTGTGCGTGTATTCGTGTACGAGAGAGAGAGAGATGACCAGCAGCGGAGCAAGGTATTGGAGGAACGAGGCAGCAGATTGTATCGAATAGGGAGAAAGAGGGTAGGCAAGATCTCGCGTAGTGTGTCTTCACTCGTGTATTACAGGTTGTCGCGCTGGCAGGCGCCGCGGATAATGACGTAATGTGGAGGCTTACGGTTAGCAGGGTGGCGTGTTTGGCGTAGGCAGCGCTAAAGTGGCGCTTGCGGGACGCGTGAATGACCGTGTGCATGTCCCGGGACTTGGGTTTAGGAAGCATCGGGTGGGCGTTTCGAAAATAACGGTGTTCGGCGCAATAAAGAAGCAGGAATGCGTTGGCACGAACAATGCGTCCGGACACACCCAGTACGTGGTCTACATCAGGGACAAGCACGCCGCTGTCTTGCATCGCACGCACCGACAGCCAGCTTATGAATCATAATGTTCGGTGCCATACAGAGACAGCTCGTAGAGTATCCGTATTCAAACCGGCCGTTTGAAGACTGATTCTTCCATAACCTGTATATATATATATATATATATATATATATATATATATATATATATATATATATATATATATATATATATATATATATATTAACGTGCGCGTCAGCTGACACATCCGCTTGTATACAGTAGCGCAAACTTTGGGCTGTGCAGCACCATATAGTATGAAGAATGGCCTAGTTTTGTACACGTGTGTGTCATACTTCAGTACTTCTATGTCACTAGAGGTCCATGAGCAAAAATCACAGGGTCCCTTGTGCATTCACCTGAGGCGACTCGAAGTCGAAAGCCATCTTCTTTTTCTTCTCAGTCGATGTATTAGGAAGCCTACGTGAACGGCCGGTCATGTAGGCTTCCTAATACATCCTCCGCCACCCTCCGAAAGCTTTGTGCACCTAGCGTGGTTTCGCACTGCCTCCAGGATCGGAGGCACCTCACCTGGTTTTGCACTGCCTCCGTGATTAGCCCACCTTTGACTAAGCTGCGATGTCATGGGATGACGGTGTAGGCTTATGCCACAGAAGCGCAGGAACGAGACGGCTGAACCAGAATCGACGCCAGCAGGGAACGCGAGCCGTGGCTTCACGTGCCGCTGCGAAGTGCTGTCTTTATTTTCTTCTCTTGCGGTCGCACGCTCTCCGGTTTTGTTCGCCCGCCGCCCAAAGGAGGGCGCTACAACGGCAGTATGTGGCGTTACGTCACATGACGTCACGCCACAATTTGTGACCTCATGATGACGGCACAAAATTTTGCCATCTGTGACGTCATGATGAGGTAATAGGGTGACGTCATCACGTGATGATGAATTTTTGCACCACTCGTCCCCGACGACGCGGGACGCCGACCCCGACGGTCAAATTTCGTGTTTAGTGAGGCTTTAAAGGGGTCATGAAGCACCCCTTGGGCTTTTTGTAAAAACACATCCTGTGGAAAGCTGACACGGCTATGAACTGCTCTGCCAAATATTACAGTCGTGCGCGCCGCGTAAAGGCCACAAGCGGAACGCGAAGTTGCCGTTTCCCCAGGCACCCTCTTTTCAAACAGAGGCCGGTTCTCACTCTCGTCAGTGGGCGGGGCATCTGCACGTTGACGTCGCGGATCTGCCAGTTTACGTCGCAAGAGACATAGCATGCTTATTGGCCGATAGCCGACGTAAATCGAGAGCGGCGTTCGGATCAGATGCGCTTCTTGCCGCGGGGTGCCGCCACTTGCCGGCGCCGCACTCCTCAGTACACGGTAGCCGCACTCGCGAACGCGAATCACAGCGAGAGAGCGATCGCGTTTCATGACGCGCGCTGACGTAACTTCTTTTCCCCGTGCCATCCCTCCCTATGTAGCTTCCAGTGCGCTCGTCGGCACGAGAAAAGAGAGAAAGCGCTGAGAGCGTGCGCCAAACCCCCATAACTCCGCTCATTCTTGACGGATTCGAGAAATTTTTGCGGCAATCGATTCGGGAGGCAGTAAACTCCGATACTGAGGTCATTAGATCATTACTTTGAAAAGTGGTTCATGACCCCTTTAAAAAAGCTCAGGATTATACCAGGCTGAAGGGATTGCGGACGCCGTAAAACGATCACTTCGTACGATTAACCGATTAGTTTCCGGCGACATAAGTTTTTTCACTTGTAATACTACACGGTACCATACTATTCTATACTGTACTGTACGTAATTTCTGAATCTTTGCATACCCTGTCGCTTCTTTTTTTTTCTTTTTTTTTAGGATATCCCATTTTACATCTGTTACGAACTTCGCTTTCCAAAAAGACATACGTCATTGAAAATTACGTGCCAGAACCATAGTATCAACGTGGGGCATGCCGAAGACTCTTGATTAATTCGTCCCCTTGTGGAGTTCTTTAAATTGCACATCAATCTAAAATTGTGGGCGTTTATTTCCATTTTGCTCCAACAGAAATTCGGCCGCCGGCACCGGGAATCAAACCTGCGTCTTCAAGTTTAGCAGTCTCAAGATTTTCGCTTCACGGTATACCGCTTTACGCGATGCTTAGTCTGGCCATTTCCCGGACTTCAGAACGCAAATGACTGCACAGCCAGTTATAACGTTCCTCCAGTGGCAAGGTGCGGCAGTAACCACGTCGGTCGCGCGTCAGAGCACGGAAACGTTGATGAACGACGTCGCGAGAGACGCATCTTCGCGACACTGCATTCTTGGCTTTCGTCGGTCGCGACAATATATAGTATATATCGAGGGCCCAGCGCGGACATTCGCTGGCTTCGCTCCAAGCTTGTTGTGGCAAGCGTCTTCCATTTGTTCCGCACATTTTAAAGGGGTGAGCTCCACCCAGCCGTATTTCTGCAGGCTTGGATACAGGAATAAGGGGGACAAGCCGCAAGCCTTAGGCTGCGTTGCTCGTGTTTGTCTTTCTCGAGCGCCGTGGGCGTTGTAAACACTTGGCCGCCGCCAGCTCACGAACCTCTACCGCGCACTGGAAGAGTGTTGAGTCTCCGGCGCTTCGTTTCCGCACTATGCGCACCATACGGGTATGTTCACAGCGCGCGGGTTTGTGTGTAACGTAAACACCGTGTTAGCCTACCTGCCGCGTTACTATGCACAGCACGGCCAACTGCAGCTGTTTGTGAAACGTTTCAGCAGTGCAAGCGTGTAACAAGTTACGAGGCCCTCATGTGCTGAGAACGCTCGCGTAGTTTTGTTCGCGATCCATTAAAGGAAGGGCAGCCCTTCGCCCGCCCGTTATAGATTAACTATATTTTCATACTCTACCCTGTTGATCCGTTCAGGAGGTTCTCCATTACACGGTTATAAAACATGTTACATAGTACAGAACAACTGTGTACGTGTCTTTAGCCGTCTTCGGAATATAGAACAGACGAGCTGCATAAACTGCACGGTGGCTTTCCTGCACTGCGGAAATTCGCGTAAGATGGCGGTCTAACCCGCCGCCGCTGCAATTGTTAGGTGCAGTGTGTAGTGTATGCTGGTGCTTGCGTGTCCGACTTCTGAAGACGTGTAGCTGAATAACGCGGCTGGACATTTGTCTATCTCCCGCATTGATTTTTTCACACAGCTTCGGTTATATCACATTCTGTCACCAGCTGTATTGAAGAATGCGCAGCACAGGCTTTGGCAAAAGCGAAACTTTAGCCACGCAGGAGGAACACCTGGAACGCTGTACACTGCACGTAACAACTGCTGTGAAGTACAGAATTCGTGGGCAGGATTCGTGCATGCACGATTCGGGCATGTATTTTCGCACTGCAGGAAAGCTTTGCGGTGGGTCTTGCAACTCGTGCATGTTTAGTGCGGACGTCGCATCGAAATATGTAACACAGCGGTGAACGGACCTTGGTCGTCTCAAGGCCGAGACAAGGCGCAGAATCCGATTAATGACGGCTTTCCACGCAACATAACCGTAGGCAAAAAGAAGCAGGCAGGCGGAAGTCTCGGACAATGCCCAGCAGCAAATGGTTTATTCGCGACAGCTCGCAAACATTAGACAGAATAAATGAGCGCGCGCAGCACGAAGTCGTCGAACTGCGATGGCTCGAAGGGCGAAGTAGCTCGTTACAAGCTACATAAATTCCGCCATCGCGGTGTATCGATGCATTACGTGCGTCTATTAGAGCATTAAGGGTCATCTAAAACCGCGCTACAAATACACACAGATGACCGGGAGGTCTCCTCGAAATCTCCTGGAAGCGGCATTCGGAACAATCCCCTACACATAGTGTTGTGTATAAGTATATGTCCGGTAGCTGATTGTCGACACTGTTTCTTTCCATCGAGAAAAACGAATTGATGGGAGTGAGGGAGATACGGAGCCAGAAAACAAGCAAGGACTTGATCTCACTGCTCTGTTTGCTCCTTTTCTCTCTCCTCTCTTTCGACAAATGGTTGCGACAAGCTTGCTCGGCGCGTCCAGCTTGCGGGGGCTTCCGCATCTCGTGCAGCGGACGGCACTGCGCTCAGCGCTTCGTCCTCGCTGCAAATGCGGAATGGGCGCACGCGATTGATCGATGTACCCGCGAAGAAGTCGATTGTCGTCTCGCTCTTCACTATGCACGGGTGGCAGCAGCCCGCGCGATAAAAGCGAAATACAACCAAGCGGAACAAATGACGCCAGGAAGGATGGGGAGGGGGGGGGGGGGCTATCGTGAGGCGGGCGTATTACTCGCGCCACCTAGAACCACGTACTGCTTCTTCAGCTCTGTGCGGACGTGGCTTGAGGCCCTGTCGGCGCCCACGGCGGACACCTAGGCTGCTTACACCGCCGACGGCTCCCTTCTCTCGGATCTTTTTCTTCTCTTCCTGTACAGCCTTACACGATATATAGCATGATGGAGCGCTTTCATCGGCGGCGTCTCTGCCGCCGCTTCTTTCTCTACGTCAGCTGTCCTTCTTTCTTCACACACCGGCAGGCAAGTCTCCGCCCGATGCCGAAAGGAGTGTTGCACGATGACGGTTTGAGGGGGGCGAGGGGGCGAGGAGTAGCGTAACAGCCGCAAAAATCATTGATTATCGAGAGCCCGGTGGCGTAGTCGACGACGTCGCACATGGTTGGAGAGATGGGAGAGATGGGGGCCGATTAACGTGCTTCGAAGACCAGAGAGGCGAGAGAGGGAGGGCGAACTGACCAAGGGCTCGCGGGTGTAATGAGGGCCGCGCCGTAGGGTGACCATCAGCATGCGGTGGCTACTCTCCGCGCGGTGCGGTAGCGCCGCAGCGGCCAATCTCGGCTGATCGGCGGCACCGATAGGGGGTATACGGAGCCCCCTCGCTCTGGCTGTCCATCGGCCGCATTGGCGGGGCAGCCCCGATACACACGTATAGGCGCTGGCCGAAGATGCATTATGTGATCGGACGCCGCGCGAGGAAGAGGGCGCGCAAGATGCATTATCTTCTTCGCTCCCGTTCGGCGATCCGCGGCGGCCTTTTCTTTTTCGCGGGCGGCTGCAGCCGCCCGCGAAAAAGAAACGGCCGCTCTTGCATTTTTGTCTCCCTACATAGCGCATCCTACGCGAGCTCGCGAATGCCAACAAAAGCGCCCCTTGTGCACACGGTCATGATGATGTGACGGGCGGTTTTCTCCTCCGCCACTATCCTTGTCACAGAAACAATCTTCACAGCCGCGTGTGGTGGTTACTCGACCTGCAAAGTGGTGAGCGGACGAAAAAGGAGCAGATCTACAGCAGTATCTTCCTTTGAAGTTGAATATAAGCCAATTTAATCACGTCGTACCGTCACACAGACGATTCTAGTAAAATGGGGCAACTTCGTTTCGTTGCATTCACCTCAGTTGGAAGCTTTTATGCATGCACATTCGTCTTGTATTTGACCGAACAAGAACAAATATTTATTTAGGAATAGCGTTTGTCTCTGCAGTTTGCCTTCGCGCACTTTCTTCTTTACCGTTCTGTGCTAAAGGAGCGAAGACCCGATCTCGCCGATTTATACTGAAACATTCCAGCACGTTTTCTACGAGATGCGGCCGGCGGGCCGCTCTTGCACTGGCCGTTCGCTCCACACGTGCACCCTTGCCCTTCGAGCCTTGGTCCTTCTTGGACGCGACGCCGTGTTCTCAGGTGGAAGGTTCTCTGTAATTAATTGACTTGATGGATGACGGCTCGCCGCATTTAGAACGTTCCTGTTCGAAAGCGTCATTGCGTCACGAGCTTGTCGGCTGAACTTGGCCGTTCCAGTTTTTACGGAGCGGCGCGAGAGACGAAGGTGCGCGAAGAGGTGCGGGGGACTTATTCTCACGTCTGGGACGCCTTTTCTTTCTCTTCTTTTTCTTCTGTACGCGCGGCCTCAGCCGCGTTGATCAACGCGAGGAAAATGGATCGTCTCGGCATTTGCACGTTGAGACGTGCGAGGCCCTCCTCCTTACGTTGTCTAATGTTTGCCTATACGCACTGGCTCGAGCCGGCGATTCTAAATTGCGTACCGCCTTCCCATCCTCAACTTCGCGGCTCTCAAGCGTGTGCTTCGTGGGGTAATTAAACAGACAGCGCAGGCGGTAAGACCTATCAACCCGCTAGACAGCATCGCGCGTCCTGTGCTTCGGCTGCATGCTGGCATTACCAACGTGCACGCGCTGATATAGTCCCCGCTATCATATACCGAACTTTGAAGCTTCTTCCTATATAACGCAGCTATTGAAACTAAAGCTGTGACCAAACGTTCGCCGCCCTGTGAGGTCATGTATATTGCGGGTCTGATGTTAACAAGCCATTTGTACTATGTCTAAACAGGCACTTGTGTGTTTTCAACACCGATTCATCGTTCCGTTCCTTTCCTGCAACCATGGGCGTCGACAGGGGGGTGCAAAAGGAGTAATTGCCCCCCCCCCCCCCCCACAGGCCACACTAGCGCTCCCCCCTCCCCAAGCCATGATGTGACACGGGTTTTCAACCCCCACCCCCCAAGACAAAACCCGCCCGACGCCCATGCCTGCACCTGCGTGTTGTATTTTGATAAAAAGATCCAGCTCGTCTAAATAGGAAAGCTGTGCTTGCATATCTCCTTTGTTTTCATTTTGCTCTTGCTATCTTGTCTCGTCTTCTCTTTCCGGTGGCCTAAATAGTATGGAGGGCCTCCCGCGCGAAGGAGGCTTATTCGCGCGCCGATGTAGTGCACTCGCCATCTGGGCTGTTCTTTGCCAGGGCTGTGTATATACGGAGTAACAACAGCGCTCGTTCGTGTAGCACACTGGTATCATCTCTGCAAACCACTCTCTTCTCTTCCGGCCCGGCCATGCACGCCCTGTATACACACACACGCACACACTGACGCTAACACCATTCGCACCCACCCACTCACGCGCGCGCGCGCGTCTTGAAATTCGCTGGACGAAGCTCGGCTATCCGGACGTTGGCTGGGGTCGCGTCTCCGAGGGTCTTATTTTTAATTTTCCGACGCGGGGAGGGGGTTGCCTTTTCGTTTGTTGTCTTTCTCACGACCGAGACCATCGGTGGTGCGGCGCCTCCGCGTTCCGACTCCGAACGCTCGCCCGGGGCTTGTTGTTCGGCGGCCTATGGCCCCTGTACGCCGTGGCTTGTTTTTCAATGGACCGTTTTTAGACGTGTCGACCGCATGCCATTGCCTCGGTCGCTGGAAATGTATCCGAGCCCGTGGCTCCCGGATGATGAATCTCTCGCTCTCACCCATTCCAAACACTGTACACTTCTACCGGGAAAGATGAGCGCTTCTTTCTCTCTCTCTCTTTCTTTGCATCTCTCCTTTCTAATCATTCTTGGCGTTTCTGTTTCGGCTGCTACCCTTTTATATCTCATGTTTTGTTATTCCGCTTCTTTAGTTTCCCGTCTTTTATTTTCTGCTTTTAAGCCTGGCATGACATCTTTGGTGGTCGAAAGAGAGCGAGCGAGAGAGAAAGAGAGAGAGAAAGAGAGGATGGAAGAAGAGTTCCACCTGGCGTGTGCTTATTCTTTCTTTCTTTCTTTCTTTCTTTCTTTCTTTTTCTTTCTTTCTTTCTTTCTTTCTTTCTTTCTTTCCTTCTACTTCTTTCTCTCCTCTTTCTTTCTTTCTTTCCTTCCTTCTTTCTTTCTCTCTCTCTTTCCTTCTTTCTCGCCTGCGCGCTTTAACATCACCGCACGACTGACGGTGATACATCTTCACTTCTTGGCTCTTGTCCTGATCGCTGTATTTCAGAGCAGAATGCCAGGCGCCAGTGGTAAGAGGCTGGGAGGGCTTCGTTCATCGAACCTGCAACAATTGAGCAATGTGTGAAACTCCGGTAGGGTGGCAAAACTGGGCAATGTCGTAAGAATACGGGACGAGCGCTGACTGCCAACTGAAACGTCTATTGCGCAACACGGGGTGTGTGACAGATGCTATTGAAAGGCATGGATTTGCGTCATGAAAGTTTCAGTTAGCAGTAAGCGCTCGTCTCGTGCCCTTTACTTGATTTTTTTTTTCGAGCTGTGTATTAAGGATTTGTAAAACGAGATATCTAGGATAATGCGTAGCATTAAAATGCGTCACTGATAAAGAATAGTTACTGGCGAAATACAGGCTGCCAGAAGATACCTAACAAACGATTCTCGTTGCTAGTTAGGTGACCATCCACCACACAAATTTATTGACAACGTAGGGACGGGCGGGTGCACGCCGATTATCACAGAAACATTGCTGATTCAGCACTCTCGTAGATACTGTGTTACTTCACTTGCATAGAACGCAAACGGGGCTTGTCTTTGTGCGGAGGTGCTCTGAGGACAATTTCGCGGTGGTTTCGCTTTCCGAATATTCAGTGAATAATCAGTGAGGAGACGTTCTCGATTGCTCATTCATTTCGAGTTCTGTAATACCCTTTCAAAGACGCTTCTGTTGTTCGAGTGCCCCCTCCCGCTTTCTTTAACGCATGCTGTGCCGCAAATCACGCGACGATAGACAACGGGTTCTTTGACCAGTCTCTGGACGTAGTTCCTGTCAGCTGCGATCATCGTCGAAACTTCAACTTCACGGGAACTTCAGTCCTGTAGTATAGTTCTGCGCCTGCAGATGTACGCGACCACGTGACTCGCGCTTTTTGCGGCAGCTTGCCTGTTGCCCTGCCCTACCGCAAAGCGGCGGGCGCGGCTTCGTTAAAATTATCGCCACCGACGTCGCCCCCGTCGCCTTCCCCTCTCCGTCCTCGAGCACCCTGTTTGCTTTCGATTATACGCAGCTGCGGATGTCCGCAGAGGCGACAGTAAATCACGCTCAAGTGGTCCTGAGAAAAAAGAGACTCCTCGCATCTCGGGGGTGGGGGGAGCACCGCTCCCTTTTTGTGGGAACCGCGCGCTCAAACTCCGTGTCTCTTCCCTCCTTCTCCCAGTGCCGCTTCTGTTCTTCTGACGCCGCCGCCGCCGCCGGCCGCCGCCGCAGTTGCCGCTTGTGGCTCGACGGCAGCGGCCCCGGGAGAGTTGCGACAATAGAATTCCACGCGGGCGTGTCGGGAGAAGGCGGGTGGTCGAGGAGGCATGGCGAGGGGATTCTGGCCTCTCTTCTTCTCTTCAAAGGAGCGCACAGCCGAGAACCAGATGTTAGCGCCGAGGATACAACTTCTGACGCCTCTCGATTACGCCTCACCCCCCCTCCTCGTCACCCCCGGACTCGCTTTCCGGCCTTCCGTTGTTTGAGTCCACGGCAGCTTCTTCCCCGCAACCCGCTGTCTGTGTCGCGCTTCGTTTGTTCTCCTGCTTGCGAATCCAGTTCTCTTCTTTGTCTGCTCCTCGTTTGAGCAGGGACCTCGCCGTGCCTCTTTCAAGTCTCTTTTGTTTCACGTCCTGTCCTTCATAGGAAACGTGTGCGTGCTTGCGGCTTGCATGAAGCAGATAGGTCACACACCCACGCCCTCCGACCTCCGCCTGGGGCGCGAACTGATCTTGACATTCCTTCTAATTGCGCTTGCTTCTTCTTTTTCATTTGTTCAATTGAGACTCGAACGGGGGCCACCAGGAGAAATAGACGAGCGGGATACGATACGTCACACGAAAATTCGCATGAACCGCAAGGGCACGTCTTCGATGCCATGTGAGCGTTGGTTTTACCCTGCAGAATCCTTAGAAGTATTGCGAGTGATTGATTGCTTTGGGATTTGCACGCTTCATAGTTTAACAAGAGGCGGAGGTAGACAGGGGCATTACTGCCATTTATCTGTCGAGAAGAATGGCTGCAAATGCTAACGACGACGGTTCATTTCGTCGGCACACGTTGTTTCCCCCTGAAATATATGGAGTTTAACGCTGAGGCAAATCTTTCAGCGACCCACTTCTTTTTCCCTTGAGTTTTTCGTTTACGGCTTATTGCGCGATTGCCTTTCGTGGTCGTCTTCTCGTTTTACTGTGCTCACCCGCCGCAAAGCAGTTTTTCTGCCGCAAAGCAGTTTTCTTCTCCCAAACGCACGCAAGCACTGTGGCAAAGCTAGATGTCCTGTGTGCTTGGTGGTCAACGTGGCCAAGTTTGACGTGCCTGTTATGTGTTATGTATACATGTGCTCGTCCTTTCTCTTCAACCTTCGTGTGTCGTCATCTTTCTTGCGTTCTGAATATAGTCGTTGAACTCTGTCCTCTTGAAACGCTTTTGGTGATTTTCCATTAACAGGAAACTTCTGGTTGCGAAGAGCGTTCCCCTTCCGTACACACAGTTTCTTCTTGCACTGACTGACAGCAGTTGTTTCCGAAGCTCGTCGATTGCACGTATTGAAATGAGTGTCAAGTGGAAAGCACTTACGGGGACAGAATATACAACACCAGCCGTGTGTCGTCTTTTCTTCTGTCCTCGTCATTGCTCTGTGCTGCATACTAAATATACACTGACTGCATAAACAGTCTCTCCTGGCGGCCGTCAAACAAACGAATAACTTCATCTGACGGTCGCTATCGAAGGCAAGGGCGAACGGAAGACTATGGTAAACACGTAGTAACCTGTGACGCAGCTCAGGAGAAGCGACGAAAGAGCTGGACGAAGCAGGAACAAAGATACCTCCAGAGCCGCGGACTGGCACGGGACGAATACGAGCAGCTGACCGCTAGCTTTCTAGCTGTCGTTGGACTTCCTCGCCAGCATCGGTCGCTCATACGAGTGCAACAGCTGCGTCTTCGAACTCCGCAGCGCTTCGCGTGTGTTAAGGGGAGTAACAGACGAAGTGTCTCGAAGAAAGAAGTGAGGACGGGCCCGAACAGTATTACCGAGGCCGCTACGGCGGACTCCCTTCTTCGACGACAGGCCGACCTCCAGCTTTGGTGGAAAGTTCGTCCCCCTCCCCCTCCTGGTGGTTTCGTTACTGAGAACTGACGTTTGTCATCTTCAGAAAGGGCAGAAGCGGCCTTTATCTTTTTAACATGGCCTTCCATCTCTAGTTCGTCCCTTTGCCCCTCCTCTCCCTCTATTGTCTCGTTTTCCTTGTTTCCGGATGCACCTCCTTTCCCATTCCTCGAGCCATCGTTTTCTGTCTTAGTGGGAATGACAGTGCCCGGCGGAGCAAGAAATTCCGCGAAGTCCCGCCACGGGGGAACAGTCTCTCGTATCTGGTTTCAAGCCGATGGGGACAAAGGAGACAAGGAAGCATCTGTCTGCCGGAGCAGCTTGAGTTGGTCGGTTCGGCTCGTTTGCCGTGTCGCGGAGCGAAGGAGGCGCCGACCGCTTTTGACCTGCCCTTTCGCCTGCTGGTGTTTCTGTTCGCCCGGTCCATGCATGGTGCGGACGTTCCACGCGGGCTCATTTTGTACAGCACGGGCATTGTGGCGCTGCTGCGTGTTCGAGTCTTTGTTCGAGCAGAAAGCTTTGTGTCACTAACGCTCATAACAGCTAGTACTTTCTTAATAGCCAGTTTTATTTGATTTTTCGTGAAAAATAAAGGAAAGCCCTATTGAAAATTTGTCCAATGGTGGGCATGATGGGACCCACCACCCATCATCTTGGATTATGGTAATGGGGACTGGTGGGTAGATGGTGGGTTGTGGGCAGATGTTGGGTGGATATGGGCAATGGACAAATGATAGGGGGACGGTGGGTGACAGGCACATGCCGGATGCATGTTGGGTGATGGGCAGATGCGGGTAGATAATGTTGTGTGTTGGGCGCCCGATTCGAGGGCGAGCTATGCAATTAATCCGCATTTTACATTTTCCTGTACTGCCGTTTTGATATGGTTTTGGTTGGGGCCTGGTCATTTGGTATTACCAGAATGAAAGCCTCCGAGATCAAGAGGCGTATCGCGACTTTTCCGCTAGGGAGCTGTGTGCTTTGACATTTAAATTATTACAAGGAATATTTGCACGCGCATACTACGATATATGACCTTTTTTGCATGTTTTTGCATGTCCGACGGTCTGAAGTTGTGACTAGGCGTCAGCATTCGTGGCGACCGTGAGGTTAGCGTTGAGAAAAAAGTCGGCAGAGGTTACATTGCTGTAATAAAAGGCGAAAACCTGTCTGCACACAGTGTCAGACAAATGAGCCGCAAAGCAAATACACCCAACACCAAAGTTTACAGAACGTTGCGTCCACAACAAATGCGAATTTCTGCTGTATTAGTGCGTAATGCTTCTGATCTAGCTGGTGACCGTATAGGTTGCAATACCAACTACAAGCTGGAACATTTATTTGGAGATTATGTTCACAGAGAAAGCGAGAATATGGCTTTCTCGAACATTTTGCGTCCCGCAACCTTTCGTTGTTGGGTGTACATAAGTTTTACACTAAATCGACTTTTTGATCGTTTCATGCGAGCAGTTTTGTCTTTGTATGTCTGCAGACTTTAACCTAGTACCCACTACGCATCTGCAAGGCAATACGCCAACCTGCGTACACTCTTAATCAGGTCCCGCTGAAAGTGCTGGATATAGCGAGGAAACCGGACATTTTTCGTCTGAATTTCTGTATATAGCCAACATTTAACCAGGACCTGATTAAGAGTGTAGCAGTACGCCTGGTTGATGCTGTGACTGAAGATGAGGATGAGTTAATGTATGAGAAAGTCACATGGTGTCTTATGCATTTCCTTCAGACGACTCGAAGGTGAAATCCATCTTCGTCTTCTTTTACTTCTTTTGCTTATCTGTCGGTTGTACTGATCCTCTGGGGCACTTCCCATTCTTTTTGCCACGGGTTACCACCTGCCCTCTAACAATGAGTTCTGTTTAACGTAGTCTAATCTTTTCGATCTAGCAGTGAGAAACTCGCTCGTTCTATCGGGCAGGTCAAGTCTCAAAAACCCCGGAAATAAGTAGTGCACCGTGGGACCACGCATTTGTGCTAAAGATTGCTCCGAGTAGGCGTTTGGAAAACGGTCGCCTTCCTCCAAAGCCTGGATCGTTCTTGCTGTTCGGCAGGCCACATGACTTCTGCACTGAGGCTGCTGGCGTTTCATTGCTCGGAGGGCAATTCGCGTTTTTATTGCCACTCACCGAGGGCTTCGGGGGGCAGAGGACTGCTGGCGGGGGTCGGAACACCGTAGGAGTCTAGTGAAAGATCACACAAAGGCCAGAGTATACAGCGCTAATAAACAAAGAGAGAGGAAACGGAAGGCGTTCTGTCCGCGATGCCCTGCTGCGCCTCCAGACGCTTCCGCTTGGCCTTTGTTTCCGGCTTTGTTCGCTTATCTGCACCGTCAATCTCTTCTGTTTTTCGGCAAGTGGCGGAGACACCGAGGGGCTTTTCTGCGGACCAGCCCTCTCGAATCTCCGCTGCGACTCCTATTTCCCGTCTGCGCCTCGTTTTTATTGTTCTTTTTCTTTTCTTCCCATTTCGACGTCCTAGGCTTTTACGTGTTTCGGGCGTTTAGAAGGCATCGCGAGACGAGACAAGACGCATGGCGTAGGACTGTGGCGAAAGGTCGTATAAGTACAGTATAGTATAAGCTTCGGCCTGGACCCATGCGCGCGTGCCGCATTTTGTCCCCGAACTCAGCCAGACAGGCGACCCGCGGGCGCGCCGACGAGTGAGTGAGACTGTGTGCGAGGGTGGCTTTAACTGCGTGATGCGTTTTCTATGCGTTTGTCTCTGGGCGTTGACCGGATGCGCCTGGTGTTGTCTTCCGGTTTGAAAAGCGGAGTGACGCGACACCGCGAGCCGCTGCAGTGACGTCCAGCCCCCTTCCCAAGGTCGAGACAAATGTTTCCCTTCAGTGTCCTCGCATCTGCCGGGAACGCAGACGCAGCCAATCCAAACCATGCCGAGACACGCTAGCACTGGGAAGCAGCTATGTGGTACGTCGAGATTCTGGAGGGACCGCATGCATGGATGGAACACATGGAAAAGAGGAGCACACCTTCTGCTTCTGCTTTGTCTGTCCTGTTGTCTTTTATGATCTGGGTTCTTGTTCTTACTTGAAACTTTCTTGCGATCGCTCGTAAGAGCAAATTTCGTTCGAAGTGATGATTTGCGCGACTCCTTCGTTGCGTTGCGAACTACTGTTTTATTGCGCCAACAAACACAGCAAACGCGCCGCACATGAGTTGGTAGAGCAGGAGCTAACCAGAAAAACAGATTGCAGTAAACAAGCGTATTCTACTTCGCGGATGGCGTAAATTTCGGTATCGGTGTCATGGTGCGCAAGTAGCCATGTCCTTGTGCGTTTCATGAAGAACGCTCATCTAACACGAAAACGCATACACAAGTCGTTATGCTTAGACGAAGCATCACAAGATGTCGCTGTCAGCCATTGCACAGTACAGAAATGGCGGACACGCCTAAAACTTTCTATTGTTCAATCGACATGGAGAGAGAGAGAAAAAGTAGGGAGATCAACCAGGCACAGCGCAAAGGTGTTTCAGGGAAAAAAAAGGAGGGTACAGCACTTCATTCGGGATGCACATTGGCTCTCAACATTGGAAGAAACAATCGTCCCTATGGGATAGTAGCAACCTTAATCGAATTGTTTTCGGCTCTGCGTTCCGCTAATATAGACCGGCCGACCGCAGCATCAAGAGTCATAAAGTGGCCACCGAGCGACCGCGACCGGCGCGACGCCATCTGTCGCCGCCGAAGCGCACGAGCGATCACGCTTGCGGGCTCACGGCGCGCAAGTCACTTCGGTCTCGTCCCAACGGAGTCGTTCTTGGAGCGCCTGCCGTAGCCTGCCGCAGAGCATGCACGCGTCCGCCTTCATTCGATTAACCAACCGTACTAAAGCTATATACGCCGGGTGTCCGGGCCGCCCGCCCCTGTTTGCTGATAACCACATAGAGAGACTTCGCCTCCGGAGATTACAGGCAATGCCGCTTGCATCCGGATGACTGCCAATAACGGGACGGTCTTTTTTTGGTGCACGTGGGCAGGTCTTTTTTTGCTTTTTTCCTTGTTTTTATCGTCCATCGCAAACCCTCGTTGTCTTTCGGAATCTCTTAACTATGCCGTACGCCTCTTTCACGTGTCTGGCGGTCGCTCGTTCCCGCGTACAGCGGCAGAATGTGCTCGTAAACGTAAATTATACCTGGTTGTTTTGTCGTACGTTCGGCGCGTGCGGCCTGTCCTGCGGACTCGTGCTCGCGTTATTTATTCGTTATACTTTTGTTCTTAATAGTGCGTAGTTCGGAATTCTGCCTGAGGGAGGAAATTTGTTAACGCGGGAATGACGGCCTCCTCTTTACTAGTTTTTTTTTTTTAATCTTTTTTCATTGGTGCTTAGTCATTAAAGAAAAACCCTTTAGTGCAGACCCGACCGTTTGTTACGGCCGTGCTAGCTAACCTGCATCTGACGGGAGTACTTACTCCTTCTTTTCCTTGTGATCTAGTGCGGAGATTTCAAAACGTCCTTGGGTTAGACCAGCTGTTTCTAGTTCTTTTTTTTTTTTTTTTGACCGCGTACTGCCGTGCTCGCGAACATGAATACTGTGCAAAACGTACATTGTTCAGTGCCCTGACGAATATATAACGTCGCATCGCTGTTCTTCTGCGACAATTTTGACACCGGGAGTGACCATAGAAACACTTAACCAACGGCACAAACGAGGCAGCTTTCTCGTGGTCATAGGGTGGCGACAGCTGGTCATTCGCCTTCTTTAGATTATTACCGAACCAGGCAACGCACAGAGATGGGTGCATCACAATGCAGGCACCGCTCGCATTCGCAGCTGCGCAAAATAACAACTGCCTGGAAGACGGCATTGTTGGCCCGCGGCACATCGGTGCCAGTCGCCAAAAGCGGATGGTTCTGGAACGAGAAGTAAAACGAAGGAACAGAAGACAGGGGCCATCCGGTCCAGTTCAACGCGCGAGCAGGCAGGGGTTCGTGCATCGTTCGCTGCCGCAATGTTATACCCTTCACCCGACACTGTGGACGAAAGGGGCAACATAACAAAGCAAAGTAACCCTATAGAATGGTAGGAGGGCAGGTTTTGCGAAGTCGTCTCGCAGCAGCAACAAAGCGAATCCCGGGCCGCCCTAGGCGCGCCCGGACACTTAATCTCGCCGTCGAACGCCCGGCGGCAGCGTCGGCATGCCATCGCCGACGCGCTGACCGCTGCTGCAAGAATCGTCCCCCCGTGTGTGTACGTGTGTGCATAAATGCAGTTCAAGGCTCGAGTAATGGCCGGCCACCATTATTCTTTTGGGCCCGGGCGCCTTAATGCGTGCCGAGAGTTGTTCGATCGCTCGCGCGCCCGGTCCGACGGACAACGCGGCGCGGAGAGAGAGAGCGCGAGCTGCCGATAATTGCGTCCCGGCACGGGCCGTAATTGCCGGCCCCGGTCATCGCGGCGCGAGCGGTGGTGCGGTGCGGCTGGCCGGCCGGTCGGTCGGGCCGAATGCCACCGCGCGGACCGCGAGCGCTGCAGAGACAAGCGACGACTAGGACGACGCAATCGCTAATGCCTCATTACAATATTTTATGGTCCTCCGCGGCCTTGGCCTTGCCTCCCTCCCTCCCCGGAACAAAGGAGCGGACCCCCACCCCGCCGCGGGCGAAGACGAGGTGACGTTGTGGGGGCTGGGACCATCTATTTATTCAGGACGAAGACGACGACCAGGCTTCGGCAGCCGTGCCTCTGAGTACGGCCATTCTGCGTCGCGCGTGTCTTTTCTTTTTTTCTTTTGTTCCTGTCTGTATATGGTGATAGGCGGTCTCGCCTGCGCGCGCGCCGCCGATTTATGAACCGGCTCATCACCCCCACGGTTCTCTGTGATCCCTCGACGGGCGAACGGGTCATTCGTGCATCGAACTTGCGCGCGTGCTTGCGGTATTCGCGCATGTATGTCACGTGTCTTCCGATAGTGGCCGGCTGATGTTCCGTTGTGGGTCCAACGTCTCTGCGTATCGTCAACGCCTCCTATATACTTATCGCACGGTATAGAACACATCGCGTTGCCGCAACGAATAGGCAACGCCGCGACAACCCTATTAGCGTTCCATCCCGCCATGACTTTTTGTGAGAACGTTGAACTGGCTCTCACAGTAGCGTCAATGCGCTGTCAGTTCATGCCGCTTGCCGTTCTAGGAAAAAAAAGTGTTGCTATTTTCCGAGACACCTGACTAGCCACGTGTATGACTCTCTGTAAAGAGACACGCTAACTCTCTTTTTGGGTCCCATGACTCCCCGACAAGAGTATAATGATCTCCAAAGAGAGCTCGCATGTCCTCTTTAAAGAGAGTCATATAGTTTGCAAGCCAGGACTGACAAGAAAGAGTCAAATGACTCTTTTTAGAGTGCAAAGGGTGATAACGTCATGGACTGATGTATTAAAATGTGAGCACGTTCGACTGGAATCGGCTAGTTTGACTATTGAGACATTTGCGCTTTGAGGAAAATGCTGATAGGTGTCATTTTAATTCTACATGATTCCTATTCCAAGTAATAGGCAACGTGTAGCGGAAGAAGCTGGTAACGGCGAATCTGCACAGAGCTCTGTGCAGATTAGTTATCAGCTGGAATCTTCCGCTTCGCCTTATTTCTTATTCGTTCGATGTATTACTGCATTCTAAACCATTGACGTTGCCTTGACACACGCTTTCTGTCAACCATGCTTCGCTTTCCTATTTATTGCTTCTGACAAAAGGCAAGAGCATAAAAAAAAGGACACGCATATCGTGGGCAGCTAGATTTATCACTCTCAACTTATCTCAACAATTTCTCAACGTAGATTTCTCAAACTCAATTTTTAATTCGACATATTGTTTTAACTACCTGAATTAAATATTTTTTCCTTAAGATAAACAGAAAAACCTTATAGTTTCATACCTTGACTACCTGCGGTCGACTGCCAGCGCCGCCTCGACTTCAAAGCACCCTGGCGTGCGCACGTTTACGCCTTCGGTAACCCGGCACTTCGCCAACGGTACGAAGCTCGCGGGCAAACTAAAACGCTCTAATGTTGCGCTCGTGTGTTTAATGATACTTTTATTTCAGAGGCACATCTGCGAAGATAGTATAGGACCGTGCAGCTTCACAGAGGCAATAAACATGCATCATGCAGAACGTCAGTGGTTTAATTCTGATACCCATCGGTTATACTAACAGCTGATACGAATGACCTGAGGTCATCATCCGACTATACGATAGGCGCGTATACTTGCGATTACGGAGCTTAGTAAACCCGTTATGCTTATTATATAAGCACTGTACACCCTGAAGCGTCGGTTACGTGCTGTAATATCAATAGCGAAGCGCGCGTTCGAACTATAGAGGGATGTTGATTTACCGTCGAGAGGGTAGAAGACTTGTCGCAGCGCCCTCTATACAGGAAGTGCGACAGTGCGCCTTGTTTAGGCGACTACAGCTTCGTGTCACCGTATAACATGCGCGAGCCAAAGCGGAACAGTTTCCAAAAGAAAATCAAACTATGCGCTGCGAAATTGCGCCCCCTTCTTCGAGAAGCTGCCTGCGCGCTCACGTCTGGCCGCAGGATTGCACAGATGCCTCTTCACGCAGGATCGCAACCGTATATAAGGGGTGGGGAATGCCACGGTGAGCTGGTTATAAAAACCCCGACCGGAGGCTGCAATTACGTGCCGGACGGTCGCTTATCGCGATGACCCGTACGCGTCGAGGACTTGTATGGAAAGGTCAAAAATTGAACAGTAGCCGCCAGCGGCGTTCCTCGTGGCCTCTGCGGCCGCGCTAGTGGCGCCCGGCCACGCAACCTCTAATTAGCATCGCTCGCCATTCTACATGCATGCATGCAGCGGCTGTAATCATGCGCTGCACTTGTTTCGACCGCCGTCGCCGCTGCCGCGTCGACCTTCTATAGCTTTTGTTTGTTTCCTGATAATCGCCGAAATTCATAGCCCGCCGACTATACATATATACTTTTGAAGAATGGGAGAGCACGCGAGCCCATGAAAGCAAGACCGCGAAAAGCAGTGCTTATTCTATAGAAGTTTTTTTTTGCGGTGAGAAATTTTTCGGTATGCTTGAATGTCCTTCGATTATATGTATTACGGGCTATTCAGATCCCTGCTGTTCTAAAAATGAATGGTGTAAGTTGATTTATACGTTAGCCTTGGATTGGTCACATCCATACGTAATGCGTTGCCCCCCCCCCCTCTTTAATACACCAGTGTTGTCGGCATGCGATCTCGGAAAGCTATGGGCGTATACGTGGCGTATCTGTTTAACCTTTATAGGTAATACTGTCGTTTAAGCTTTCGTAAATGACTGAACAGTCTGCGAAAATAGTCTCACACGAGATGTACGGGGTATATTAATAGAAGTGGATCACGTTCCATGCCCAGTTTATGCGTGTCTCGACCATCATACGGCGTGCACTCCCGTAGGACGATACATAAGTCTCATCGATAATATGCTTGTAGATGTTATCGCAATTCACTTTGACCACTGCAAAATGCGAACTTTCGCACCATCATCTACCAAGTTTGACGGCTCGAGCACTTTTCTGACCGACTATGCTATTACTGAGCCCGATCACGCTGCTTGGGCCATTGGTAACATTCGCAGGCCGTGTACGGATCGACAGCGCGACTTCTTCGCCACAAGGGGTCCTTCCCCTCTCGCTGGCCGCATTGAGATTACGAGCTGGAAATAGCCAGCCCGCCGGTAAACAAAGGCCACTCTCCGACGCTGTTCACGCGCGAACACTGTCCAGGCGCTCTTCTTACCGAGAGGGGAATCTGTTTCTTCTTCGCTGCGGCCTCTTCTTGATGCATGCACTCTGCGCTCGAGAGCTACACGCCGGAGGAGTCCGGTAGCTTCCGCGGACGTTGTCGAAGAAGAACACCACCCCAGTGGACGCCATATCCTTCTCCTAGCGAGAGCGTGGGCTTTCTCGTCTCTGCGGAGAACCGACGTCGTTTACCCATCCCGCTGCTCGTTGTTAACCCGCGGCGAGAGCTGGCTGCATCGCTTCCGGCTTTGTTCCGCCACAGACGCGCACTCCCGTTGTTTCGCTTAAGAGACACGCTTCCGTTTTGTCTTAATGGACATAAGTCACACTCCGAACGGACAATTAAACGTAATTCCGCTCTCTGTGCAGTTACAGTGCCGCGGTTTATAGATTGTATAGAGATTTAACGTTAAGACGTGGATTGCAGCAACGCCGTCTCTGGCAGATTTGTCTGGCGACTTTGCTGATATGTAGCTGTACCAAGCTTCATATCGGCGGGCCTATCGAGGTTTTTCTAGCCGTAAAAACACACGCGCGCAGTCGCTGCAGGATCAGTAAGCTGTACATAATGTCCTCCGGCTGCTCAAGAAACTCGCCGCACCAGGCTACTTCACAATGTTATATTTTGATATCACGCTTTAGTTCATTTCTTGTCAAGTGTTATTACTTCTTCGGGACTTATTCTTTCCGGTTAGCAAGTTGCTTTTACTGATTCTTCTTTTTTAATTTGTACAGGAGGTCCCCTTGCAGCCGATAGAACGTTGGGACCTCCTTCTGTATATTATGTTGCTATGTAACATTTTCATGGTTGAATGGATAAAATTCTTCTTCCTCTTCTTCTACTTGTACTGACCTATCTGATTCCATGACTGTGGCTGTCGCGCCTTGGTTATGCGGGCCACCATGGCTGCATCTGTGCGCACTTTATGGTTGGTCGAGTGTAACGAAAGTTCTCTTGTATAGACTGCAAAAGTCGGTGTCAGCGGTGAAGTCGTGCCCCGTTGCTGTTTCGAACACAAACATAAAGCTAGGAGAGAGAGAGAGAATAAATGTCTGGAACAAAGTAAAATGTGGTTGGTAGCTTCTTCTGTTCAATTTTGGGAGGGCAGGCCATCTGAAGGGTCAAAAGAAACTGTACGGTTTGCATTATCGTCAGGCAGCGCGCGCTGTAAGCATTTAATGTTCTACTCTCGTCTGTCTGCCGTCAGCCTCTATCGCTGCTGTTTCTTTCTTGTTTTTTGCTTTTTTTTTTTCATTGTGAACGCGCACGTGTTTCTTGTAAGCTATCTCCGCCAGTGCTGATGTCTCTGTTGCACATCCTGCTTTCAAATTTTCATTTTGCTTACAGAAAGAGATAGTGGTTCGAGACTAGGAAGGGCGCTTATTTCTGCAACCCATAATCGAGCACGGGGCAACGTCAGTGGGAGGAGGGTAGTCGTGCTGAAGTACTGGGGATCGAACCCAGTCACAGCGTACGGTGCTTACCGTTCACAATTGCCCTTGCCTTTCGTTTGCCCCTTTCCCCCATTTTCTTCTCTGTACCAAAGTCGCTAGCATCCTCATGACATGACCATGATAAACTGTAGCCAGAACTGCTTGTTCTGAATAAAGTCGACGTTTACAACGTATGGAAATAAGAGGTGTGTTGTCATATCGGTAATGCACGCATTGTTTGGACGTACTCAACTGTACACTGCGCAATTCGTGGCACACGTCTTCAGTAAAGACAGCCACAGATGGCCCGCGACATCTGTGTTTGTGACCACGTGCAGCTGATTTGAGACGAATTAAAATGTAGAGCCCAGATAACGCGTAATCGCTGACGATTCCGGATGTCTCTTGTAAACTGACCAGATTATCAAGGCAACCAGCGCGAAATGGTGTGATAAGCTTGTTGACGATATATAGGGTCGAGCCGTCTAGTTGCGGTAAGGCGCGTAAGGCGAAATAAACACGAGCGTTCTTTTTCTCTCTATCAGTTCCCCTTCACTTTGGATAAAGATCTCGGTCGGTAAGGAAGCATAGCGTTATCGCTCATCACCCGTATCTTATCTACCTCCCACAGCGACCGTATCTCGCATCACAAGTGACGATCGTGCCCGGGAAGGCAATGAACAGATCACGCCCGGGCCGTCCCTCGTGGCGAGTTTTCAACGAGCGCAGTATCGTACAGTTTAAGACGAACGGTCGGGCATTAATGAAAGGTAATGAGCATGGGCCGGCCGCAAAACGGTATGTGTGCGCGCGTGCGTGCTTTGCGAGGAGACCCTGCGCGTGAACTCTCGTTGAAGAAGCTGCGCACGCACGCACGCGTTTGGCGCGACCAGCGCGCTTACTACACACGCTTTGGCATCATCGCCAGTTCTGTCACGTACGGCGTTAGCCGACCCCTCCTGACCCCCCACCTCCCCTCGTGGCAAACGCGCGCGGTCCAGTCGTGACAAGACACCCCGTTTGGAGCCGTGCCGTGCGGTTCCGCTGCTCCTTTCGCGCGCGGTGCCGATCGCATGCCCCCGCGGCGCCGTACCAAATTGGGCGCCTTACCGTGCGCGTACGGCGGGGCGCTCTATCTGCTTGTACGCAAATCCGCTGCGGGAGTGGTCACGCCGCGTCGTTTGAACGGTGTATACAATACAACAAAATATAGCAAGAAACGAGGAGATGGCCGCGCGGCATTCGGTTTGACCCGGAGCTGTTTTTGCCCGCGCAACAAAAGCCGCCGCGACGACTTGTTGCGGCGGCAGCAGCATCAGCCAGAGCTGAGGAAGCGAGAGGGGCACATGCCACCTTCCATAATCGCCAATGAGCGTTGGACAGCGCCGCGCGTTGTCGGAACACCTTTGGGCGCTGCGGGACAAATGAAACTAACCTGTCGCGCCTCACCCACGGTGCGTTCTCCCATCCGGTCACAGCAAGGATGCCGCGCCACTCCACGAACTGCGAAGCAAAATCGGCTTGTTCTGAAGCTGCCCGGTTTTTTATTTTTGTGTTCTAGTATCGATCGATTCTTTAAAGCTGGTCTCCCTGTCTCGCCACTCTTAATTTTTGTCGGTTGTTTTACGTGTCTCAGTCTTTTTTCTTTTTTCTTTTTTCGTGTCCTGCTGCGCCGTCAAAACGGATTGTCGGCGAGCGCGGTTGCGAACAGGAAGCTATGAGCGCCCTAATGGTGCGCCTGCGCGTGTAGGACCGTTCGGATTAAAACGACTCCGCGGTACTTATCAACCCAGACGGAGTGGCCAATTAATAACTGCTAACTGACTCGCGGAAGCCCGTTGGACGCTTTTCGCTGCGAAATAATGAACCTGTGACAGGGCGCGAAGGTACACGCGGCATATGTACACGCAGCATTAGCAATTCCGTATTCTCACTTCCGGATGCTGGTGAAACGCCATCAGCCGAACATTAAGCGTACGAGCTTTCTTTAGCCAACGCGTGTCAATAAGTGTCAACGTATAGATCTACGCTCAAAGCAGGCATAAAAAGTATATGAAGCAGAAATTGAAAGCACTAATAGTAAGAGAAGTTTGCGTATACAAGTGTGGCAAATAAGGGTTACGGGCCTTAGTGAACTTAATTTTTTTTTTAATTTATCCGTAAACTTCTATACTGTTCATGGATACAGACTTACGAGAGCCGTTGAGAAGTTTGGGGAGCAACTAATATTCTCTGAAAAGCGCGTCCCGCAGATTTATTGATTTCGTGTGCTACCGAGTAAACGGATGATGGTATCGGCATTAGACAGTAAATGGTTTTAGTATAGAGAACGCAAAACACTTGCGTACGCTATGAAATAACGGGCCACAAATTTCCAACAGCACAGCTATATTTTACAGCCTGCGAAGGCAGCGTAACGCAAAAGCAGGTTAACTAAACAACAAGCGGGATAGAAAGAGCGAACGTACTTAAATCGCAGCCTCCTGACACTGGATGTGATGTTTTCCCTACAGCACATGACATCACCAGATTCCTAACAGTTGAGCATGTCTTCAGCGGACTCAGTCGATTACTCGAAGAACGTGAATTTTGCCTTGTTCGTATGTACTACATGACATGTTTACCGCTAATGCAAGGCAAATAATGAGCGAAGAAAGAAGGAGTAGGTTAGGGTTTCCATCTTGCGAGAGAGCTGCAGCTCTTTGTTCCGATTAGCGACGCGGGCGGACCGGCATTTCCGTTCTGGATAAACAGAAACACGAACATTTGCTTGTTTTGTTTTAGCACTTTACTTTTCAAACTAACAGAATGCAGGCGCCTTTCGTGTCGACCGGAAGGCGACCAGAGACGCGGGGTGGCCGTTTACAAAGTCTCGTGCGCTCGCATGCGTCCACCACACGCCCCCCGTATTAGTTATCTGCGTGTTTCCGGTGCTCGTTATCTTTCGCGGCCACAATGTCAATGCTTTGGGCACAATGAGCCTGTCGAGGCGTCCTCATCCGGGCACCCTCGGTTCGTTGTCGTGATCGCGGAGCTCACTGGGCATTCTGATCTCTGGGAATAGGCGTACCGTTGGTCTTCTGAATGATTGCGCATGGGACGACGTATGCGCATAGCATTCGCATTTCATAAAGAGAGAGAAAGGAGATGAAGGCAGGGAGGTTAACCAGACGGCAGCATCCGGTATGATACCCTGCACTGGGTTGGGGAAATATAGAATTAGAAAGAGGGAGAGCTAAAAAATAAATAACAAAAACACGACCACGCACACGCGAGAGCGTTCCACTCAGAGTCGTTCAGTCAGGCCAGTAGATCGCAGGAAGCCCAGTAGCGGTTGTACGGCGTTCTTCTATTTTAAAGTATACGCGATCATGCGGATGCCATGGCTGCAATGCCATAGGCTGCATCCAACACCTTTCTCCTTGGTGCCATATATATACAAAAGAGGATTTTGTATTCGGTGGTTGAAGGTGAGGTAAAGACGCTGTTTTTACAGCCCTAGCTGGGAAAACGCTGGTTTCGATTACCAGTGCCACTGGGCACCCACTGGTTTTCCTGATGGCGAGGGAAGTACCCCATGCTCGTGCTTCCTTGGAGTCTCCTTTCGGCTCTTCTTTCTTTTCTGTTTTTTTTTTTTCGCTGCGCCGTGCTCCCTTCTGAATTGCAGAAATATGAGTGTTTCCTTATCCCAAACTATGAAGAATGTAGGTACTATATGGTTAGAAGATATTATTGCTTGCGCGAACTTTGAATCTTGTTGTTTACTACGCTCGCTGCTGCTTCCCTAGCTTTGTTTTTTTCTGTGTGTGTGTGCATGGCAGTTACATGTTTGCGTTCTGTTTATTTGTACCCTCTGTCTTTTATCTGCATACTCATGCTTGTAAATTATGATCAGTATGTTACATGTATTGGACTTTGAGCCCGCGGTCATCACCTTTTCTTAGGTGCATGGTTTTATGGGCCGTACCTCCTATCTAAAAAAAGTGCCATTCAGTCATTCATTAACTCACTCGTTATTTTTCTTTCATTATCGCACGCAAGCAACATCAGACTGCGAGCTTCCGCTACTTCCGTCCCCCTGTTTGAAGGGTCCTGACCGCGTATCGCCACAACGCGCGCAAAACATAGCATCACAAGGGGGATTGCGGGTGATAATGGTAACGGGGGTAGAGGTGGGGGGTTGAACGTGTGTGTGTGTGTGGGGGGGGGGGGGGGGGGGACATAGTTGCCCGATCCGCTTTCTCTGTCGCTTACACACGCGCACAAGCAGTGAGAAATGCAATGCGACGCGCGCAACAAGAGCAGCCGCCGGCGCGATAACTAAAAGAACGGCTGCCTTCTTGATGGCTCTCTGTCCTGTCTCTGCCGTCGTCTTCGCCATTTTATCGCGGGTTGGCGAGCGTATACGCGAGCATACGCAGAGAAGCGAACGAACGTAGCCGAGTGGTGCATTTCTTGCGGTCGCTGCGACTGCGTCCGGCAGGCTGCAGGCGCAATCCGTGTGTCTTCTCACGTTTCGTGCCTTTTGTGGCTTGCAGACACAGCTGGAGCAGGAGGGTCTGGCCAACCAGCATCAGCAGGAGGAGCTGCGGCGACAGCAAGAGCAACTGCTTGAGCAGCAGCAGAAGTTGCACGAGCTGCAAGTGAGTATACGGTGTTTTTATTTCTGTCTTTTCACACTCTTCGCGCCGTCGCCATTTTGTTGCCCGCCACATACTGTTCAGCTTATGTCATTTGCATTCCCCCCTCCGGCGTCGTTGCTTCGCGCGCGCCAGTGAAGATGTGGGCGACACGTCGCGATTTCGCCGAATGGCGACGACGTCGGGGAAGGCAGCTAGCCACGCGTTTGTATACGGCGGTTTGTGCTCAACACCACATACTCGGCTCTTGCTCGTATACGCTGCCGAACCGCGTGTTCGCCGTCGTGGCCCGAACCCGGGTCTCGCGTCGATCCGATCGGGAGGGGTTGGCTCGCTCGAAAAAGGCCTCGCAGTTCTGGTCGCTCTCCGCGGCTGGGCCTTCTTATTTGTCCCGCGTTGCGTGGTCCCTTTCCCCCGTCTCTCCTCCCGTGACAAATGGTTTTTCGCCTCCCTAATGGCAGAATTATGCCCCCGCTAGCGTAAGCGCTAATTTCGAGGCCGCCATCCTTCATCTTCGGCCCAGTTGTTCTGTGCCCGTCTCCGCTGGCGGTTGGCGGCAGCAGTTGTCGATGCAGTTCCACCGCGGTGATGTGGTTGCCCTGCCGTCGCCGCCGCTACCCCCCCCCCTTCTCCACCGACACCTATTGATTCGATGCGCCGCTGCCTTCAACACGCTACTGGGGGTATTTCGCCACGCACGCGTTGTCGCCGCGTGTGAGCAGACCGCGTGCATGGGCGCAGTTCCGCATGCAAGCGGTCGACCCACTGCTCCTCGGCAGCAAAGTAACGTTGTGCTGCGAGCCCCGCACGAAACGTACTACGTTCGGCGATCCAATAGTTTTGGATGTTGGTTGAGTGATGCACATTAACGGCGCGGAGGCGATTCTCTTTCTGTAATAGCTGGCAGAGCTCGATATTGACGTTGGCCTGCGCTTGATGCGGTGTGTGTATGCATCGTAACAGATAGTCTGTGTCTGTTTAGGGCCCACAGCATCCTTATTTCTCTCTGGTGATTATCTGCAAATGCTCATGGCGCAGTGTAAACGTATCCATGGAGCCACGGATGTCAATGGCTACGTGAATGGGAGAGACTGTGCGTTTGAAGAAGCAGCCCAAACCCTAGTTTTTCTGAGGGTTCATGTCGCATTTTCATTTGTCTGAAGTCGAGAAATGAAAAGAGTATGGGCTATAACGAAGCTTATGAGAGTGCGGAGTAAATGAAGAAATATCAGTTGATGGAAATTTAGTGGTCAGGCGAAGAGATTTTACGAACGGTAGAGAGCTGTTGAGAAATTTCTTATCGCATTGCCATAAACGTCTGAAATTTTATCTTGAATTCGTGCGCCGTGCATAGCAACAATTGCTAACCCGCTTGTATTTCATTCCCCCGATAAAATAACGTTTTGGTGTATACTGGCGCTTTGACGGCTGCAGCAGCTGAGCACTCTTGCTTTCGTGTTGACGCAACACTGCGAATAAGTCAAAGCTAAACCGTACGAAAAAAGGTAGTGGATCGCTTTCACTCTACACTCCACTGCTTCTGTTACTTTGCGAGCCGTAAACAGGAAAGGCACGAAACTCAGACTGACCGCTTAGAAACGACACTGCGCGATTTTTTTTCCACCGGCGGGTTGCTAGATTTGCATTTGGCGAGCATGCGAGCGCGTTCTGTGTGCCCATTGCCCGCCTCTACTCTACCCGACCTCCCTCCACTTCAGGCGCGGCTCAGTGGTCAGTACATGGCCGCGGCTTCGGTGTCCAAAGGATTTCTGCTGATGCCCATGCTGGAGGCCGCACTGCCCCGGGTGCCAGCGAGGCCCGTATCGTCGCCCACGGCCGCGCATACACCGCCCACGGTAAAAAAACTCAATAGGCGCACGAACTTCAGCACGGACGTATTCCCGCACGCTTCCTATAGCACCGCTGTGTCTTGGTTTATGTGGCATGCGCGGTACGCGTTTGCTTGGCTGCGGCATGACGGCGACGTCCCCTACCCTCGCTTTTGTAAAGAGACGTGTTTGTGCGGAGCCGTTAGCCAGGTATGCGCAGTATAGATGCAGTCTGTCGAGCTATGCACAATCGAAATCTCTCGAGTACAGAAAGAACAGGGCGAAGCAGCTAGTACGAAGACAAGAAAGCTGCCACGAATGGCACTATCTCAGTCGTATTTTTAGATGTGAAGCATCTTACAGCGTAGTTCAATCCGATGGTGGTGTGCGGCGTGACAACCCTTACTGCGCATGCGCAAGCCCTCTCCACAACCTCCTTTCCCTCTCCGCTTCCCACACCCTCTCCCTTTTCCCTCTCTCCCCTCCCCTTCTCTCTATCCCTCTCCCCTTTTCCTCTCTCCCCTCCCCTGTCCACTCCCCCTCTGAAACGCGGGCTCTACATGCCGAAACGCTGCTTCGCATCGCCTAATGGTCCCCTTTAGCAGGAGATGGTGTGATTTTTCGTTCTTGTGCTATGTCGTGCTCGCCTTTTCTTTTTTTTTTGTACTGTCATGAACATGCATCTAACTCGTCCCATGCCTTACTTCGACATATGCGAAAGTTTACTCGTTTGCCCTGCGATTTACGACGAGCGCAGTACCGTTATAGCATGTACGGTGTATCGTCGCAGAATTTCTCCTGATCATGCAGACATCGCATGCCCCGCGTCTCTGTGAACCACCGAGCTGTGGAAATAACGTGGTTTGACGGCGTTGTAGACTTTCACTACAGATGTCTCTCATTAGTTACGGCATAGCTAGTCGTAAACTATAAAATTTAGCGAGACAGACAGACAGATAGATATATAGTGTACTAGAATATTCTCCTAGTGGCGCGTCCTCGAGGGAGGGACAATTGGCCGGTTGAAGCAAACGCCAGTAGACGCCACTGGTGGCGTTGCTGCGCTTTTTTCTAGTCGCCGAGCCGGTTCGGGCTGGTTTGGGCCGGTTCGGACGCGCTTTGCGACTGCTTACTTCGTTAGTCTGTAGTGAGACGCTATACTACAGTGGCTAGCTATACGTTCAACGTGGTAGCACTTGTGAAAAAAACGGTGGAGGACTTGTTTTCTTTTTTTCTCAGACGCTTCAATGTACGATGCTGAAAAGAAAAAGCGAGTCTCGTTGTACGCCGTGAAATGGTGTAAGGAAACGCCGGAATAATTTTGTTTAGATGCGGTTCTGTAACCGATAACAAAGTACAAAAATTTTATCGCAATCAATGTGTGTCTGTCGAGGCCTTTATTTATTTTTACGCCTTCTGGGCATAGGAACGCAGCGCAGACGTTGCTGTGCACTTTTATGTAGTTTGTGACCAGCACGCGATTTAAATGTGATAGATATAGCGCCATAGAAGAAAAACAGGCCCATACATGCTGGGTTTGTGCAATGTATCATAAAAGTTGCGAATACATGCTGCTGAGGCGATGTCCCGAACTGCAATGAATCCGCCGGTCTGCAGCCTTTACGCTAGCAGACGACGTTGTCGATACTAGTGTGTTGACGTGGTTTTCAGAAACTTTCTTTACACTATACTACAGTAAATACAGTCTTTTTATGCTGCAATAAAAGAATCCGTTGCATAAGGAACGCCTACAAACTCGGACAAATTCAAACGCACCGGGAGACAGCGGCCGGTCTACTAGAAAAAGGCGCAACGGCGGCACCTGGTGGCGTCTACACAAACGGGCACGCGCGCTCCTTCCCGGACGCGTGACTAGAAAATTGTTCTAGTTCAAGATAGATAGATAGATAGATAGATAGATAGATAGATAGATAGATAGATAGATAGATAGACAGACAGACAGACAGACAGACAGACAGACAGACAGACAGACAGACAGACAGACAGACAGATAGATAGATAGATAGATAGATAGATAGATAGATAGATAGATAGATAGATAGATAGATAGATAGATAGATAGATAGATAGATAGATAGATAGATAGATAGATAGATAGATAGATAGCGTTATCAGATTATCTGCAGCTGCAGGACTCACCAGCGGGCGGCACGTACTAGGCTGATGGTATGATGACGGTATTTTGTTTTTGGCCATGCGTAGTTCTAAGGTCAAGCTGTAAGCATGTCATTGTGCTAAATCATTGAAACCATATCAAAGCGCATGGCCGTACTATGGGATTGTAACGCAGTCCGGTCTGTGGTCGTAAAGCACATACTGCGGATGTCACGGTGGGCTTTGCAATCGTGTTGCCTGTAACAGCGGCCGCTCCTTTATGTCGTAAAGGTGAACCTTCGAAACACTACGTGTAACGTCCGCCGCGCAATTGTCGGTAGTCGTCACGAATGGGGCACCTCTGAGGACGCATACGAGCGGAATTCAGGGCAGACAGTATATAAAGCTCCGCAACCGGCCTACACCAGTCTATGCTCCCACCCCCAGTCATAGGGACTAGAATACGCTTATATACCGGAGCCTCGTATAAACTTCTTCGGAATAGAACTCCCGATGACCGCGCCCGATATGGATCACTGACGTCCTTTTATCGTCGGCGTTCCGTCGTTCCAAGACGGCCAGAAGCTGTTCGTAGGAAGGCGGGGACCGTCTCGCCTTTCTACTCACTGTTCACAGCGCCTGTGCTGTGGAATTTCAAGCAGTACCGCGAAGATCTGCATCGGGCGTCGTATAACCCCGTGCCGTGGTCATTCACGGTGTGGTCGTGCCTTCTTACTTTTCCTCGTGCAAGCCTCGCTTTATAAAACCGATAGAGGGACATCGTGGGCGGTGTTTAATGGTGAGAGGGCGGTTAAAGAGTCCGGCTGTGTAGCTTGACCGATCGAGTACCCGGGACATTGTCTGGCCTTGCAGGTGGTAACGTGATGTGGCCGAAGAAAGAGCGGCTTCTTCTGAATAGGCTCTTCGGCCGTTACGTCGTCACGGCGTCGTATATGATGGTGACCTGACAAAAAAAGAAAAAAGGAAGATCATCAATAAAGAAAGAACGACAATGATCTTCTACGCAAGATAACATTTGTGGTTGACCGGTGAACCTGCACTTATATACCTCCCACTGCTCTTCCCTCGAAACGACCAATAAATCATGGCAGCACGGCGCCACACTCTCGTGGGCCTCGGCAGGTTACTGGGCCGAGATTTATTTTTTACTGTCCAGCTCGGGTGGGGAGCGTGCCGCCAAGTGGGAGCTGTAAAGGTGCCCAAAGCGAGGCGGCTGTGGCGATTGTTTCTTTTTCGCCTGCAATACTACTACATTCGAGCTCGTGAGTTAGCCTTGAAAGAAGAGAGCCCAAGTAGTTCTCAACGGGAGGTCCTTGTGTGTGAAGAGAAGCGAGTGAGAGAAAGAGAGACATAGCAAAGAAAGTTTTAACTAAGATAAAGGTAGGCAGGTCGGTCGCAGGGTGACTTGCGTAGAATGCGAGCTACAAGAGGCATCAGTAGCGATGATGATGTATTGTGGCGACCTTTGAATTGCTGACAGTACAGCCAAGAGCGTGCTCAATCTGTTCAGTAAGTTAGCTGTGACAAAAAGGAAAAAAAAAGAAATATATATGTGCGCGGCAAGGCTCCACTACAGTTTGTTAGAACTAATTGATTGGACAAACGAAGGTTAGAGACACCCCCCCCCTCCTATCGAGATGAAAAGAAAGCATTACTTACTATACCTGTAACGGGTGCTAAGGTTTCAACCTATTCATGGCCACTGTGATCTTTGCCTTTCCTGTAGTTCCCATATTAGGAAGGGGCCGAGCCTTCATTTAATATGAAAAAAATCAAAGGTAATGTCGGAATGTTCGCCAATGCTGCTTATTATAGTTACCTCGCCATATCTGCGTCGTAATTCTCGGTACACATTTGCGGCGCGAGGGCTGCTGCTTCCGGCAGGCTTATTGTGCGAAGACCCCTGTATGCTTTTCGTGAGCGCATTTGTCCTTTAGCGCGCGTATAGGGTGCTAGCTCTCTCGTTACACAGCCTGCGCACAGCAGCGATCATAAACATTGAGAAACGCGCGGCGGCAGATGGGTCGCACGAAACGCAACCAGTGCGAAGAAACGCCATCATCATGCATCACGCCGTCGGTGTCGGCTTTCACCGCGGCTTTTGTTTCTCTCTGCCTGCGCGACGCTGAGCACCTGAATGGCCTTCAGTTAGTCGCGCCCTGGCCGCCTCTGTCTTTCTTCTTTTTGCCGCTATACCTATGCCTTCATATCCTTCGGGTCCTTTGCTTACTATTTCTGGGACGCAGTGGCCCGCCTCTTAGTTATTTTTTTTTGGTTTTGCTTTGTCGTTGTCTGACGTTTACGATGAGGGGCGGCGATGAAAGGTCTTCTCTTGGATTGCGGTCCGTTGCTGGGAATATCGGCTTTCTGTATGCGCGTTTTGCGAGCGTGACCTGACGCCAGCCTTTTTTCTTTCCAAACAGAAGGTCCGCCGAAATTCTGCACCTGCCCGATCTTTTATGTGGCCATTATACTTAGCTGTGTGGGCATATGCCCGGTCGAGGCTAATTCTGTTTCGGTCCTTTTGTGTTGTTGCTTTTTTTACGGGCTTCCTTTATTGTAGCGGCAGTTCTTCTATTCTCTTCCATTTCTTTTTAAAGCATACTGAGCCTTTATTTTCGTGTTTTTGTGTTATCGCGGCGATCTGTATTAAAGGGAAACTTGAAGCTGCGAGCTTTGAGTTAAGGGACAGGCTCTTCGGCCGGATAGGCTCTGAGGCTCGCATAGGCTCGCATACAGTCGGCTGGCTGTTCACAGAAAGTTCCGTGCTTTGTGAGGCGCGTATATAACATAGTTATTCTTAGCTCTAAAAGTCGCCTGTAGGTGTACGAGGACACACGCACACACACACACACACACACACACACACACACACACACACACACACACACACACACACACACACACACACACACACACACACACACACACACACACACACACACACACACACACACACACACACACACACACACACACACACACGGCTCTCCCATTTGACGTGTTTCTACGCTGCCTGTCAGCTCAACTGCACTGAACTACTATGTCATATGCACTGTGTTTCTATGTAGTGTCTGTTACAGGCATACTTCGCCTCATCAACTTCGTGCTGTGCAGTGCAGACTAACGCTTATGGCGCCACACCTACAGCCAAAAAGCGAGTGTCTCGTTCTATTTTTGGCTTAAAAGGGGGTGATGCACGTTGCACCTGACTGGAAAGTCGTAACCCGACACCTTTTGTTCTGGCAATGCCGCTGCACGTGTTATCTACATGTGCCGCACGTTGAAAGGGAATGCGTGCTCGGATGAGACCTCAGCAAGCGCTGAGGGCGGGGGATACGGGACGCGCGATAAAAGCGAGAAGAGAACAACTCGCGGGGTCAGGAATCCTGCGGCATACAAGCACGAGGGGTGTACAAGAAATATGGCCATAGATGAAGACAGTAAATCAGAGGCACGCCGCAGGGCTACGCGGGGACGGGGCAGAACGCTGCAAGCACAGAAGAGGGCAAACGGCGGAATCAAAGGTTCCGCCTGTATAAGTGGCGGGGGGGGGGGGGGGGGGGGGGATCGTGCCGTTTCCTCCGTGCCGCCGAAAGGTCTGGTTTGAGAACGGAGGTGGCCCGATAATGCTGTGTAACGCGGCATTGCCAATGCTTTAGCGTTGTGTGTGGGGTCCCTCCCCGCCTTCCGGCGGCCGCTATCTTCCCCATTGTTGACGAGTTCCGCGTTTTTGGCCGATTAATATTTAATGACCTAATGCAGTCCCGATTGAATAATGAAGCAAACGGGCGCCTCCTGCTGACCCCAGGCTGTCTTCCTCTTCGCCTCTCCCCTCGAGAGAGAGAATGTGTGCGCGGGATGCGATGCCCCGGTAGGCGTTCATAGAGAATGCATGTGCCTTGCGCTGACGCTGGATGCCTTGCGTGTGTGTCTACGTGCGCGTTATTGCTAAGGCTCCGGGCGTTTTGCAACGGCGAGAGACGATTGTGCTATTGCACTGAGACTACGTTCGTGTGTTTAGACATACCTGCCTTCACCGTTTTGTCGGCGTATCCTGTGGAGAGATCGAAAGACAGCTGAATCGCATTGATTTCTGGGGAGGCCTGAGGTGTGGATACCATACACTATTGATATTTATACGGTGGCATTATAGAGATATGACTTATCGGCCGTATTGTGTGAGTGTTGGCTGTATAGATCTAGTGAGGTGCATATTGTAGGTATTCGTAGGAGTAAGCGGTTCCGCCGTAATTACATGGTGGCGGCGAATCCTGTGATGTTCGTTAGATTCCTTGCATTTGTCTAGTGTCACGGACAGTCCAGCAACCACGGAGAACCCCCATTCACAGAGCAGAGGAAGTTTTCAAAAACAAGTGATATCTGAATTTCTTGTGGAGCAGGCCAATAAGAAAATAACTTTTAAGGAATGGCAAGCTTTGTGTATTCGGCACACTCCACGTTGTCAGCGCTATCGCTTGTATTCGTTTTACAGTATAGCGGTTAGCTGGGCTTGTTTGTATACGAATACGTGCCATGCTATAAACGGCGCCAAAACGTAGGAGAATAATGAAAGGCATTCAACGCCTGTGTCTCGTGTTTTCTCATGCCCTATCCCGTTTTCACGCTATTTGCAGTTGTACGTCTGTTCATTATGTTTTATCGCGAATTCTGACGTCCAGAAAGTGTCGCGATTTCGACTTTTTTTTGTTTCTTTTGTACACGACATACTGTTTCGAACAGCACATCGGTACTTTCAGTAGATTGTTCGCTACCTTATATTTTCGTTTTTGGCATTCTGTCAATCTCTATCCTGTCGTTTGTTTCCTCTTGTCCCGCTATAAGACAGTTGCGCCCTTCTGCGTGCAACGCCCACGCACACCGATCGCTCACGAGGCCTACATACTTCACGAAGCCCCGCTGCCTTTCTGGCTAGGCAGCTAGCTCTCTTCAATACAGAATAAAGAAAACAAAAAGAGGTGGATGGCTGCTCAACGAAGACGAATAGACGAAGCTGCGAAAGAGTGCGACTCCAGAGGAAAGAAGCACTGGTCGCAGAAACAAAAGATGACGCGAGAGAGAAAAGAACCCCCTTTGACGAAGGAGGGAGGCAGACATGTCGAACTGTCGAAGTGTCAACGCTCGGGGCAGTCGCCGCCGCTGGCGTGTGCTTATCGATGCCTTCACGTCTACCGCCCACTCCTCAAGCTTCACGGGGTCGCTCCTCTCTTCTCGTCAGCGTCACCGTCACCTCTCGAAAGCTGTTGTTTTTGTTTCTTTGCTTCCAGGGCCGGCCCAGTTTAGCCTACACACGCGCCTTCTCTTCTGTGATACGCACCCGGGTGCGCACTCTTTCATTCTTTTTCTGCTCTTCTTGATCCTTTCTTTTTTGTTTGTTTGTTTTCTTGTTTTTCTCGTCGCGCTCGCTTTTTGTTTTGGCTGGCGTGTGCCGTCCCTTTAGCCGCTGTGTGTTTTTTGTCGCCCATTGCCCCCCCCCCCCCTTTGCTGCTGCTCCCAACACTTTTCTCCCCGATTTTCGGACGCGCGCGCGATTCTCGAAATAGCGATGCCGCCGCCGCCATCGCCGGGAACGTTGACAAGAAAAATGGCCCTTCGCGCGCGGACGCCATCGTCCGCTATAGCTGCGCGACTTTTCGGCGCGTAACGCCACGTGAGGCAGAAGAGCAGCCATGCCACCACCACCGCTGCCGTGCGCCGCCCCGCGCTTAAAACTTCCGTTTTTCTTCCCTCCAGCCCGAGTCATTTGGCTCCTTTTGTTTCAACTGCCGCTGTTTCTGTGGGGCTAATGCGACGCGACCGCATTTTGGCACGTGCCGACGGGACCCCAGCTGCTTTGGCAATACTCTCACTACCATACTACTGCCCTCCCTCTTCCCCACTAACAAACATATGTCCTGGAGTTGACGGTTCCTTGGCCTTTTTTTGACTAAGCGGACAAACACAGTGAAAGCACTGTTGCGTTGTTATTAGGGTGGAGAACCGGAAACAAACACTTTCCTTAAAATGGCAAGCCGTGGAGACGATGTGGTTATTAGTAGATGCCTCATCAAACGCGAAAATTGAATGTCGGTGCCGTCGGCGTCAACACGAGTGATGCAAAAAAATCATCACGTGATGACGTCATCATGTCGTTACAGCACGACGTCATCACATGGCATCGTCGGTTGGTCGAAGGTGGGTCTATCACGAAGGCAATGCAAAACTAGGTGAGGTGCAGAATAATAGTAATATCTTGGGTTTAACGTCCCAAAACCACTATATGATTATGAGAGACGCCGTAGTGGAGGGCTCCGGAAATTTCGACCGCCTGGGGTTCTTTAACGTGCACCTAAATCTAAGTACACGGGCCTCAAACATTTTCGCCTCCATCGAAAATGCAGCCGCCGCGGCCGGGATTCGATCCCGCAACCTCGGATCAGCAGCTGAGCGCCATAACCACTAGACCACCGTGGCGGGACGAGGTGCAGAAGGCTTGCAATGCCCCCGATCTTGGAGGCAGTGCAAAACCACGTTAGATGCAGAAAGCTTTCGGAGGGGAGGGGGGAGGATCAATACATTGACTGTGATGAAAAAGGAAATGGCTTTCGCCTTCGAGTCGTCTTAGGCGAATGCATAAGGGACCCTGTAAGTTTCATTTTTTTTTTCTTTGATTTCGCAATCCTCACCAGCAAGTGAAACGTCGGCTCAAAACCACACGATCCAGAAGACGGTGCACAGTAAGGGTATCTACTTGGACTTATGGAAGTTCGTTATAAACTGGCTAGATGTTGTTAGCGTACTACTACAGTCGTACGCGGCGAAATGAATGGTTATTCGCCCGCGCTCTCGCTCATAAGGGATTTAGACATACTCGCTGATCGCTTCTTGTAACTCGCACACAATCGCCGCCGATTCCAGTTGAAGTTGCCATCTCACGGAACACTCATAACCAGGCCTTTAGCCACGAGGGGGGAGGGGGGGGGGCAGGAGCCCCGCTCCCCCCGAAATTTTGCTGACACATGGTGTTTCATCGAAAATATATCATAAAAATAGGCGTTTTTCTCAAATAGTCAACCCCCCCCCTCCGCCCTCCCCCGAAAAAAAAAAGTCCTGGCTACGGGCCTGCTCGGAACACTTTCGGAATTGTCGTTTGTAGACTGCTCTCTAAACGAAGACTCCGCATGCAAACAAATCTGCGTGTATACGAGTCTACAATTTCTCGGGCTAGCCATTTCCTCTTCACGCTCGTCCTTGAAGAGCTGTCACTCCGCCATTGATGTCGATCAAAGGAATCCCAGATTTACGGCTCCCGCGCTCACTAGCTCGCCTGCCTTCAAGGAGGAAGCGCTTCTCTCTGAAAGATTTCATGCGCTTTACGTGATTATCAAGAAAACGGGGAAAGAGGAAGTAAATGTGATATGGCAGCTTGCTAGAGGAAACACCGACGCTTATAGAAGGGCGAGGGAATGTAGGGAATAAGGAATAGCCGATAGAAAAAAAAGACAGAGAGAGCGAAGAAATAGACGGCAGGTCGTGATTAGATCAACGCAAAGCGGTCCGTCTCGTCGGAGATGAATAAGTGAGAAGGCGCCCGGCTGAGAATAAGAGAGGCGCTTTTGCTTCGCGCCGGTCTCACAAAAGGCGCGGACCGAGTGCGCGTGGCCCGGACCAGCTGCCGAGGCCTGCGAGCACTTAGCCCTGTGCCGCCGGGCCGCCGCTTCGTGCTATACAGTGGCGGCGGCGAGAGAAAAGAAAAAGGAGCGCGCATCTTCCGCGAATGCGGACAACGGCACGCGCTAGGTGGTGCCGTATCAAATATGCAGCCGTCGCTGCCGCCTCGCGCTCGCGGCACAATTGAATTGTAGCCGGCCGTGAGCTCTCACGGCCGCTTGGGCGAAAAACACTTCGGTGCGGGGAAAAAAAGTAGGCTAGACCGAATCTGCTTGACGCGTGTGGGATGTAAGAGAAACAGACTTGGGCAGGCGTGTGCTCAGTGCGCAGGTCTGAGTCGCTTCCGTTACGGAGACGTCGAAGATGAAACGAGTACAGTCTCGAATCTATATTGGCAAAGGCGGGAGCGCCGGAAATTGTTGCTCGTACAAGCTGCTGCTTTGCGTTTGAAGTAGACGCATGGCCGCGTACCTCTGTTCTGTTGTCAACGACGTACATCGTTGGTCGATGTCTATGAAGCCACTTATTGAATGCATATGACCCTCCATGCCTGTTACTGTACCATCTGCACGTTAAACCGTATGTGGCCGGTTGTTATTCCGGCCCTCACATGACGTGTATTCTCGCGCACATATGTTGTCACGAGGTTTAAAGGGTGAACCTAACTTTTTTCTTATCTGGAGCACTGGGAATGCCTCGTACCAGCTAATCTAGCTTAGCTGTAGATTGTTCGTGGATTATAAGGGACACCTTCTAGGCTTTATACGCATTTTTCCTTGCTGTCTCGTTCCTCCGCTGCACAATAAGCGCCTAATGAGCGCCGTTGTGTCAGCGTGTGTGTCCGCCCGCAAGCGCTGGGAAAATGTACGCAGGTCATTGCCTTCCACGTCCAATCTGGTGCCCCGGAGAGGCGATTTCTGCTGCGTGTAAGATCCCGCCGTATTATCGACTTATTGCCCCTTCCGGGGAGTATCGCTTACAACTTTTCACTTCGTCAGCAAGTGGTTGCGCGGGGCGTGAAATGGCACGAAGATTAAAGTCAGCCACGTCGCGTGTAACTGGATCGGGGCCGTCGAGACTGATACTATAAAAATAATTGCAACAAGACGGAAGACTTTGGCAACACCTGCGAAAGCCAGTCACATCACTAACCATGTTCGATGTCCATTCGTGTTCCCAGGCGGCCATGTCTCCGCTGCAGCCGTGGGTGACGGGTGGATCACCTTTTCTGCCGCTTTCGGGCAGTTCGCTAACGCCTGCTGCGCGACTTGTGCCAGGCAGTGGAGGTCCCACCGGCAATTCCTGTCAGGGCAACCGGACGCCCACGCCCAGCGCCGCGGCACCGGACCCGGCACCCGACCTCGACACCCCGCTCAACCTCAGCAAGCCCCGAGGAAGCTCGTCGGGCAGCACTGCCAGCAGGTATGCGTTCGTAGGCTTCTACACGTCGGTACAAACTGTACGCACATGTGTGCTGCTCTTTTTCACGCGATTCACATGTGATTTCGTCGAAGGGAAGATGTTTTTCTAAGCAAATTCTTATAATTTACACGCTGCTATCTGTTTGCTGCAGAAACACACGCCCACATAGGCACTCAAGTAATTCGCTAATTAATTGCAGTGTATTTTCCTGACATGAATGCTGTATGGAAATTTTGTGAGTTCAATGATCCGCTTGCAGTCTACAGCGAAATGCACAAGAGTTTTTAGCTGGGCTAGTTGGTTTGCGTACATTATGGCGAAACAGTGGAAAGCCCTGTGTGTTATTCCATTGTCCCGTCGTTCGAGCTGTTCAGCCATAATCTGCGGAGAGAGGTTGCTTGCTGTAGGAGAGTGCCAATTATACGTATACGATTGGTGCATGCATCCTTTGAAATGTTCTGGGTTCTTTGATCAGTGAAACAAAAAAAGAGGGATGCTCTTTGTGCAGTAAGTGCTGGCCGAATGCGCCATGTGCAAACTATTTGGCACCGTTTTGAACGTTTACCCTTCTTCTTTTTCGACCGCAGCGTCAGCGGGAGCCCGACACCTGCAAGCGTGAAGCACGAGGCCAGGGACTCCGACCGCAGCTCAGTATCGCCCCGGGGCTTTCACCCAGGAATCTCACCTCACTCCGCAGCCAGCCTTCTCAGTGCCACTGCTGCCAGCGCCCCCATATCGGTGAGCCTCACCTTTCTCGCAATAATATTTTTCTCAGGACATCAGCTTGTAATACCAGTGGAAAAGCAGCGCTAAAAAGGCGGGATAAGAAAGGACTTTCTCAGGACATAAGCTTGTATGTACAGTGGAAAAGCAGCGCTAAAAAAACGGGACGAGAAAGGACAAAGGTCTGAGGCTTGTCCTGTCTCTTAAGCGCTGTCTTTCCACTCGTAATTATAACCAACCAGTCCAAATGCGTACTTTATTGTAAGTACAGCTTTTTCGAATAACGCTTGCAATCCCTGCTGAAGTCGACGAAATCGTGTCTCCAGGCTGCTGTCGCTCGTACGAAACTTGAGTCTATGTGGTATAATGCTGCGAATATCTAGCTTCCGAGCTGTGCGAGTTCAACAAAAGCCCGGCAACGGGCCCGTCAGGTGAGTTCTGCAGTGACTAAATTTTTCCACGAATGCTGTAATGCATTTACAGCTTCACATAAAGCGAGAATAGGCAAATCATGTCTGTAAAAGAAGGAGCATTTCTTTCAACAATTATGAATGACTTCAAGTAATTCTGCATGCGCTGCTACGTGCTTCGTGTTTCAGCGCGCTTATCACGTTTGTAAAAATTGGGGATAATGTTTATCCCGAGTTTGACATCGTGCTTCATCCCTTACTGAATGAGGGGAACGGTATAACCAAGAACTGGATGTGCGTTCGTATTTGTGCGGCGATCATTATGTCGCAGTTCTTTTTTACCTATTCATGTCTTTTAATTCCTGTCAGGAGCGTTTATTAAAATGATAAATGTTTCTGCGGGTGGTCATTTACTCGCTCTCACGCACCTTCGCTTCCTTTCTCGCCCAGGTTGGTTCTCCGTTCTTGTCAGCTGCAGCAGCCTACCCAGGTCTTCCTCCTGTTCTCAGACATCCCCCTGGTATCCCCGTGTCACTCTCAAGCCTGATGGGTCACCCTGCAATTCCCTCCTACACCGGTATGTTGTACATCTCTATTCGCAAGTAATGTGGTAGCGCGAGCTCATTTGGCGACTGTTTTCACAGAGAGTAGGCAAAACGTGTTTTAAAGATATCGGTAATAGTATTCATACGAAGGCCGAGCGAGCCTCGCACACATCCCACGGGAAGTAACTCCCTGTGGCGCAATAAAACAAAGTTGAAAACCACGAAAATCGGGGCCCGATTAGGCTCTAGTGTTCTACTCTCGAAGGCGAAGCTCAAGCGTCCTCCAAGTTTTTTCATGTGAATTGAATCTTTATATAAAGAGAGGAAAGAACTGATCGAACTGAACTGGCCGAAGAAGTTCTATATTTTCTTTGGGGCCTTCCTGAAATCTGCGTCGGTGCTCATCTCTCGCGATTGTCATGTGTACATCGTCAAACTCATGAAGGGCGACATGTAGCGGGCATTCGTTCGAGGCAAATTTTTACGTCAGCTGTGGGCACCGATGAAGGGAAGAAACGCTACTACGAAGGTGGCCCAATGCGATTTGTCGACTGATGCGCGACCCGATTCATCGTGGCCCCCGAGGCCTTCTTAACGATCATGTGGCGTACCACGGAATCCGCGTCATCGCTCGAAATGCTGGGGACCTTGTCAGCACTACTTCTGTCCAGCAAAATCCCATTTACAGCAGATCTCATCGACGCGGTCGCATAGCATTTCCAAAAGAAGGAAGCTCGTGAGACTTTGTTCAAAACTTATGCTAATGGTTCACAGAAAACTGATGAGTCATGATTGGCGCTGATGTTGCTTGCATGTCCTCTTGCAGGCAGCTTGCTATCCGGTGGTGGCCTTGGTCACAAGGAACTGGGGGCTCCTGGTTCCCTGGTGGGGCCGGACAAACCATTTCCCCTGCACCTGTACCTGCCCCAGTCCACCGCCGCCGCTGGTGGCGCCCTCCCACGGCCACCGGCCTCGTCTTCCGCGCCCCGCCGCGATAACGACAGCTCGGCCTCCGAGACCGACACCAAAGGATCAAGTGAGGACTTTTCCTGCACTACTGAAGCTCTTTGACCAAAATAACTTGCACTTCGACCGTACGATATCATCGCCGTTGTCATCAATGTCATAATTTTTTCAGCACTTATTATATCGTTTTAAAACCTTGAACAAATTTGACCTGAAGTTATTTAACACTTTGTACATGCACGAATCTCAGTAAAATGTGTAAGTACTCATCATTAGACGGTGGTTTCTCCTTTCCGCACTGTTCTGTCTTTCGCTCTTCCTCCTTTCCACGACGCTGCATCGCGTTTCGTTTTGGAAGGAAGAAATAAGCGTCTTTCCTAGCCTCAAGCCACAATCTTATTCTTGTGTAATAGGTTGCCTGTGTTTACCCTAATACACCGTAGAACTAGGCCAGATATTGATCTTGTGAGCTGATGCAATTGCCTTCCTGTCTATGTTATAAGCACCTGCATGTCGTTAACTGTTGCGGCTTAGTACGCTATACGTACACGTATTGTGACATCAAGCGCCTTTCCTTTTTCTATGCAGGCAAAATAGTCGGTGCTAAGATTATACGACAGACCAAGAAGGATCCGGACGGAAAACCTCACATCAAGCGGCCGATGAATGCCTTCATGGTCTGGGCGAAAGACGAACGACGCAAAATTCTCAAGGCCTGTCCGGACATGCACAACTCCAACATCTCGAAAATACTCGGTGAGAACTTGTTTCTTTATTGGCATTATTTATAATTAAACTAAATATGTACATTGTAAAACCAGTACTGTATAACCACTAGGACACTACGATGACAAGGATTGCTGATATCGAGAGCCGAGGGCAGTGATTCCACTCCTGCGCCAACTGCGCCAAAGTGCGCCAAATTGTATTTACTGCGCCATCCTGATAATACCGACGAAATTTGCGCCAAACTGCGCCAAAGTCTCACTTTTGTCTATCACCGGCAATCGCACCGCCGGCGCGTCAGAACATGTGCAGCTCGATCTTGGGGCTGCCAATAAAGTCGCAATCATGGACCAAGAATTATTCCGCTGAATAAATACCGCTCGCGCGTGCGTTCCGAGTAAGCCACGATGCCATGCACGGTGCCGACGCAGCTTCTGTTCTGCAAGTCGGTTCGACAGCAAAACGCGCTATCCGTAGAGGCTCATGACGTCTAGGCCTATCGGTAGCGAGAAAGTGCGACGGCGATTCATCGGCGGACGTCGTCTGTTCCAGAAACGCTGCTGATAGCTCGTTTCAAGCGTCGCACGGCACGTAAGGAAAGCAATGTTCAGCAATAACTACATGAGTGCCGCTAAAATGTCTGTCACTTCTGTTTCCGGACATCGCGGAATGAAATCTGGGATCGCTCGCAGTAGATATATGGGACAATATCGAATTTTCCTTGCTTCGCCTTTATGGAAGAGCACGCGAACGGTGGAAACGCGTTGACACTTTTCCTCAGATATACTTTATCCATGGATCTTCATCCAGAACAGCTTTTTCGTAATTCCTTCCGCCAGCACGTCCGAGTTTGTAATCACTCCGCGGTAAATACCCCCTAAAAGGCCCTGCCCTTTCGAGCTCACGTGCTAGGGTTCCAATTCAAATTTTTTGCTTGCTTTTTTAAAAATGTCATATCATTAGTAAAATCATATCTCCTGGTCGGAGCAGCCACAAATGCGCAGCTGTCAGTAGCGGGCCCGTCGCTGACGGCCCACAGTGAAGCGGCTACGCCATGTTACACGTCCGCCCCATAGCCAACGGTTAAAAAAACTAAGTTTCGATTAAGAGCGAAGAAATGAATGCGATACCAAAAAATTGTATTGTGAAACGAAGTAAGACTAGCAGCTAACTCTTTTGGATCCGATCTCGCGTAACTCAACAAAACGCTGGTTTAAGGGAATATGGCCGCTCCAGGAACCGAAGCGTTTTCTTGCTCTGAGTTTTCTAAACGCGATGTAAGCGTTGAGAGCACAGCAAGTTTACGAGCCGTCTCCTGATGCCTCGAGATAGCGCGCGCGCAAGCGACTGCGCCCTTCGAACGATGCGCCCCCCCCTTCCGCTCCCCTGGCGTCCCTTCATGCTCCTTACGAAAGGCGGGCGGGGCGTTTCCTCTCTGTTTGATATGAGCAATCGACGGCAAGCCCGCACGCGGGAAGATGTTATCTCATGCGCTGTCCGTGCGGCGGAGACAGACGGCCGGCTAGTTTAATCTCCGCTTCAGCCGCGTTCGTCGCCAGCGTTCGCGAGCTTTTACCCGCGGCTAGAATGCGCGTGGTGATGTTATTAATTTGGACTTTATACGGAAAATGACGGCAACGGCGACGGCAAAAATCCGCCGAGAGTGTCCATATAATTGCTATCGCAAGGGTCAATGTACGGGGCAGATTTTGCACCCCCCCCCCTCTTATGTGATTAGGGGGGGCGGCCGCCCCCCCTGCCCCCCCCTGTGCGCACGCCTATGCTCCTGAGATCTTTTTTCCATGAGATTTGCAATGAATCGAAATATTTCTAGCCTTCATAAGAGCCCCATAATAATACACAGGTGCTTGAATGTTAATGCAATATGCTTCTGTATTGCACTCCAGGATATAAAATTCGCTGCTCCAAAGTGCTCCCAGATGCAAAATTATCTGCTCCAAAGTGCCCCAAGATGAAAATTTTGCTGCTCCAAAGAGCTCCAAAACGGAAATTTTGCTGCTCCAAAAATTGCTCCAAATCAGAAGTCCTCGGTAGCATCACTGCGAGGGTGGCGCGGGATATAAGCGGTGTCGCGCATGTTTAAAAGGGCCATTGATCACAAACTACCGTTTCACTATCAAAAACACCACTGTTGCACTGTTGGCGCAAAAAATGCTTCTTCTGATCCAGGATAGGTGCAAAAAGAAAATGGTCACGACGTGTCCTTGAACTCGATCGCCATGACGCCATGGACTTCGACAAGTTTGTTTGGGGCTATACAATTATTTAGCGGATATTAATTACATGGCGTTGAAAAGTAGCTGGGCAAGCTTCCGGAATTATAGTGATCCAACACGGCCAAATACGAAAAAAAAAGAAACTAAGAAGTCTGAAAGCCATGACATCATACTGACGAACTGCTGTTCACATTTTGGGGAGGAATTCGAAAAATCTGAAGCTTCAACCTCTTTATGTGTGTGCGCATGGGTGGAACGCTTTTTTTCGAGACTATCGAAGGCTTAACTAACGTTGGATGTTACATGCAGGCGCTCGATGGAAGGGCATGTCCAACTCTGAGAAGCAGCCCTACTACGAGGAACAGTCGCGGCTTAGTAAGCTGCACATGGAGAAGCACCCAGACTACCGGTACCGACCGCGGCCCAAGCGCACCTGCATCGTGGATGGCAAGAAGCTGCGCATCTCCGAATACAAGTCCCTTATGAGGGCTAGAAGGCAAGTATCATAGTGAAAGCCATCCTTCTTCCATGACGTTATCCCTCCCGCTAATAGATAATCGCGAGCCAAGCTATAAGCAAGTGCATAATCGTAGGCCAGCCCGTGATTGTTGAATACGGCCTGGCCGAGGTGTGTCCAAACAAATCAGTATGAAACTGCAACGAAAGCAGAACATTGCAAAAGAAAGTTGTTTAGGCAAAATAAAGTAGAATCTAGGTTAAAAATGTCTGGCAAGGAATTGAGTTATATGTTTTAGCAACAATTGAGCAAGTTACACAGGTTAACCACAGTGCTAAACATTATTGAAGGGAGTGGGTACAGTGTAATAGAAAGCGGAAAACACATAATACAGGCCCACAAATACAATGTTAGCTAAATGAGGGCCGTGAAAGATACATTGCCACTATTTACAGGATCAAAGAAGCGGAATTAGCTTTTTTCTTATGGGCGGGGATGTTCATGTGAACCAGTGAAGAAGCTGCTACTGCGCATTGTCACTGCCTTCATTTCGTTAACGGTGTCCCAGTCTCTGGAGCACGTGACGATTTCTAATTACTTTTCGGTCGCGACGGTGTCGTCGAGCCAAGTGGCGGAGTCATTCCCTTGTTCACTGGAAACGTATATCCAACGTACTCATGTTATTGATGTGGACGGATCCCATATCATAAAGCTGCGTAGCACTTCACTCCAGAAGATTGTCGTCTTATGTACAGACAGAATTATATTCGCAGGCCCAACACTGCAATCATCCACAGGGAGGTGCAGTGGTGTGGGAAAGTTGGCTTGTCATAATTCGAAGTCGTGCAGCACGAACAAAACGAGATGACTCCCTTAGACACTGGTCACTTGTTCGGTGGCAAACCCAATGCCCGACCTAAAGATTCGATGCATCTGCACGTCACATTGTATTCCTCGGTTACTTTCTCCCTTCTCAACTCCTTTCAACAACCCAAATCGTGCAGCTCAACTATCCGAATAGTCGACTGTTCTGATAAAATTTACAACATTAGGCTTCGTTTTCTTTTTTATTAATGAACCAGTATATGTTTGCAAAATTAACGACGGTAGAGTTCTCAGAAAAATTGATCACTTTAGAACTTTAAACTGATTTAGTGCTTCACTTAAGTGTCCGATACATCATGCCTTGTGCTCGGTGTGTGATACATTCTGAAATCCCCCTTCTCGCCGCATATTTTTCACGTATTCACTGTCTTTATTCCCGGAGCTGCTCTTGACGGCGCACTGTTTGTTTTGGTTCTGCTCAGGTACCGCGAAGGTGGGCTGGGTCTATTGGACACTCCACCGAGTCTCGTCAGTCCGACCAGCATGGCGTCGCTGCTGGGCGCTCCGTCGTCAGCGATGACGTCATCTCCGAGCGCCGGCGAGCTCGTCAGCACTCTGTCGGGCAAGATGGCGCGCATGCCGTCTTCGAACGGCATCGGCGACTCCCACGGCAAGCGGTCGTCGCTGTCGCCGGCCAGTTTTATGGAGACCTGAACTCTGCCGCCATGCAATCCGCGCCCACGACGCGAGACCTAGAAAAAAGAACCCCCGAGTTGAGGGAGAGAGCGTGTTGGTGGTCACCCTCTCCTACGCCGCGCTATACACCTGGACTTATATAGAACAAACCCCGCGAAGATACGATGCGCACGAAGTTCTGGAAACGAGACGTGTTGTTTGTCTCTCCTCCAAGTGCAATGTTTGTACGCGTCCCTCAGCCTACTGCCCTCCCACTACGCTCCCCACCCCACCAGACCTCGATGTTCTTCTATCCGTGCCCGCTTTTTATTTAAATACGCGGTAGCGTAGTGTGTCGATGTACTGTTCGTGTGCAATGCAGAGGTGCCAAAATCGCCGCCGTGATGGGACCTTCTGCAGCGCTAGCTAGAGTGCGTGTAAAAGTGTGCGTGCGTGTGTTTGCGTGTGAGCGCGCGCGGGTGTGTGTGTGTGTGTGTATTGTTCTATTCCTTTTATCTGACGGCTTGTTTCGGCAGCATTCAGAGTTCTTCCTCTGCATGATTTTTGTCCCTTAAGAGATGGAGGGATGTGTGATCTAGCTCTGAACGACGATGGGAACATGGTGAGGAGGCAAGAAAAAAAAAAACTGGAGAAGAGAATCACATCGCCGCCATCACCCTCTTTTTTTACGTGTTGTGGTCCATTTCCCGCGTTCTTGTTATATATCGGACTTTGCAATTTCGAATATGTGTATAACCGTGTTTGCCTTTTTTTTCCTTTTGTGGTTTTCTTTTAAGATAAGTTTAAGTTCAGTTTCATTATTTTTTCTTCTGTGTCACTCTTGTATCTCATGGCTGCAACCAGGTGATGCTGGCCGTTGTTGCAAATGGATGCTTGCCACACCGCGAGCACTTGTTCCTTCTACACTTCAAAAACACGGGGCTGTTTATCTTGTCCCTTTATGTGCAGCTCGGATGTCACACCCAAGAGGTCTAAGGGGGAAAAATTGAAGCGTCTCTGCCTATACTGGAAGTTTACAAAACATGTACAGTGTAGCAATGTAAATGATGTAACACAGAGATCGACTAAATATAAAGCAAGCATCTCCAAATGTAAGCATAAGTTTGTGCCCTCAATGGGAGTAATATCAGGAGGTTCATCTGTGTGACTATACAGAGGCAACTTCTAAGAAAATGACCCCCAATGTATGGTGTTGTCTGTAAAGGCCCTGAGTGGTGCATTGAAATGTGCATTGTCAGCGCATGGCTAAACTGCAACAGTGTTGCCTTGCTGCTGCCTCTGCTTCTTCTTACACAACTGCGAGGCTTGCAAACAATAAAAAAAAAGAATCGGCTACATATGCTGTAACAGAAACACCAAACGCAGCCCTTTGTAGACCATGTTTATCTTGACAGTGTGGCATTTTGCTGCTGTGCTACCGTGAACTGCCTGCCTACCGAATGGAGATTGCGGGCATGGCGGACAGTTTAAAGTCTTAGTGTTGTATCTGATTATTGTGTCATAATGGGCCATCGAATCCCACCCGACGTTATCCCATGCCAGAACCAGCCTCCGTTTGATTCTTTTTTTTTTCGTCGTATGAACATGCTCAACCATTGTAAACATACAATCTAGTCTGTGATGTTACATTTGAAGGCATGGCATTATTTTCAGTGTACAATGACCCAGTTTCAGATGTTTTCAGTGGGTCTGCTTCCTTCATCAGTGCTAACAAGTGTGTTCAAATGACTTTTGTTTTTGGATTTCTTTGTTTTTTTTCCAGTAACGTACATCTTTCACTGATTTTGTCACCAGCTTCAGACTTACGCGTATTTATGCAATTGACTCAAGCAGAAAAAAAAAATACCTCACGGAAACTTTCTTGAGGAGCTTTTTCACCCTAATAGGCATGGGCAAATGATAGTTTGTAACTGCTGTAGGCCTTTATTGTAATAATTTCCGAGATATCTTAGGCAAATCTCTGTATCATATTTCATTGGTTTATTGTTGTAACAAGTGTTACCCTCAGCTGGGGATAAGTGCAAGACTAGTAGCCTATTGAAACGTGTGAACCTATTTATGGTGTCCTTTTTTTTCTGTAAGATAAACTCATGACACGCTTATTCATCATTCTCGTCTGTATTGTTAACTGTGTTTTTATTTTTCTCATTTTTACTTAAGCATTAATTGTTGACTATGAGAACTGCTCTGGTTGTCACACCAGTTTATCCCTCAGAGGCAGATTCTGAGATGACAATATTGAAGCACGCAAGTTGTTTGTGGGATATGATCTTTCTTCCTCATCTTTTTCTCCAGTTGTGTTAGAGTATGTCGAACAGTGTAATAGAAGATGGGTTGAGAAAAATCAATGCTTCATTCTTGCTTTTCCTTTTTTTTATGTGAAGTTAGCTGGCACATTTTCACACATGTTTAGAAAACACAATACTGGCATTATGCTTTCGTCAACTCGCAGAATGTGTTCAAACCTTAGTAGCAGCACAGCTTTTTCATACAACCCATCAACGTTAACAAATATACATAACATGGAAAGCACTCGTCTAAAATTAATCGGCAGTCTACAAACTCCCCTAAAGCATACCACCATTTTACGTCTCAGAAAATTCATAATTTGTTCGCATTATAATTGTGAAAGCTACACTGCATATAACACATGCATCTTTATAGGCAAATGAAGCTTTTCTTGTTGTTCGAGATTATTCGAGAATTCAACAAAATCTTCGAGATTATTTGAGAAATCAACAAAATGTCAGTGCGTTCCAGTTTTGGAATTGCAGGTAGCTACTTTTAAGCTCAAGAAGAAACAATCTCGCTGTGAGTTTGGAAGATTTAGCCGACTGATTTGCGCACGCTACACCTTAAATATTCTCCACGTTGTTTTTTTTAGCAGAGGGTAATCTATAGACGCACTCTTTGGAAGCAGTGTTATTTCCGTGCAATGCTGCACTACATCGGAAGTAACTGATGTGAGCACAGCCACGTTCACAGTCCTCAAGACGCTAGTCGTGAAGAAGATGCCACTCAAGTTTCACGCATCTACCTGCCTACTCAATGTCTTCATAACTGAACCCTTCACTGTTCCACAAACAACTCTTCGTTAAAAGTGACATTTTATTTTTATTTAACGTACCGGTGGAGTTCTCATGAAGTATTGTTTCGAAATCTCATTTTGGAGCAGTATTTATTGCGGGCTTTTTCTCTGGATCGCTAAATGCGGCCGACATGTCTGTTGACCGGAAACGTACAGTTGGATAGCAGTAGGAAACAGTGGCTTGTTACTGTATGTTAGATTTTAAAAACCTTGCAAGTGTGCGTGTTCATTGTCAACTGCAACAAAGTGTATGTGCACCTGAGAGTCAGAAAGCTGATCCGATGTAGAAAGAAAATACCTTGCACATCTCTTTAAAGAGAGACTGAGTGCCCTTCCTTGCATGAATGATTTCAACACTGTTTACTATGTGTACATTATAGACCAATTAAAACTGCAAAGAAAACTTGAACTCAAGCTCTTTCTCATTTATTAAATTAGAATCTTCAGCGTGAAGGAACAAACTTAAGCCCTGCATGTATATGATGCGCCTTTATGATAACACGTACGAGTTAGTAGACTAAGATTGGACCGCTGTGATTGTCTCATGGTTTGGAGCATTGCCTCGACCCTTCGGAAATTAGTCTATGACCAGCTTGAGTGATGCTCATACAGAAAAAAAAAATATATCTGTCCTCGCAATAGTGTCGGCGCGATCAAATAATTTCAGTAAAAATCACAGCATATCCACGGAGTGAATGATGATGAGTGGGCGAAGCTGCGGAGGTTCATCGGTAAACCGTGAATCTTCCGTGAATTCTGCCCAGTACATCATCACCGACGTGAGATAGGGCGCGTTTATACTAAAGGTTCGATGAGTTATGACGATTTGCAGCTCACTTTAATTTTACATGTACGCTGTGAATTTTCATTGTTTAGAAAACCATTGCTATAGAAAACATCTGGCGTCTTTCGTTAAGCAGCTGGCGTCTTTTCCTTTTGCTTTAGAAACATCTGGCGTTCTTCCGTTTTGCTTTTACAAAACATCTGGCGTCTTTCGTAGGTTTATTTCATCAATCAACGGCGTTTTGAACAAAATTTTTATTGTTTAATCACGCACAGGAGAAATCTCACCAGGCACTACCTTGGAGGTAAAGAATGGCTGCTAATGGGAATGAGAGACAGAAGAAGTCGGCTTTTAGCTACCGCTGCGAATTTTTTATTGTTCAACAACGCACAGGAAAAATCTCCCACCGGCACCACCTTGGAGGTCAAAGCGTAAGACTGGTTACGGACTACGACTACGACTACGAGGGACGAACGGGTGCCGCCTTAAGGAGCTTCGCCCCTAAAATAGCCTTTGGCGATGAAGGCATGTCCTCGACAGCGAGGCTGTGAAGAACTAGAATCTTGGTGGGGTGACGTAATATAAAACATGATAAAATAAGCAGTAACGGTCGCCGACACTGCTATTCTAAATTGATGTATACCACAGTGAACGCCGGCGTTTTAACACATTTCGCGCAAGATGGCCGGGACACACTGTATATTGACAGCTGTATGAGTATGTACAGCCGTCACTTTTATGAAAGGGAACACGCGAGCGCATGGCAGATAGCATCGCGCCTATGTGGTGCGGTGCAGTGGCGAAATATGAAAATAAAAGGAGAGAGTGGTGTCATTCCCGACTGCTGCCCTACACTTCCGTCACGAACGTGTCTTTATTTTACGCTTTCTTCTTGATATCTATGTTCTGTTGGGGCATTTCAGCGAACAATGATTGCTTTCGATAAGGATTGTTGCTATCACAGCTTCGGAATCATGCGGGAGAAACGAAAAGCAAAAAAAATTTTGGCACAGATCAGACTTGCACAACAAAATAAAGCGATAAAAAAGAAGGAAGACTGCAAGAAGCGGTGCAGGGCAATAAACGGAACGGCACCGCTCTCTCCTTTCAGTTTTCACATTTCGCCACAGCGCCGCGCCACATGTGCGGTACGAGGCTATTCGCCATGCGCTCGCGTGTTCCCTTTCATAAAAATGACGGCTGTACAGTACTAAAGAGCAACAGAAAAAGTAAAACGCTCTTTGCGTTATTCTGCATCGGTTTACTGGCTATAGTATACGTTGTAGACGTGTAGGCTGCGGCTGTAGTTCATAGTACCACAAAATATAACAAAATTCGGTAGGCAGTACATGTGTTCACAGATAATCACAGCGTAATAGAAGTTTAAATTTAATACTAGGGATTTGGGGGCCTGAACAACGGTTTGATTATGGGGCACGCCGTTGCGGGGGACTCCTAGTTAATTTTGTCCCCTGGGGTTCTTTATCGTGTACATATATGTATAAATACGCGGGTGTTTTAGAGCGAAAGCTCTAGTGCGCTGTCTCCTAAGGCCATTCATCGAGTCACAATGACCTTGAGTCGTCGGAGAGCAAGTTTGGCAGACGTGACATCACGCCACGTGTTCCGCTGCGGAGGGGCGTCGCAGCTGCGCTCGCTCGGAGCCTCGACGATGCGGTACCACGTAACTAGACTGAGGTAATCCACCAGCGGACGCTCGCGCGCTCCACTTCGTGCATTTCAGTTATCCCCAGCGGCCGTCGCAACGTCACCTGTCCGATTAGGTGATGTCACGAGAAACAGACGCTGTCGAGTGGGCGAACAAGAATTTGTCTGCCAGCATGTGCGCGCTACCTGCTCTTTCTCCCTGCTTTGCGAGGAGGAGCAATCGGAGAGGTGGAGAGACGAGCCGGCGAACGGAGCGTAGCGAACAAACGGGTGAAAAGGCAAGGGCCGCGTTTCGATTATCAAACGCGCGTAATTCTGCTGTAGCGTTCGCTGTCAACTCGTGCACAACTGCAACGCCGCCACTAAATTTCGACCTCTGGGTGGTTTCACCGTCAGATTTGCAATAAAGCCTAACTTTAATGAAACACCGTGTGCATAGTCTTCGCAAAACCAAGACAAACATACCTTTTGTTCGTGGTACCCAGGTTTACAATATAGTTAAACCTCAGCCAACTTTTTTTCATTTTGCCCCGCACACAGAAGTCCTGGCCTCGATTCCCAATCGAATCGAGCGTTTCTTATTTCTTTATTTGCATCTATCCCGAAATTGCGCCAACGGACAACGCTGATTTTTCGCTGACAACCAAAGACGCCGATACCAACACCGGTATTTAACGCTGTCGCGTTAAAAGGGGCTGGTTGGTGTGAGCCAGGGGCTATATATAGGCTGAAAGTTTTTCTGGTGGGTGGGTGTCACCTCCTTGATCTAAGTGGGGGCAGACAGATGTGGTCGAGTGTCATTTTTTGCTCTCTATGGCAGGTTTTGGTTCTAGCGCCGCGTACGGAAAAGCGCCTCTTTCTTGTCATCTTCTTTCTTACCATTTCGTACACGGCGCTACAACCAAAAACCTGCAATGAAGTACCAGCTAGCCGGCATTGACACTCTTGTTCAGTTTAGTGCTCCTTATGCCATGGCAAAAAGAATTCGGGGGGGATGGGGAGGGGCACGGGCCCGGTGCGCCACCCCCTGGCTACGTGCGTAACCAGCCCCTACTGCTGGTAAATCAGCCCCCATTTGCGGCAGATCCAACAGCAGTCACCCTTAGTATAGTTGCCAAAGTACGTTTACCTGTGAGAACTACTCGCAGGAGACGCTCACTATAAGGAAGTTTACAGACTGAAGTTCTACTATGAGACAGGGGGGATCGGCTCATGCAACCGAGCATCTCCGCCCTTCTCGAACCCACCACGACAGGAACCCATCCTAACGTTGTTTTCTTCGACGCCTACTTTAAGCACCATCTTGGCCCAAGAACACAATAGCGAGGTGGACACGTTAACCGTACTTTCACGTGTGGCACGTAAAACAGGCTGGAGGAGATCAGGTGGGCTAATTTTGCTCCGAAGCGCTCGCTGTGCACGCCCATTGGTTAAGCGTAGACATGACTCATTTAGATTCAGCCACGTCCACACACGTTTAATTTTTGCTGGAAACTAAGTGTACGAGTGGGCGCTTGAATCGAAGCTTGACCACTTATGATAAGAAATGCGTTGAATATGAAAGAAACCTAGGTGTACAGATATTAAATTCTCCTCAAACTTAACCCACTTTAGGCATTTATGTCAGGCTCATTTCGAGTAAAAGAGAACTCATTTCTTTTTTTTTGTCCCTTTAACATAATGTTCCCAAAAGACACAAGCGCAGAACAAACGGCGTGGACGTACACAGAATCGCCACGCCGCCACCACCGCCTGTTTTTGCTCACGCCGCTCGGGCCGCCGCCGAGGTCCTGGGAGTGATCACGCTGCCGCCGCCGCCGCACAATAATTGCGGCATGCCGCCGTGGGCAATCTGAACACAAAATGCATCACTTCACCGGGGGAGCTCTTCTCGATTTGTCTATGTAATGGACTGTAAATTTCTACTTTAAATTTCTCTACTTCTTTCACTCTTTTTCTTGATGTTCTCTCTGTCTCTCTTTTTCGTTCTGCATTTCTCTCGCTCTATTTCTTTTTTTTTCTCATTCTTCCTGTGCTACGCTTTACTCTCTTTCTTCCTCCTTTCCCTCCTCTTCACCATCACATCTCTCCTCCTCATACGCAATTCTCTATCCCACCCGCTTGCTACACTATACAATACAAGGCTATGCTTTGCTCTGTTAGCGCCCCTGAATGGCCGAGTGGTAGGACGCTCGCCATCGGATCGAGGGTTCGCGGATTCGAATCCGGCCTCGTCAGGAATTTTTATTTTTCTTTATATCTTTCTTTCTGCCTCTTTGTTTGTTCATCTCTTCCTTTCTTTCTCTCCCTCTCTCTCTGTACTCGTTCACTCACACATCAGGGTTACTACAGGCAACGCCGTAGTGGGATTTGCCCAAATTCTGAGGCACATACTCGTTCATGATGATGATACTTTTCTGGTACAGTCAGACACTTTACGCCGTGCTAGAACAGCTTCACTGTTAAAAACGAGCGCGCTTTACTCTTTTGGCATTTCTCGTCTTTTTTTTTTTTTTGGCGCACTTAGTGGCGTCAGAACGGTGATTCATGTGACACCATTGGGGTACATATTCTCGATTGTACCATATACGAGAAATATCACTTGTGAATTGTCTCCCACCCTGTTTGGCCACGCAGTCGCCCACCCGTTCTTCCTTGTCTCGCATGTACATCGTGCGCGATCAGCTGGTTTCGTTCCATTTTGAACGTTTTCAACTGCGCAAGCGGAGAAAGCAGGTAGCAGACATGCGCGAAATCCTGATAGGCTCAAAGCTTAGTGCTGACATTTTACGCGTGCTTTATAAGGAAATAAGTGGCGAGGAGATATCATCTGTAAGAAGAGTAGTGAAGGCGAGAACGAAACCAATGGAAAAGGCGCCTGTCCATTTGATTCTTCCAACGGACGAACTCTTTACAGCGGAGACAATGCAGCTATCCAGAAAAAAGACGAGCTCGCCTTCACGGTTTTCCTATATTTTTTTATTGCTTAAACAATTATATGGACACTATGGACAGGTTTTGCACCGTCGCCGTCATGTTCCGTATAAAGTCTAAATTGATAACATCGCTCCGCACATCGTGTGTTCTACCCGCGAGTAAAAGCTGGCGAGCGCTGGCGAGGAACACGGCTGAAGAAGAGATGAAACAAGCTGGCCATCTCCGTCGCACGGAGAGCGCATGCGATAACATCAGCCCGCGTGCGAGGACTCCCGTAGTTTACTTCTCAACCAGAAAGGAAATGCCCCGCTCGTATTTCGCTGGGCGAAGGAGCATGAAGGGACGCTGGGGGAGGGGGGGGGGGCTGCGTGAACATTCACTTTACGGGCGCGGTCGGGAGCTCTGGCGCGCGCGCCAGCGCTCCCGACCCGGCGCGAGAAACGGCTCGTATACCTTTCTATCAGGAAACGACTCGTATACCATTCTACGCGCTGTGATATCACCGCTTGGAGCTGTGACCACTGATACGACAAACTGCACGAAAACCGCTTCTCTCCCGGGAGCGGCCGCATTTCAATAGACCAGCGTTTTGTAAGGTTACGCGAGATCGGATCAAAAAGTTGGCTGCTAGCCATAGTTCGTATAACATTAAGACATGTTGCTATCGCATTCGCAGCTTCGCTTTTTCTTTGAAAGAGACTTTTTTTTTTTGGAAATTAAAGAGACAAAATTCTTTCCCCACCAACTCTGGAAACTACACCCCACCCCCTTCCCCCGCGCCACGCCGCCGCCGATCCCATGAACACCGCGCCGTTCACGCGCCGCCGCCGGAGGTGGAAACACGGGCGTGCCACCGCCGGCAATTTTGGGACCGGCGTACAGGTCTAGTTAAGACTGAAGTATTTAATATGATAGCATTATATAAGCCGACATTGCACACTTGATAGTGTCAGTATTACAGGCAAACCCCACGATTCCCGATAAAAATCGTGAATCAGCAATCGAAGCTGTGTGATCATGCCAAACCGACGATGACAACCAGCGGGTCATGTGACGTCCTGAACACCGTGCAGTGGGCGTGGTCGAGTGACCAACAGGGAGGGCAACAAAACGCCAGACGTAGATTTTACGGGTGATCACAGCAAGTATGTACACATGTTCGTGCCCGGCCGGGGTCAAGCTTCATCGGCCAGCTGTCGGTGACGATTACAGGTAGGCTGGAGAAGTTTGTTAGTTCGTAATGCGTTCGGTTTTCAAGCTAACTCATGTTTTAATTGCGTAACATTTTCAGGTGTGTAACACAGGCAAAAAATATACAGGAACTTCATGAGAAAATGTGTTTTTAAGTCGCGTGAAAATACATTGATTGTGATCCTCAAGAGATTGATTTTCTGCCACCTCAATAATTGTGGCTCGTAATTGTTGTTGGTTATTGAGCAATTATTGAGCCACATTGTTGAGTAATTGTCGTTGGTTGGTCATCGCTAAGGGGAATACATAGCGCAGAAATGAAACATAGGACAACAAGACGGCGCGATAAGATAGCGCTCGTCCAGTAGTCTTGTACTGGGTTCGTTTCTACGATTAACCAGAATCGTGCATGCACTCTTTGAAAAGTCTCACAACGACGATGAAGGAGAACAGAAAGAGATTTCCTGCAGAGAAACAATCACTGAGCTAAGTAAGACATTAAGCAATAGTGGCAAATGCGACGTACGGAATGAATGTAAGGCGTAGAACTTCAGGCAGGTAAGTTTGAGAAATGGTACATTGTGAGGAGCGTTAGACGGTTAGCAGAGAGATAGAGAGAAAGGCGAAATAAAGGCAGAAAGGTTAACCTAGTTGAACGTGGTTCACCACCGACAGTTTGGGATGGGGAAGCCGGCAGGAAAAAAGAAAAGCAAAGGAAGAACAAGTGATCGCGCACACACAGCATTCACAGCGTGCTTACTAATGGCTTACATACTGTGGGCCACCATATGCTGGCCCACACTGCGGACGATGATCGAGGCCGCGTTCTTCAGTGAACACTTTGGTCAACGCGGTACGCAATGTCTGTCTTTAGCTGATAAAGGAGGACAGTCATGGAAAGTGACGTCAGCAGCGTGCACTGCAAAGGCGTTGCAATTCTAAGCTCCCTACTATTTGTTCTGGAAGGCCACTGCCATGTGAATAACGTACTATTATACGCTATCTTGGATGTCTCCAAAGAGATTGCGAGCAGACAAAGAAAAAAAAAAATCCGGCAGATCCCACATGTTCCGGAATCGATATCATGTGAAGCAGTTGACGAGTAGCTGCCAGTACCACATGCATATTATAAAACTACTGTAAGCCAAGCGTTGCGAATTGGACCAACTGCCTTGTTCACTTTGAGTAATTATGAGTATATCGTGGGCAGGCCCGTAGCCAGGAATTTTTTTCAGGAAGAGGAGGGGAATAGGGGGGGGGGGGCTATTGCTGAAGGCCTTGACTATTTGAGAAAAGCACCTATTTTAAGGAAATCACCTATTTCAGAAAGCACCAATTTCGGAGGCAGGACCCCTAGGGCACACCCCTTGCTACGTGCCTGATCAGGGGCTTACTAGATACGTCGACTACACTGGCGCCCAAAACGTATCTTATGGTCCGGCGTAGCGTCGCTATGTACTCATGTGAGAGCACAGATCTAAGCTTTATCGAAATGAACCATACGCTACGGTGCGATGGTGCCTGTCGTATGCAATAGTTTTCGCTGTATTTCTCCGGGTTGAGAAATGGTTGAGCATAGCTTGGCGAGTCATAGGAGTTCCTTTTTCTTTATGTCGAAAATCTGCCGTGCATAGTAAATTGTAGTATCAAAAATACACATGCAAACTTCCTAAGTCTAACAGTCAACGTTGAAACGGTCCGCGAACCCAGCGGTCGAGGTCGGGTGGTCGGCCAGGTCTGAGGCCTGTTGCACCGAGGGGGATGTTCATAGGTAATGTTTATTACATTGTTATAAAAGCCGATAGCGAACATTGCAACCACATTTGACATTGCCGCGATATGACGCCTTTATAGGGTCTCTTTCGTACGCAGTTTCAAGCACAGGCTTGCCTCCGTGGATGAATACTTGACTGCCGCGCAGAATGTCTGTGTTCGATTCCGGCTGTAACCACGCCATTTTCATTCTTTCCGTCCATCTGATTTTTCTTCCACCGACAACGCTGCCAACGCTGTCACCGGATTTTCTGCAACCGATGCTCCGTAACGCTATCACGTTAATATTTCCAAAGTCTGTTATCACCATGATTTAAGTATAGCGCACTGACGGACGAGGACAGAGAAAAAGTCCTCTGTCCTCGTCCGTCAGTGAGCTACTTAAATCATGATGAATCCGTACCAATTAGCTCAAGTTTCAATTCTCCTTTATCACCATTCCTGGGTTGATGATAAGCTGCCAGTTACCGGTGGCTCATACCCGCAATACATGGGCTGTAATAAGCGCGGATATGTGCCACACGTGAATGGTGGACAGAGTTTCACGACGCAGGTGACAAGTATCTCACGCTATTAATCTAATGGCCTGTTAATCACTTTCGTCGTACACTAATGTCCTTCAGTGCGAGTTTTGGTATGTGTCAAATGAAAAAGACCACCACGAGAGCGCCCAGACGTAGGCGGATAGATAGATAGATAGATAGATAGATAGATAGATAGATAGATAGATAGATAGATAGATAGATAGATAGATAGATAGATAGATAGATAGATAGATAGATAGATAGATAGATAGATAGATAGATAGATAGATAGATAGATAGATAGATAGATAGATAGATAGATAGATAGAAAGAAAGAAACGGTCAAAGTGCATTTGGTTCGGTAAGAAATGCTTTGCATTTAAAAAACTACACATAATCAGTACCCAGAAAAACGAGCGATAACGTATTGCCAAGCGTTACACAATCATTTAGTGATGTATTCTCTACTATCCAACAAGGATATTAAACTACAAGAGAGATGTTCAATCAACAGTTCGACTTCTTAGAACAGGTCCAATTCTTTCTTCGGAGGTGAGATCGCAAGAGTTTCTGCGGCGCTTTTAAGTGCTTTGCACCAGCTAATGGCGGCGACACGTGCGTGGCAACATTGCTCAAATCTTGTTCAGCAAATTGCTCTCGGGAGAGTTCTGAAAGAGGGTTCATTTTTTAAGTAGGGGTGTACGAATATTGTAAATTTCGAAGCTGCTAGATTCGATTCGTAGTCGATACGAGAATTCACTCTGTCGAATACTTGCTTTCGTTGGCACTGATAACAGTTGCAAGAAAGATATAAAGATGTATATGAGGCATTGGCATAGCCGGGGGGGGGGGGGGGGGGAGGTAAGGGTTCAACCCCCTGAATATTTAGATACTGCACGTGTCCCTCCCGCCCTCCCAGACAAAGAAACAAAAATTCTGGTTGCGCCTTTGATCTGAGGGCTGTTCCGAACGGTTATTTTGCGATATAACGACAGTTGTTGTGGAGTGGCAGCAGCTCCATATGATGCAAGGCAGACAGTACTTTCTAGTTATTCAATAAGAATACATTTCTCTTAAACATCTAGCCCGTACACGAATTTGTGTGCGGTGCTGCGTTATCAGGCTTCTGTGTTCATTACTGCTCTGTATGCACGCGTGTGCGTGTGTTTTTACGTGTGCTTGTATGTTATGTAGACGCGAACTGTTCAGATTTCGAACTACACCCCCCCCCCCCTCTCGCCCTCCTCGCACTTTCTACGCCATCTTGTTCTGCCCGGTGATGACGCGAAAAACTCCGGCCAGCGTACCACGAACGGCTTTGCTGAAAAAAATAAAGAAAAAAGTACAAGAAAAACAAACTATTCGCAATGCCTACGAACTATAGGTGGCGCGCTGTGCGATGCAAGATGGCGCCCGGAGGAGGTTCAACCCGTTTGTTAGCATAGGAAGAGATAGGACGCGCAGCCGTACGGCCTGTGCCACTTTCACCGGATGAGGTCATGAACTGCACTGATGTGGATATCAGGCCAAAATACTTACCCGAACCATGGAAAGTGCGAAATGATCGCTGCCTGATTATTTACCTCGGTGTGAGAGGTTATATTTCGGCTCCGTTACCGTGCATCACCGATGCTGTATGCGAAATCCTGTGCGCGCGGCAGAAAACGTATACGAACTGAACGGCATTTCAAGTATACGTACCGTGCCTGCCTGTCGGATTTGCCGTATTAATAAGCCGCTAGCGAGTAACGCCATCGTTGCTGCACAGGACCGCATGTTTAGCGTGACGATGGTTTCTAAACATGTTGCTCCGTCATCATTACTTGCGTGGTGAGGAACACGGAGTGCACAGTTCACTTCTCTCGGATGTTAAAGGTTTGATGAGCACCTCGAAACGAATGCACATGCAAGCTTTTCGCAACGTCGAAGAATTTCCGAACAACGACGCCGTTCGGACGGTAATGGTCAAGTTCATTTGGCAACTCGGCGGCGCGGCTTGTGGACGCGATTGAACGTTTTACTTCCGCTCGTCGAGCATGCTGGCAGCATGCGACCACAAAAGTTGCGCTAAGTGCATCGCATCAGAAAGATTGTGCTTTTATTTTAATCTCAGCACTATTGCAGATCAAGTACAGTAAAAGTGACTTGAGCCCGTAACGCGGCCGGTAATTGGTCGTATGTTCACGATAGCCGTGGAGCCAGGGCAGCCCCGAATGACTGAATGGTCGCTCGCAAGACTCATACAGATGAGAATGTCAACAGTCTGACAAAATGTGAGGCGTTTTAGTTTTGTGTATTACCCTGTTTTTTACGAAGCCCTGATATTATTCAGTTATAGAAGACGACGTTGCGAGATCACGCGACACACCACGTAATATGTTATGGGTCTCACACACTACAAAAACACTGACGGATATTACATACAAGCGAAGTAGCGCGAGTTTCGACAGAAAAAAGACATACACTTACATTTCACTAACCTGCGTGGCCACAGAAAACTTCGCGGAGCTGAAATGTGTACGCTGCGTGCCATCATTGGCAGCACGACTTGCCCAGAGTGCTTCACCACGTATTTTCACGAAAACTTCGCGTCTCTGAAGAAAGAATCAAACTTATCTTGTCACGGACGGCCCGGTTTGCTCACGGATTCACGAAACATGCGAAGTCGTAGGGTTTCTTTTCAACCAGCGGGTTCACAATCGAGCTAGCACAGCCGAACTAGGGAGCGGCTGCCGGTTTGTCGTCTGCTAACCCTCCTCCTGACATCCGCTTGGTGGCGTGACGGTCTATGTGTGCGAATAGGCTGCTGGATAGCAAGCTGGATTGGTGATTCATAACTTTTTGTTGTTTGCTGTCGCCTTGTAGCCCTTCCAGGGACCTGTCACCGCTAGGAAGAAACACGAGACATTTTGTCAACGGGGCTGTAAATTTAGCCGCCTTACCCATTATCAATTGACCCCTCAAGGTTCAGAACATACCAGATTGTTAAATATTTTTTGATGAAGTTCAATAGCGCAACTGTATTTGTTGCCCCAGCAAAGCAGAAACATGGGAAGGCTCACATTTTTTTCCCCGTCCAGTAGTACGACCGTTCATGAAATGGCCTGCGTTCTCCGTTCTGCTCTTTCTCCTTCGTTGTTTTTCCGTAATAAATAAATAATCCTGCCCTTTCAGTGACTTATGGAAAGCAAACTGTTGACAAGAACTAGGAGCCCGCTACAGAAGGTTCTTAGGGAAAAATTGGAACATGTATATTCAGCGAATCTCTGTATGTTTTATATTTGCTCGAAATACAGGCGAACAGGCTCGGTAATGTAAATGTTGAAGGCGTACGATTTGGAATTGTTAGAATTAAGAAGACAGAAGTGACGATTGAAACTTTTGTTAAGATATTATAAGGAAAGGTAAAAACTGACACACACACATAAAAAACAGCAGCTTCAAAAACGGTGTCTTCGAATCACTCACCATTCTCTTTCATTTTTTTTTTTTTATGCTATAAACTTGTGGAACAGATTGCGACAGGACGTTCTACAGACAAATGATGCATCCGATTTTCAAGTACTCTTAGGTACTTTCGATAACTATGCTTTAACTTGTTCGTTGGCCGTTGTTAACAGTATGCGTTTGTGAACCTTATGGGAGTGGATATTCGCCCGGCATCCGGCTGAATTGCGCGAGCGGAACTTGGCCGGCAGTGTCTCCTCATTGGCCGGCTGTAGTCACGTGGTTAATGCCGGCATCCTGTGGCAAAAAGCGGTTTGCCGGCACGGGTATTTGCCGAGTGTCGTTTCGCGAGCGGCCGTCAAGCGAAGAGTGCCGGCATTTAGTGAGAGAACAATTATATGCCGGTAGTTTGACTTCCCCACGTCGTCGCCACATCTGAAAACGCACGCCGTGACGGCAACAGTTGTCCGGTTCTGGTTTGGCCGGCAGTTTGCTTTTGCGGCCGGCCGTCAAGCGACGAGCGCCGGCACTTAGCGCACGGGTATTTGCGAGTTTCATTTCGCGAGCGGCCGTCAAGCGAAGAGTGCCGGCATTTAGTGCGGGAACGATTACATGCCGGTAGTTTGACTTGCCAACGCCGTAGCCACGTCTGAAAACGCACGCCATGACAGCAACAGAGTTGTCTGGTTGTGGTTTGACTGGCAGTTTGCCTTCGCGAGCGGCCGGCCGTCAAGCGACGAGCGAGTTTTACTTATCAACAGGCAGCTGTGACTACTACGACGGCACAAGTCGTCCGGTTGTGGTGTGACCGGCAGTTTGCTTTCGCGAGCGGCCGGCCGTCAAGCGACGAGCGCTTAGCGCGGAGACAATTATTTGCCGGTAGTTTTACTTATCCATGGTATAGCCTCTCCTGAAAACAGGCTGTGACTACTACGACGGCACAAGTCCTCCGGTTGTGGTTTGACCGGCAGTTTGCTTTCGCGAGCGGCCGGCCGTCAAGCGACTAGCGCGGAGACAATTATTTGCCGATACATATCAAGATAGTGTGACGTAGTCCCGCCACGTCGGTGACAAACATGGTGAAATAAAGGGGAGAGAAAATGACCGACGATTACGATACCACCTAATATTCTGAGCGCCACTGTTTAGGTGTTATCAGTGCCCTCAGTGATAAAATTCTTGAAGAAGATGTGGAAACAAAGCCAGATTTGCTGAACTGTGGTGTTTTGGATGAGTGCATGGACATCAACCTTGTAAGGCCCTTTTTCAGCAGTGATGCATGGCTCTCTATAACGAGCCAGTGAAGGTGAAACATATCAATGCACCAGTGGGAATGTGAACAGTGTCACGAAGAGCTTGAGAAGTTTGACTATTTTTTGTGATTGGTGTCTCTGCTGGTACCATATACCTTGCACATTGTTAAAGAGGCAGCCAAAAAAGAAGCTGTGGCAATGTTCCAAGTGTGTGACTATTGTATAGGTCAACATTGTGCATTGGCTTTCGTGTCAACATTGTACAAACAACTTTGTTACTTGTTATTGATGGCTTGCATTGATGTCATTGAAAGCACCGTGTTGGAGCACCAGCATGTGGGGACGTGGTGTTTGCGATGCCACATTAATGTTATCAAAACATCACATGCATGTACTTTTGTTATTTGCACACAGAGATGTTCCTGCCATGTTCTTTTCACATAGACGAAACTTGTTTGTCATCAGAGCCACCATCGTGCAGTGCCAGTTCATTGAGAAGCTGCGTCTATGGCATCATGTGCAAGCCATTCTGAAATGACCTTTTGTGTACCATGCAACAACAAAAAAAGTGAGAAATGTCATGGAGACAATGAAGGGTTTGACTGGCACTGTAGCTGGTATCATACCCCTCCATCTGATTTGAGGTAGCCAAAGAAGAAACTGTGCAATGTTCCCACTGCGGGTGACTTTTGACAATATTTATGTGCATATCTTCCATGTTAAAATTGTTTGAAACTGAGACGTGCTACTTTTTTATATCACCTGACGTTACCCTTTGTGTATAGTTTGACCTCTACTAATTGCCATTATCATACCCCTCCATCTGATTTGAGGTAGTCAAAGAAGAAACTGTGCAATGTTCCCACTGCAGGTGACTTTTGACAATATTTATGTGCATATCTTGACCTTTGACAATATTTATGTGCATATCTTGACCTTTGACAATATTTATGTGCATATCTTCCATGTTAAAATTGTTTAAAACTGAGACGTGCTTGTGCTGCTCATCTGCTGCCCTAGGTTCTGAAAACGAAACTGTGCCCTTCGCCGTCATCTGGCCCAACGCGGATCATCGTCTCAGAACACTGGGCAGCTACGTCACGAGGCAGGGTGTGGCAAGATCTGGAGTTGAGCGGAGCTGAGTGCAGCGGCTGGTCGCACGCCACTGCCTTTTACGGCTAGAACTATGTAATCGAACTATATCACCAAAATATGTAACTGAAGAAAAAGTGTAATCCGTTTATTGTAACTGTTTTACTAAATTAATTAAAAGTTTTGATGGCAAGTTCTGTCGTTATCTGCCAGGAACGAGGGTGTGCTTAGACTTCGTCGAGCGCTGCCTTCCAGGCCTGAACAGTAAAAGGCACGGCTTCTACGCTTCGGACGCCAACGCACAAAAGGCAAGACTTCTACGCTCCGAATGCCATTGCACGCTTGTGGACGTCAACAGAGCCTGTCGGACGCCTACGCAACGCACGCCAGCTGAGGGATACGTCACAACGGCAAGATATTTCGCTACTTGTCCACGACAATCGCCATCAGCAAGCGCAGTGCACGCAACAGACGTCCGAGCTCCCGACGCACAAGCAACGCAAGGTGGGCTCACATTACGATCCCCGGGTGAAAACGCGCTTTCGAGCACGCGCGCTGAGCGGGAAGAAGAGCACGCTGTGTAAACAGTCGACTCCAACATGAACACGAAACCAACGCCCGAGGCAGCAGGCGCCGGTGGTGATGTAAACACGGAGACCGGCGCTCGACCGCGGCGAGCTGCTCCTCTTTCTTTAAGGGCCAAAGAGAACTACGAGGCCACCCGTGAGAAATACTGCACAGAACTAGACGCAGCATGGAAGAGAGTGGAGCACGGTACGCGGGAGCTTTCGGCCACGAATAAGAAAGATGTTCAGACGGCCAAGAATACACTGCGCGATTGTTTCGAGCAGTACAAGGACGTGTTCGCCAGATACGAAGCCTTCTTGGTCAAGACGAACTGCCCCGAAAGTCGACAAGAGCTGGATCAACGAAGACAAATTGAGGAGGAGCGTCGCGTTCTCGTCACGGGGAGCCTAGGGGAGAAGAGTGAAGATTCAGGCGTCAGAGACGAGCCACCATCGAGACGTTCATTCTCGGTCCACTCCACACGCTCTTCGTCATCACGGCTCACCTGCAGTTCGTCAACTATAAGCCTGGCTGCCGTACAAGCTCGTGCGGAAGCCGAGGCCGCCAAAACGAGGGCTCACTTCGGTCGCAAGGAGGCAGCTATGAAGCTAGAGAGGGCCAAGGTCGACGCCGAGCTCGAAATCCTTCGTCATGAAAAGGAGGCAGCTGCGGCAGAGGCGCATGCTGGTGCTCTCGAAGCAGCCGTGGTCCAGGATGGCGGGGAGAGCTTGCACGCACTACCGCTGCTGCATCCCCATCAGCGCACTGCGGATTATGTACAGAGCCAAGAGGCCGCGCACGCGCCAACGCATCGACATTCTGAGCTTCATCCAGAAGAAAACGCTCCGCGTGATGACCTCAACAGCAGGCGGAACGACGGTGCACATGTTCATGACCACCAGACTGTCCAGCAGGGTAACCAGCTGTCCGTAAACACTACGACCTCAAGTGACGCAAGTTCCGATCTGACCGGAATACTGAAGTTCCTCAGCCGAAGAGACCTTCTCTCTACGAGCCTCACTAAATTTGATGACTGTCCGGCCAACTTTCGAGCATGGAAATTGTCATTTAGAGCAGCAACGCGTTGCCTTGAACTTTCTGCTCAGGAAGAGCTTGACTTACTCATTGCTTGGTTAGGCCCGGAGTCATCAATGCAAGCTAATAGGCTAAAGTCAGTTTACATACATGACTTCAAAGCAGGGCTGAAGGCTGTCTGGAAAAGATTGAACGACACCTTCGGAAGCCCTGAAGTCGTGGAGGATGCGCTGATGAAACGCTTAGAAGCTTTCCCACGGTTATCGGGAAAAGACAATGTGAAGCTTCGAGAACTCGGTGACTTGCTACTTGAATTGGAGGCAGCGAAAGCGGACCCGTACTTGGCAGGACTGAAGTACTTTGATACTGCGCGAGGCGTGAACAGCATCGTCTTAAAGCTCCCACCGGGCCTCCAGGAGAAATGGATGACCGCAGGCTCAAGGTACAAGAAAGAGAACGAAACGGCGTTCCCACCATTTTCTTTCTTCTCGAAGTTCGTGAGAAACGAGGCTGAGGTGAGGAACGACCCTAGTTTCTTTATACGTACAAACGATGCCTTGCCGGATCACCATCCGAAAAAAGGAAAACAAGTTCCGAGAAACTCCTGCGGTGGAGCAGTGTCAGCGAGGAAAACCGAAGCAGACGTCATTCCAGAAAAGAATGATACGGGGCCGTTGAGCGTCAACAGTGCTAAGGAATCAGGGAGCTTAAACAAGTGGTGTCCATTCCACAAGAAACCCCATTCCTTCGAAAGTTGTCGTGAGAGGAAGCTTCGATGAGAGGAAGGATTTCCTCAAGAAGCAAGGAATTTGCTTCCGTTGTTGCAAGTCGACAAGCCACATTTCAAGGCAATGTGACATCCCTCTTAGGTGCTGGATATGTAATTCGGCTAAGCACCACACAGCGCTTCATCCCTCGGACACGAGCACCTGTGATCCATCGGGAGCCGCGGAAGACGAGGCCAACGCTCAAAAATCTTCAGGGAACGTCACCACTACACGTACTGAAGTATGCAAAAGTGGTGATGAGAGCAAATCGTGCGCAAAGATCTGCCTTGTGAAGGTAACTCACAAGTCTCAGCCACTGAGAACGGTCAATGTCTATGCCATTTTGGACGACCAAAGTAATCGGTCACTGGTCAGATCTGAGCTCCTGGACGTCTTCCGTGTAGAGGGGTCTCCGACCAACTACACCTTGACAACGTGCTCAGGAACTACCGAAATCACCGCAAGACAGGCCGAAGGATTCTCAGTGCGGGGCGTTACAGAAGAAATCAGCCTTGAGCTTCCGCCATTGCTGGAGTGCAACGACATTCCTGACAACAGAACTGAAATACCAACTCCTCAAGCTGCCAAATGTTACCCACACCTGAGTCCCATAGCAGACAATATTCCTCCAGTGGATCCTCGAGCACAGATATGGCTTCTTCTCGGTCGGGACGTTATTGCAGCACACAAGGTGCGTGAGACACGCAACGGGCCACGGAATGCTCCGTTCGCTCAGAAACATGACCTCGGCTGGGTGATCGTTGGGAACATTTGCATCGGCCGTGCACGGAGGCCAAGCACTGCAAGTGTTCTAAAGACTCATGTGTTGAGTAGTGGTCGACCATCCATCCTAGAGCCTTGTGAATCTCACTTTACTGTAAGGAAGAGCAGAGTTCTTCGGCCTCAAGGTGGACCATGGTCTGGGTCGAGTGCCTTATCGGTAGCGGAAGTCAGAGACAGGTTTGCCGAAACGCTGTTCGAAACAACCAAAGAAGACAACGAACTTGCACTGTCCATAGAAGATAGAAAGTTTCTTGAGACCATGGATAAAGAGTTCGTTAGAGATCGTTCGAATAGCTGGGTAGGTCCTCTTCCATTCCGCACGCCAAGGTGCCGCCTCCCGAACAATAGGCAGCAAGCTTGGTCTCGCCTCCTGGGTCTGCGTCGCACATTGTGCAAGAACCCCGAAATGAGGGAACATTTCGTAGCTTTCATGAAGGACTTGTTCTCGAATGACTACGCTGAGGTAGTTTCACCGCTCGCTGACTTGAGGGAATGCTGGTATTTGCCCATCTTCGGTGTCTACCACCCGCAGAAGCCTGGGAAGATCAGGGTTGTGTTTGACTCCAGCGCGGAGTACAAGGGAGCTTCGTTGAACAGTGTCCTTCTAACGGGACCGGACTTCACCAACAGCCTCATCGGAGTGCTAATACGCTTCAGAAAGGAGCAGGTAGCGGTGATGGCGGACATACAGCAAATGTACTACAACTTCCTTGTCCGAGAAGATCATCGCGATTTCCTCAGGTTCTTGTGGATCAAGAACAATGACATATCGGAAGATATTGTGGAATGCCGAATGAAAGTGCATGTCTTTGGAAATAGCCCATCCCCAGCCGTAGCAATGTATGGGCTTCGACGAACAGCCCGAGAGGGCTCACGTGTGTTCGGAGAGAGGGCAGCGAAGTTTGTGGAGAACGATTTCTATGTCGACGACGCACTGAAGTCCGTTCCCACGGAGGAAGAGGCGGTCGAGCTACTGCAGAAGGCGCAGAAATTGCTGGAAACGGCCAACATACGGCTACATAAAATTGTCTCAAATAATGAGAAGGTACTTGAGGCTTTTCCCGTTCGCGACCGCGCGGCAGACCTCCGGGAAATTGACTTCACCAAAGACACATTGCCTGCGCAACGTAGCCTAGGGCTACTGTGGAACGTGCGCGACGACACGTTCCTTTTTCGCACTCCACCTGAAGACAAACCATGCACACGTCGTGGTGTTCTCGCAACGGTCAACGGCTTGTATGACCCATTGGGGTTCGTGGCTCCGGTGACTGCACGAGCCAAGCACTTTCTGCGCGAGATAACAGCCGACGGATATGACTGGGACAAACCGTTACCACTTCACAGAGAGCAAGAATGGGAAGACTGGAAAAGCTCTATTCAAGCGCTGGAGAGTCTTCAAATCAGCAGACCGTATGCACCAATATCGGTTTCAGAAGCTGAGCGCAAGGAGATCCATATTTTCTGCGATGCATCAACACAAGCTGTCGCAGCCGTGGCGTACCTAAAGGTCACAGACAATACAGGAAGACACCACGTCGGATTCCTAATGGGGAAAGTCAAGTTGGCCCCCCTAGCTGAGCTTACCATTCCGAGATTGGAACTGTGTGGGGCGGTACTCGCAGTCGAATTGGCTGAACTTATCCAGCGGGAACTGGATCTGCAACCAGACATGCTGAAGTTCTACATCGACAGCAAGGTCGTATTAGGCTATATACACAATGAAAAAAGGAAATTCTACGTGTATGTGGCAAATAGGGTGCATCGCATTCGCAAAACGACGACGCCAGAGCAGTGGAACTACATTCACACTAATCAGAATCCTGCAGACCATGGCACAAGAATGGTCTCGGCGACGAAACTCGGACACACATCGTGGTTGAAAGGTCCTGACTTTCTTCGACAGGGTGAAGAAACTGTGTTGCAGCCATCGACTTTCTGCTTGATGTCTCCAGATGAAGATAAAGATGTGCGCCCAGAGGTTAACACCTTGACAACATCGGTTGTGACAATACAGGGGCTTGGGGCTGAGCGATTCAGCAGGTTTTCGAGCTGGGAGAAACTCGTCCACGCTTTGGCATTTCTTTTGCGAATTGTTCATCGTGTTAAGGGTGACGTTGAGCGAACGAATGCGGTCGAAGATCTTTCTACAGCAAGAGAGACTGTGTTTCGCGCCGTTCAGCAAGATTCCTTTTCTGAAGAGATAAGCGCTCTTGAAGACAAACGACCTGTTTCCAGGAGAAGTCCACTTCGGAAGCTGGATCCATTTCTTGATGAGAAGGGCCTTCTACGCGTTGGTGGCCGCTTGCGCAGAAGTGATCTGCCGGAAGACGAAAAGCATTCTTTCATCATTCCAGGCCGGCACCACGTTACCACGCTTCTCATACGTCACTACCATGAACAAGTACAACATCAGGGCAGACATTTCACGGAAGGAGCAGTAAGATCAGCCGGGTTGTGGATTATCGCTGGCAAGGGACGCATTACATCCATAATAGGAAAATGCGTCTTGTGCAAGAGACTTAGAGGTCGACAACAGTAACAGAAGATGGCTGATCTGCCAAAGGACCGACTAACCACCGATCCCCCATTCACCAATGTTGCGGTCGACGTTTTTGGTCCATGGATGGTCGCTGCCCGCCGCACAAGAGGCGGAGTGTCTAACAACAAGCGTTGGGCAGTGTTATTCACATGTCTGAGCATTCGTGCAGTGCACATCGAAGTCATTGAAAGCTTGGACACATCCAGTTTCATAAACGCATTGCGGCGTTTTCTCGCGATACGAGGGCCTATCAAGCAAATTCGCTCTGACCGCGGCACAAACTTTGTGGGAGCTTGCAGGGAGCTAAACATGAGCCCACAAAACATGGATCGTTCGCTGCTGGCAAAGTTCCTATCTGAAAGGGGCTGTACTTGGGTCTTTAACCCACCACACAGCTCTCACATGGGCGGAGTATGGGAAAGAATGATAGGAATCGCACGTCGGATCCTCGACTCGATGCTGCTGCAATCCCACACTCATCGACTGACCCACGATATCCTCACAACGTTCATGGCCGAGGTTTCCGCAATCATAAATGCTAGGCCCCTCATTCCGGTGTCTTCTGATCCGGAAACGCCCGTAATTTTGACCCCAGCGGCAATCCTGACACAGAAGTTGGGATGCACGACGTCAGGTTTGGAGGACGTTGCAATTGGCGACCTCTACAAAAGCGAATGGCGTAAGGTTCAGAATCTAGCGAGCCAGTTCTGGAAGAGATGGCGCACCGCCTATTTGACCACACTCCAACAACGAAGAAAGTGGCAAATCAACCGACCAAACCTCAAAGTCGGCGACTTGGTGTTGCTCAAAGATAAGCAAGCCGTTCGTTTTGAGTGGCCAGTCGGCGTGATCGTGCAATGCCTGCCTAGCGCAGACGGCAACGTCCGGAAGGCTGAAGTGAAGACGGCAAAGAATGGATCTGTTAAGACGTTTGTTCGTCCCCTATCAGACCTTGTGCATCTGATGACTCCATGAAATGATGGTGGCGCCCACAATGTGAATCGCCAGACGGGGAGTGTGCTGCTCATCTGCTGCCCTAGGTTCTGAAAACGAAACTGTGCCCTTCGCCGTCATCTGGCCCAACGCGGATCATCGTCTCAGAACACTGGGCAGCTACGTCACGAGTCAGGGTGTGGCAAGATCTGGAGTTGAGCGGAGCTGAGTGCAGCGGCTGGTCGCACGCCACTGCCTTTTACGGCTAGAACTATGTAATCGAACTATATCACCAAAATATGTAACTGAAGAAAAAGTGTAATCCGTTTATTGTAACTGTTTTACTAAATTAATTAAAAGTTTTGATGGCAAGTTCTGTCGTTATCTGCCAGGAACGAGGGTGTGCTTAGACTTCGTCGAGCGCTGCCTTCCAGACCTGAACAGTGCTACTTTTTTATATCACCTGACGCTACCCGTTGTGTAGAGTTTGACCTCTACTAATTGCCATTATCATACCCCTCCATCTGATTTGAGGTAGTCAAAGAAGAAACTGTGCAATGTTCCCACTGCAGGTGACTTTTGAGAATATTTATGTGCATATCTTGACCTTTGACAATATTTATGTGCATATCTTCCATGTTAAAATTGTTTAAAACTGAGACGTGCTACTTTTTTATATCACCTGACGTTACCCGTTGTGTAGAGTTTGACCTCTACTAATTGCCATTATCATACCCCTCCATCTGATTTGAGGTAGTCAAAGAAGAAACTGTGCAATGTTCCCACTGCAGGTGACTTTTGACAATATTTATGTGCATATCTTGACCTTTGACAATATTTATGTGCATATCTTCCATGTTAAAATTGTTTAAAACTGAGACGTGCTACTTTTTTATATCACCTGACGTTACCTGTTGTGTAGAGTTTGACCTCTACTAATTGCCATTATCATACCCCTCCATCTGATTTGAGGTAGTCAGAGAAGAAACTGCAATGTTCCCACTGCAGGTGATTTTTGACAATATTTATGTGCATATCTTCCATGTTAAAATTGTGTAAACTAAGACTTGTGTTGCCTTTTATAACGCCTGAAATTACTTTTTGTGTACCGCGCAACAAGAAAAAAAAAAGCAAAGTGAGGAGTGTGTTGTCGACATTCAAAGACAAATTCAGGATAAGATGGAAGCTTGCAGAGATTTAAAAAATCATTGAAAAGGCATGTTGCTAGAGCCAACATTTCGACAGGTGGACTTGTTATCATCAAGGCTGCCCTGACAAAGCAGGCCCGTTTGTTGAAATGTTGAGCGACATTCCCAGGCCAAGGACTTTTTCATCTCATAGAAACGCACAAGATGTTCAGTAGCGCCTTTGCTGATATCATACATAGCCCTTCCATATGTCATCAGAGGCAGCCAAAGAACAAAAATATGAAACTTTCGTGTGAGTATTGTGCATTTCAGAATTTTTCGTAACTTCTAAATGTATGACATTTATTTTGGCAACATAGAAATAAAAGATTGAAACACGACCCCCCCCCCCTTTTTTTTTCACTCCAATGTGCACTATGAAAGGCAACGGTACATTTGCGAAGTTCGCAGGGCATTCTAAGTGGAGGATATACCGTCAGGTTCTAACTGAGTTAAACGAAGTAACAGCGCAAATGCCGGTCAAACCACAACCGGACGACTTGTGCCGTCGTAGTAGTCACAGCATGTTTTCAGGGGAAGCTATACCATGGATAAGTAAAACTACCGGCAAATAATTGTCTCCGCGCTGAGTGCCGGCGCTCGTCGCTTGACGGCCTGCCGCTCGCGAAAGCAAACTGCATGCCGGTCAAACCACAACCGGACGACTTGTGCCGTCGTAGTAGTCACAGCTGCCTGCTTTCAGGGGAGGCTATACCATGGATAAGTAAAACTACCGGCAAATAATTGTCTCCGCGCTAAGTGCCGGCGCTCGTCGCTTGACGGCCGGCCGCTCGCGAAAGCAAACTGCCGGTCAAACCACAACCAGACAACTCTGTTGCCGTCACGGCGTGCGTTTTCAGACGTGGCGACGGCGTGGGTCTAAATGCTGGCACTCTTTGCTTGACGGCCGCTCGCGAAATGAAACTCGCAAGTGCCCGTGCGCTAAGTGCCGGCGCTCGTCGCTTGACGGCCGGCCGCAAAAGCAAACCGCCGGCCAAACCAGAACCGGACAACTCTTGCCGTCACGGCGTGCGTTTTCGGATGGGGCGACGGCGTGGGTAAGTCAAACTACCGGCATATAATTGTTCTCTCACTAAATGCCGGCATCTTCGCTTGACGGCCACTCGCGAAATGACACTCGGCAAATACACCCGTGCCGGCAAAGCGCTTTTTGCCTCAGGATTCCGGCATTAACCACGTGACTACAGCCGGCCAATGAGGAGACACTGCCGGCCAAGTTCCGCTCGCGCAATTCAGCCGGATGCCGGGCGAATATCCACTCCCGAACCTTATTCATTGTGCCCTCCATGTAACAACTGCCATCAGAGGATTAACAGTTTGACTAAATAAATAAATAAATAAATAAATAAATAAATAAATTCCAAATCACCAATGTCGATTCATTCTGCCAATTCCATACTACGGTCCCTAGAATATACAGTATATTCTAGAGACCGTATCGATACTTTCAGGCCGCCGCCGCCACAACTCCAGCCGCCTGTGCTGGTTCCGCCGCCTGTCGGCAGTTGATCGAAATAGCGTCAATAACGGGTGCCACAGTCACGGAGTCCCTGTGGGCTGTGCGGCTTCGAGGTTCAACCATACTACGAAAGCGCATTGTGTCTCCGAAAAAAGGGAGAATACGAAACTTCAGTTTCAAATCAACTGCGATCCCCCGAAGTCACTGAACTGCTCTGCGACATTTGAGTTTACCGGGATCCGCAATATCCAGGCGACAACAAATCTCGGAGGCCTTGTACTTTACGAAACGTTTTCTCCGATCATCGACAGCCGGCGAAACTTGTCCACGCTAGTTCGGTAGGCATAGTAGGCATGAAGGCAGGATGATATATTAAACTTGAAGGCGGCGAGGGTAAGGTGTGTACGTAACGGGACACTTACGCTAACGTCGGTACTGGAATGAAATTTTTTTTAGACAATTCAGAATTTCGAAAAAAATGCCCATGACATAGCGTAGCTCTAATGCTTTAGCTTGAATGCTGCATGCTGCGGATATTGCTCGCACGAAAAATCGATATGCACGATCAACCAGTATTCTAAAATTGGCCGACTAACAATATGATTAAATACATTACTATATACATAGCTATTGAATTGTAACCACTGAGTATGCACTTGAAATTCGAGGGTATCGTTGATTTTTAGATAGGTGGCATCAAGTTTTAGGTAAGAATGCACTTTTGTTTCAATTAATTTCCTGTTTACACACTGCTCTACTCACAAAAGGAACTAGAACGCCCGTGTATTTCGTTACGTAGCACACGTTGTGAATTAACATATCGGAACTTGTGCCAACATCAAGCTCCATTCAAGTGGATACGCCTTGCGTTCTCACCAACTACGACTCGTAAATGACAATCTGTTCTGCAAAGCAATTATAAAGTAATCTTGCTAATGAGCCTATTATCTTGTATACATTTATTGTATATATTTTTATAGATGCATAGAGAACGTCAGCAGCTTACACTGCAAAGACTTTGCAATTCTTCTGCCACAACTAGATGATCTGGCAGGCTGCTGCCATCTGGATAACATACTATTTTTGCGCTATTTCGGATGCCGCCACAGAGAGTTCAATCACAAAAAAGCGAGTACACGTTCAACACCCACAAAAATAAGCGATAGCGCATCACGGGCGTATCGCACTGGAAACAATATGCCAAGCGTTACTGAATGATTTAGCGATGCAGGCGTTACAATCAAACAAGGCTATTAGACCACAAGCGAAATGTTTATTCAACATGAAGTTCGAATTCTCATATAAGGTTCGACTCTTTCTTCATGGCTGAGATTGCAAGACCTTATGCGGTGCTTTTAAACGTTTCGCGCCTTCTAATTGCTACTACACGCGTGTGGCAACTTTGCTGAAATTTTGTTCTGAAAATTGTTCTCGAGAGAGTTCTGGAAAGAGGGCTAATTCCTCAAGTGGAGGAGTGCGAACATTCGAAATTTCGAATACGAATCAAATAGTATCCTATATTCCACTCGTAGCGCATTCAAAAATTCACACTTCGAAGTTGACGAATACTCGCCCCCGTCCGCAATCACAAGAGTCCCGAAGGAGAAAGAACGCTGGATCTGAGAATGTTCCGAACGGTTATTTTGCGAAATAACGGCACTTCTTGCGCAGTGTCAGCAGCCAGATATCACGCATGGCGTACGTAAACGCTACTCAATAATTTCCACACATTCGATAAGAATACATTTCTTTTAAATACGTAGTCTAATACGAATTTATGTGTGATGCTGCGTTACCAGGCATCAGGGCTGGGCAAAGATACTTTGAAATCGTATCGCGATACGATACAAGATACTCAGGCAAGAAGTATTGGAGATACAGATACAAGATACTGCAGCAATAATTGTATCCGATACGATACTTGCCAATTGTATCTTAAGATACTTCGATACATTCTGAAATTTATTATTATAGATCCATATAATGTAGCAGCAAACGCCTATACACAAAAATGTCTGCTTGGAAATTTCTTAACTGTGACCTATTTTGTTTGACTTGAATGAAATGTCTCTTAGTATCTCAAAAGTTTTGCCCTTCTTGCTCAAAGTACATTAGTTTCCTTCCAAAACAACTTATTGGGGTTTGTTTTAGCTTCTTCACAGGACAACTCTTTATACACTTCGCTGACAGCGGGTCTAGCTTGTCATTTTTTCAATTGATGGGAGTCGCTGCTTAGCTTGTCGACCAGCTAGCAGGTTGCCGTATAATCACAATAACGTCAATAGGAAGCCTTCGCACGACGGCGCAAATACCGGTGTAGAATTTGCCTTGTCCGTAAAAGAAGGTTTGCACAATACCGTATATTCGAACAGGCGTACAGCAGCAACAACGCTGGTAGCGGCTTGCTTTTTTTTTTTTTTGGACGGGGGGGAGGAGGTGGGAACGCATGGTGTATACGGGTTTTGAGACCGTTCGCTAGCGGCCCGGCCGCAACGCATGACCGTCTCCGTCGCATTTGTTTTTATTTTCTAAATAAGTAGGTTCGTGAGCTACAAAGACATGAATGGTCTCAAGCATTTCTTTCGTGAGGAACATGTGGTCACCATGTGCTGAAACATAACCGTGGAACAAAAACTCTATGTTTCAATCCGCGTAGATTTTACTCGTTGTGTACATCGCTATCGATGTTTCTCGAATCCTGTCTCCAAATCCCCTTCAGAAATGACCTATATATGAGAAATGGGAAAGACTTCCTTTCAAATGGCAACGCCATTTTGTTCAAGCTCTCTCTGACCCCACCATCTTCACTGTCCCGGCCTTTGGAGCTAAATTTCGCGACTACGGCCCGCCGGCTATAAGCTGAGTTTGAGACCCCTTGTGTATATGTAGATGACGTAAAACTGCAATGAATTTCCATGTCCTGCTTAGCTGCTGGCGTAAGGGATTCTTTGTTGATATACTCACTAACGTACAATCTTTTAGCAATTTTTCTTCAACGAGAGAACATGTGCAACACAGAAATGTCTCAGACGTATTGTACAGTTGCACAAAGCGTCGCAGGACACCGCCGCTATTCGCGCTATTGCCGCTTATAGCTCCCATTACGTGGCGATTAGTAATGCGAAAAATATTTAAGAAGGCCTAAAACAGGAAAACAAATATAAGTAAAATAGAGAGGTTGTTTTGTATCAAACATTCACATTGAATGAGTACAGAAACACAATACACACGGCGTGCAATAGCTATGAGCATCAAGTATCGTAGGTTTACCTGTTGAGACAATAGAAAATTCAATGCCTATGGAAAATTGCCTGAAACGGCTCGTTGGGACGCTCATGAGTAAAACGGAGCATTCGGAATAACAGCGTTTCTCAAATCCCCTTCCTAACATCTTTACGATGGCATCTAATGATTTCCATTATTATAATGCAAACTCAATTTCGCTATTTTCTTAAGCGGTAAGCAGAATATTTTGTGTTGTGTACTCAAGGCACGCCCACATAATAATATATGTTTTCAAAGTCGCCTTGGAAACGTGTAAATATGTAAACAGTAGTAGAAATAAAGCAGTTAGAAGAGTAAAGCAGAAATCCTATTTTTGGGAGCGCGTTACAAAAGACATACTGCGGTGACCAGACCGGGAAAACAGTGCAGAGACCTAGGTAATGTATGTGATGCAAAATGACAGCTAAGAAAGCACTTGTGCTAATGATCAAATTATGACTTCATAAATTCTTTGAATAAATGTAGATGGAAGTGAAAAATACGGTACGCCAAGATATTTTCTGTTAGGTAAACGCTCGCTCTATTAGGTCTGGCATCAGTACCAGTGGTGCTAAAGTTGTTAGAATCTTATTTGCATATAAGTTAGCTAATTCCATGCAAGTCAAACTTACATCCACGAGATCCTTCAAATCGCTGACATGTAAAATCCACGCGACGCAAAGCAACCCCATTCTTGCACGCATCACATTTTGTTACGGAGCAAGACGCAAGCGAATCTTCAATAACGACACTGTAGCATCATCAAAATTTGCGCGATAGACGCCGCACGATGTGGAGTACGCGGCACACGACAGTGGCTAAGAGCAAGTGTCGCGGCATTGGCGCAACTAAAAGGAAAAGAAATCGAGAAAACAAAGGGTACGTGGGCAGGGAGTAGACGTCCGCGTGCTTGTCTTCCTGATCTTCTACCCTCACTGGATGACTCTGGCGTAAAAATAAAACGATACTGCCCTTACTTATTCAGATGGCTTAGTGGCACCACTACCAGCTTGAGAAGCGAAGCTTGGCCAACGATTACTGTTTCGCACGGTTGTGTTGCAATAGAAGTATCTTGTATCTTAAGATACACGATACATTATCGAATGTATCGGAAATACAGATACAGATACTCGTATTTCGAGACGTATCGCGATACAGATACAAGATACCCATACAGTATCTAAGATAGTATCTAAGATACATGTATCTTCGATACTGCCCAGCACTGCCAGGCATCAATATCAATTACGGCTCTATATGCATGTGCGTGCGTGTGTTTTTATAATACGTACATGTAATACTCACGGATTGAAAAGCGGCACTTTCTTTATTTGAGTACAGTGTTGTATGCGTTACCAAAAAAAAAAAAGTAACTAAGTATGTTACTCGTTACACTAACAACAACAACAACAACAACAACAAACACGTTGCCGCCCTACGTTACCTACAAAACGTGCACCCTCATTACAGGAACGAGAAGAGCAATTTAATAAACTTCCTATTTGTATTTTAAATGGAACGTGTAACCAAAACAACGATTCTAGCTGAATTAGTGATATAACCAGAAAACTTTGCACAAGCGTGTCGGACTGTAGCAATGTTATATAGTGGCCTAACGTTTACTGTAGAGTTGCATGTGATGGCCTGTAACTTCGTGGCACATAATAATAATATCTGGGGTTTAGCGTCCCAAAACCACCATATGATTATGAGGGACGCCGTAGTGGAGAGGTTCCTTAACGTCCACCTTGGGTTCCTTAACGTGCACCTAAATCTAAGTACACTGGGCTCAAACATTTCCGCCTCCATCGAAAATGCAGCCGCCGCGGCCGGAATTCGATCCCGCGACCTTCGGCTCAGCACTCGAGCGCCATAACCACTAGACCACCGTGGCGGGGCTTCGTGGCACATGGTAAAGCCATTTCTCAAAGTGACAGTGAACACAAAATCAGATTTCGTCGTCAAAGCTCTCCGGAACGAAAACATCACTGATCTCTCAACAAATTTACAGTAATTCTAACAGCATGCTTCTACTAGCGTACGAAATATATTCGCAGATCTTCTAGGAATAAAAAAATCCTTAAATTGCATAGTCTCGGAAAAAATATTTGCAGCATAAATCATTTTGGCCCCTTTAACCTACATAGTTGCCGCGAAAATTACGAGTGTCTAGGCGAAGGCGGTCAAAGTCACCTCGCTCGCTGAGGAATTCAATAAGCGGAAATGTATACCCGCACTTAGAGGCAGATAGAAGCAAATTTTATTTTGAAAGCAGTACTGATTAACAGTGCTATAGTATTGCAGGGATAAATAGCTGACAACTATAACGTGTAGAATTTAAGCAACAGCTATATTTCAACAGCTATATTCTAAGCTGTCGTAGGGCAGCGCGCCTCCCTTCTTAGTGAATACGTCCGCAGCAAGCGTAAATAGTAGTCGACGGACGCATTAGTTAATGTCAGCACCTCCCAGGTGAAAATTTTGCAACTGGAAACAACTGGGACCAGTTCAAGTGGTTTATGGTCAAATTCCCAGTGGGGACCAGTTGCTAGTGGTTCCCAACTGGGACCCACTCGCAGCTGGTCCCCACCCGTGCAAGAGTTCAACATATCCACATGTGGAGCCGATATTGCCCTTAACCAAAACACACTGTAGCCGGATACGATTTTCAGATGTCCGCGAAATTTCCTCCTCAAAGGTGGATGCACACAAGCCTGCACCAATGGCTGCGTACTCCAGACTGACGTCATGAGCGTCAGTTCGGAGCGTGAGCTCCGAAGGCGGCGCCGGTGACTCCGAACATTGCCGAGTGCACGAGCGGGACTATTTCTTTAATAGCGGAGGCGATCGGCTTCCACACTTCGGTGTTGTATCCGGCTATAGATGGAATTACGGACAGCTCCTGTTAGCAGAAACTGTGGCTCTTAATTCGTGTAGATCATGACTCGATCGACGAATGTATCATCGCGAGAGCTATTTTCGATGAAGCATTTATGAGTGAGGTCTTGCTCAAGTGTGCCCTTCAATATGCGATTGTAGCTTTCTACAAATCCCTGTACCACACAGTCAACAAGATGTTTGCGAATGAGCATACCTTTAACGTATCTGTATACACTGGTAAAAGGTACAGATTCAACGCAGTATTATTTACGGTCATGCAGTGCAATTATAAACACAAATCATGGTACAATTCTAAATTCTCATCATTTCGTTAATTCTGATAAAGTTCACATTATAAACACTATCGGTAGAGATCGTGCCCTGATCTTCTCCGATTTTTAAAAGGTCGAACTTACCTCAGCGGCAACAACAACAAAAAAAAGGAAAGCATTGGCCAGTGAGCTTTTTCATTTTTATTATAAATCATACGCGTACACAGCCAGCATGTTTGGTATATTCATTTGCAGAGCAAATACGAGCTCTTTTGCGCTTCTCTTCTACGTCAGACAGAGCTACAAATCTGCATGAGTATACTACATAGTTATTTAGCATGCTGTTCATGACAGAAGTATTGTACGGCACTCGTTTCTTGTGATGCTCCAAAACAAATGGCAGCAAATTTGCAAGCACTCAGCACTGACAAACATATTACAGTGTCGTGTCGAAAGCATTTGTTTGTATACAATGCAACGTTCCATCGTCTCGACACTGAAAATACTCTGTGTTGCATTATATTACGTCTACAACTTCTCTCACTCGAAGCACAAGTGATTAAGCAGCTGTACCATGGACAAGGCAGGCAGCGCAGCATTCCGCACACAATGGATCAATATATCCGTGTTGTCACAGGCGAAAACACTCGTGCGGCGCTCGCCTGAAGTCGTAAACTCTTCCAGAGATGAAACTGTCGAACACTAATTCAACAATATCAAAATTACGCACGCCATGACTCCACGTTTCTCTTCAAGAACATCCCAACTTCGCAGCGCGCCCATCACGCGGTAGCTAGCCCTCGTGACATGTGCTGTATAAAACAGCGCCACTGCGCGTCGTTGTGTTTCTCAATTTTATGCCTGTGTTATCCAGCTTTTCCTTTCATTAAATATTGCGACATTGGCGCTAAATAATTCATTTCAGTTTATTATATATTTATGTCTAATTACTTTACTGCTTCATTCGCGGTTTGAGCGTATGAAGATTAGATACGCAACTATAGTGTGACGGCTGTCGGCTATTTGGGTAGAGAGGGGGAGAGAGTGGCAGATGTTTTTTGAGGTGGTGTGCGACGTACGTTTGTGTCGGCAGCATGTCGGCAGTCTCGGCTGTGGTAGCTATCGACTCGTCATTGCTCTATTTTTTTTTCTTTGTGGTACGGTAGTAATCACCGTGCTGCTCACACGACTATCAAGCAAGCATGCTCCCAGCGAGACAACGGCGATATTAACACCCCGACGCCAATCGGGCCCGCTTCGCCAGCGCTATTGTCACCGTGATGGACGTACAAAGATTGACAATGTCTTAATATTTTTTTAATGTAACGTACTCTCGTTTTAGCTTCAGTACATTCGAACATACTGAAGCTAAAACAAGCGTACGTTTAAATGCATTCTGTTGTGCATTTCCGCAACGGAATAATCCACGATAATTTGATTAAAAAATACATATCGGGTCAGATAAGACTGTTTATGTTACTGTAATTGGGTTAAAACAACGCGCAGAGGATAACGACGAAATAAGAAAAGATAATTGATAGCAACCCATAAGACGATATATTTTCTTATTTTCTCATCGCCCTATCCTTTGTTTTAACATCGGCCCCTTAGGGGCTATAGCGATCCATTACCCTTGTGTGAATAAGACAGGAAAAAACTCTTGGATAAAACCCATTTGTTCAAGTGCAGCAATGGTACGTCATATATACATTCGAGTTCAATATTTTTCCCCTTTCACTGTGAAGAATCGCACAACCAGAACAACTCGCCGCACTTCCAGTTAGAACATAACTGGGACCACTTGCTTCTAATTTAACCGGTTATGGTTTCCAACTGGGGCCAGCTGCTTCCATTTCAACAGGTCATGGTTCCTATTGGTGGCCAGTTGAGTTAGAACTGGGACCAGCTGCTAACTGGAACCACTTGTAACTGGAACCAACTGTTCCCAGTTGGTTCCCAACTGGGACATATTAGCCTGTAGCTGGGACCAGTTGATTCCACTTAATGCCAATTGAAACCAGCTGGATTTCCAGTTACACATTCTCACCTGGGCTGGCAGGCCGATAGCAGTCCGCCGCTTCGACATAAGGATAGCTCTGGGAATGTGGCGCCTACGAGACGAAGGTGTTTTGTGTAAGACTCCCGGGATAACTGGAATAAAAGGTAACGAGTAACCTGACACCTCACGTTACGGGAAAATGCTAACGTAAGTACGTTACTCGTTACAGGAGCGAAACGGTAACGGGTACGTTACTAAATTACCTAAAAAAGTAACGCGTTGCCCGTAACGGCTTTACTTGTAACGCGTTACCGCCAACACTGTTTTAGTATAACGACTGCTATGAGCAACCGCTCGTGATAACCGCGTGATGGCACTGCAAACCTGGCCGCTAAAAGTAATGTTGGCTCTGATGTAAGGCTTCGAGTCATAATTACACCGATATGACACGAACTGTAGGCACTGGATAGGAAATTACGAGCATTACTTAGCCCAAAATTCTCGCGTTTCAGTCCGCGTGTAGTGTACGTACGAACCGCAGAGATTTCGTGGTGGCTTCAACTGATCCCTTCCTCCCTTTCTATGCCATGGAAGCGACCTCTTGTACTACCGGCTACGACACGAAAAATTCCGACCAACGTTCCACGAATGGCTTCGGTGAAAAGAGAAAATGAATAAAAAGACAAGGAAAACAAGCTGTTGAATGCTGGATAGCAAAGCTGGGTTGTATTTCATAACTAGGTCTGTGCAGGGGCGTATCTAGAATATTTTTTTTTCAGAGCGGGTGGGTGGGGGGTTGGTTCAACTATCATTTATGTATGTTCGTGCGAGTGCTTGTATGTGTGCATCTATATGTATATACCTGAAAATTTAAAAATTTCGGAAGGGAAGTGACACCCCCCCTCCCCTCGCCGGCAACGCCAGCGGGTCTGTGGCCTTATCGCAATTCCAACCGCCTGTCACCGTCAGGAAGAAACACCACGATATTTTTTGTAAACGCGGCTGTAAATTTAACAGTCTTACCCGTTGTGAATTAACCCCACAGGCTCAGAAACATCGGATTGTTAAATAATTTTGTTAAAGTTTAACAGCTTTTTGTTATTGTTCACCTCTAAGTGTGTCTCACTCCCACTGTGGGGGATTGGCTAGAATTGAGTGGGTTTTATAAAATGTTATAGAACTTTAGGATTACGGAGGTTGTAGAATAGAAACATTACAAATTTGATAGGAATGGGGCCTAGGTTCCCCATTCCTCTCTTTCTTCTTCTCTGTTTTTACATAATAAATAATGAAGTGTGTGCCGTTGAGTGCTCGATGGAAAGCAAACTGTTGACGAGAAAATAAATTTTCCTTATAGCCAAGGTCCGTCCATTCCGCGAGTTCCATACCTTCACGCCGCCGATGCCAATTCTCTAGCCGCCTGGGCTGGTACCGCCGCCTGTCGGCAGTTGAATGAAATAACGCCAGTAATGGGCGCCGCAGGCACGGTGTCGTTGTGGGCTGTGCGACTTAGCGTTTCAATAAAAATCTAAGCGAGAATACCAAACCTGAGTTGCAGATCAACCACGATCCCACGAAGTGGCTGAACAGCGCTGCGACATTACTACTTTGGGTTTACCAGGATCCGCAACACACGCGTGCGACAAATCTTTGAGGCCTTGCACTTTCCGAAATGTTTTCTCCGATCATCGACAGCTGGCGAAACCTGCCCTCGTTCGTTCGGTAGTTGTGAAGGCAGGATAAATCCACTGAAAGAGAAGGTGGCAAGCGTAAGGCGCGTACGTAACGAGCCACTTACACTAACGTCGGCCGTAGGATGAATTTTTTAGACGATACAGAATTTCGAAAAATTGCCCATGACATAGCGTAACAGCAATGCTCCATGCTGTGGATATTACTCGCACAAAAATCGATACTCATGACCAACCAACATTCTAAAATTCGCTCACTAACACTGTGACGCTGACTAATGACGCGGACAAAGAAAAACGCCCCACAGGACTCCTTGGCTTTGCGTAAGAGCCTAAGGCACGGCACGCAAACAGCGTATAAAATAACACAAGCAAGGTGCAGAGCTTTGGGCATACACAAAGGTACCACTGGGCACCTAAAACCGTCTAGCTACGCAAGAAATATATATATAATATGTGCTGTGTATTACGAATAGGCCGGAAAACTCACTCATGAGTCGGCTCTCTAAGACTCAGATCGGCATGTGAATCTGAGTCTGAGTGAGTCCAGGTGAGGAATATTTTGGTGAGTTTGAGTACGAGTGAGTCCGGTTGAGGAAAATATAGGTGAATCTGAGTCCGAGTGAGCCCTCAGCGCAAAATATATTTCTTAAGTGAGCCTGAGTGAGCTGCACCTTTTATTGCCCACCTATGGTCCTATGTACTCATCTTCAGCATTACTGTCAGCCTTATAACGGCATACTTTTGTACTCAAATCTATTCACACATATCTCGACGCACTCACGTTCATGCGCCACCTCAATATTTATTGGTCAGCGACGTGAATTCGGAGGGATGCCATGACCACTCCCCGCAAGCCCTTTCACTCAAAGTTCTTGATAAAGATATCTCGTGTGAGTTAGGTTTTCCATAAAAATGTCCTTACTGGATTACTGATAACTCGTATTTGAACGTATAAGATCAAAAGGCTTATCTTAGAGCGCCGATTATGTTAGGTATTGGCAATAAAGAGGATTGACAACAAGATCGAAAAAAGCTAGTTTTACGCTCACGGACTCATTAGTAGACTCACTCAGGCTCAAGTCAAGCAGTGAGTCTGAGTCTCCTGTCCTAGCATTTGTTTTGATGATGGATGCTGAAATAAAGGAATCTGAAATCTGGAGCGAGCTCCAACTTTGTTGCCGACCTATGATATCACCCAACTTCCATCTCCTCAAAGCAAGGATGTCCGCGAAGCGCCTGTCTGCCGTGTCACTCACAGTTATGTTTCTACTTTGCGATTTCAGCTACGTATTTACAATACTACATGGAGACTGCCGTGTGGTGCATTCAAAAGTGGCCACGCAGGTTAACGGTCAATAAAGACACGTACATAAGAAAAATGAAGCGCATAAAGCAAGAGCATAAGAGAAAACATGGTGTAATTAATGAACAATCACAATGGTGTCGCTTTAAATCGCACACGAAACGGTGCACATGAAGTGGAAGGAGTGTTGGTAAACAGCACAAATTTATTCAGAAAGCTGTATTTATACATTTTCTCACCCATTTCTATTCTGGCGGTACTGGGTAGATGAACTCAACCACGTGGAAGCACTGTTCAAAAAGATTCCCGTTCCGTTATAATCTTGCGCTGTTTTCTTTTTTTTTTAATTTTTTTTCACAACATTTGTTCATATGAATGTCACGGAGCGTGATCGAGCTGCGATGGTAGCTGAGGAAGAACCACATTTCAAGCACTGCCACAGCTGGCAAAAAAAGAAAAACGCCAGGCCTGCGCGTAAAGCGCAGCCCAGTCACAGCGAAAGCTGAAGAGCGGCATTTCAAAAGCCCGTTGTAAACTCTCTTGCGGCTACATTTGCAAGGTAACCACCACTACGATACAAATCGTAATTTTTGCGAAGTTGGAAAGCACCGACTACACCAATATTCGTCATTTTGAGGAGAAGCGAGGTACCCGCTACACATCTGTGCACTTTGATGATGCAGCGGCTGATGGTGATGAAGATTTATGGCTGAGCGCTTTGTAAGGGGATCGAAGAAATTTAAACGACCCACAAGTTACGTAATTCGCATTGTGACGCCCGGTCGTTATTTCACTCTCCTACCACGCTATGTAACATATGTTAACGTGAGAAGGAGACAGAGAGAGAGGGAAAGTACTTTACTGAGGCCCTAAGGAAATTGATCATGGGGTCCTTAGGCCTTCATTGACAACTAATACAAATACACTTGCGAGGGCCCACTACGCTATAAATCATCATAATTTTTGTGATGTAGGGAAGCATCCACTATGCTATTTTTCTTCATTCTGCGGATAGCCGTGGTACCCGCTACACACCTGTAAGACATTATGTGCACTTTGTTGTTGGTGTGCCTCATTACGATGAAGAATTATGGCAGAGCCCTTTGTAATGGGTTGAAAACATTCAATGACACATTTGTTGCACAATTCGCATTGTGTGACGCCTGGTTACAGAATTCGCGTTTTGTGACACCTGGTTGTTATTTTGCTCTTCTACCACGCTATATTACACGTGTTAATGTGGTTCCTTCCCGACACTGAGCCTGTATAAGGCCTTTTTGAAATGGAGTTTTGAGCACTGGCATGACTCTGTGGTGGAATACTGGGGTCACACGCAGAGGGCCCAGGTTCCAGCTCCGTTCCGTCCTGAATATTTTTTCTTATTGCATTGTTTTTTTCTTATTTCGCGCGATAGCGGTTACGGACACCGGCGGCGGACAACTACGGCGCCATAAACGGCTGTTGTGATCTCGTAGCAGCTTTCGCTGTAAAACAAAGTGCACCACGGCTACCTCCCACCTTTTTCGGCCTTTTACATTGTGCACTAAGAGAGAGACTAACTGATGAGAAAGAAAGAAAGAAAGAAAGAAAGAAGGAAAGAACGAAAGAAAGAAAGGAAGAAAGAAAGAAAGAAAGAAAGAAAGAAAGAAAGAAAGAAAGAAAGAAAGAAAGAAGGAAAGAAAGGGCCATTTTTGTTCGGTGTTGTCGACATCAAAACTTCCGACTGATCGCTTCTGTGACAGATTGTTGTTGCTTTTGCACAGTGTTGCTACTGCAGTCCTCGATCCCGCTGGAGCGAAATAAATTAAAGCAGACGCATTCGGTGCCTTGACACTCGGGCGGCGGTTGGTGGGTGATCTGCAGGCGACCCTGTGGCAGAGAGGAGCGAGCTCTAGACACAAGGCACCGATTCCGACACCGTTCTCCCTTCAAATCCTCAATATCAATCCGCCAAGCACAATCTTGACGTTTTCTCCTTCTTCATGTTCATTCGCTACCGAGCTCTCGGGAGATATTGATAGCCCTCGCCTGAGTCCCTTGTTTGTGTTATATGGGGAGGGCCTCGTATTTCCAGTGTTTCCGACACAACTTTGAGCTGAGCAAGTTTTCTCGCTCCCTACTTGTCTTTGATATTTCGGCACATCGTCTTCGAGTTTGCGTGTGACGCGCGAGCACCGCCCTCCTCTAGCCCCCTCCGAAATATAAAGACACAAAATAAACAAGACAAAACCAAAACAAAAAGTAGGGCTGGCTGTCTTGAAGAAGGAGAGTTGCTGTCGATCCATTTCATTCAAACTTCTCTATTTGCTACTCCTTCACCCTGTGGACACCATACTTTCTGACAGTAAAACACCTTTTAGTGGCTCGAAGCATAAGTTTGATTTTTGTTTTGTGGTTGTCTCGTTTATTGCCTCAGCCCACTCGTAAAAAGGTAGCTCCTTCGAGAGCGCAAACAACATTTTGCACGGATAAGACCAAACACGGTGAGACAAGAATACTCGAAGTATAACGAAGTAAGGTGCTGCTCTGCTCTCCGGTCGCACACACGTGAGTATTCGGTCTCTGATTCTACATTTATGGCGGATCTCATCCCGTTAGCTCGCTTGTTTTCGTACTGTGCGCACCGGCTTTTAGGAGTCGCCTCTTCAAGCTCGCTTCTTTCCGCCAGCCCACTAGTTCCCATGCATTTGAATAATGGATGACGCCTGGTAGACGTACGACGAAGCTGAGTCAGACAGGTAACGACGTGCAGACCGGAATGCGACAGCAGTGCTTTTTGAGTCAAAGAGACGTGCATACCGTGTTACCCTGAGGTGGGCGGTCGAGCGAACATCAAGTCAGGTTCGGGTTTACAAACAGTTTTGAAAAGGTCGCTGTTAAAATTAACTCACGTATCAGTTCGGGAATAATCTAGATGAAGCCATATCAATGAGGTGTACGTTACCTGTCGATGTCAGGAAGGTGAAAAGGTAGGTACGAGTTAACTATAGGTAAAGGAGAAAAAAAAGGTGGAAAGTTAGGTGGAAAAATGACGTCACTCAGATAGACTCGGCAATACAACTTCCAATAAACAACACTGATATCGTGAGTTATCTGTTATAGCGAATTAAATACGAACTTTGGCTCGTCAGGGTTCATTTAAATCATACTAATTCTTTTTATAATGAAACCAAAAACCCGAGACGCGCCACGATATCGGCTATTGGCCTCGACATCTTGGAGTGGCGCCCTCTCGCGTGTGACGTCAGAGCGAGGACTCCGCTCTCAACCGCGCTGCAGCAGCCGCTGTTCCTGTATGCGGATCGTCTGCTTCAGACAGGAACATTGTCGAACAAACAGCCTCGCGACGGTCAACTAACGCCTACAACGAATTGTTTCGAGTGTAATCTTGAACTTGTTTTAGTTGCGGCTCAATCGGCAGGGCCAAGAAATCCCCCGGATGGCCGACGAGCGCGCCGAGGCTACCGACCGCATTACTGGTAAGAAAGCGAAACCATGTGTGAGTGTTCTCGCTCGTTATCGTGTTTCTGCCTTACGATACTAATTAGTTTGGGTGTTTCTTTCGATATTTCAGTAAGCGTGCCGTTCTCCAGCATGGACAAGTATGTAGATAAAGCTTGTGAAAGGTCGCGGTGCCTCATCGAGGGCGAGGCGGTGTACGACGCAGGCCACGTTGTTGAATGCGCGGTCGAAGCCGTCAACGGAGATCGCATCACCGTCGCAGCTCTCGTCCTGCAAACAAGTGCGCAAGTGCCGCCTTGTTGCACTCCATCCTGCCGATGACCATGATCGCAGTTCGTCCTGTAATGTTGGTTCAGTGAGAACGATATTACGTCGTAGCTCATATTATTAATACCGCACAGGGCCTTCGCATGGGTATTAGAATATAACAAATAATCGCTGATTATACCACGCACAGGGCCACAGAGATTAACGTGGCAAAGGCAAGCTGGGCCCAGTTTTACGCCACGCAGCCTAACGAAAAGCTTAAAGAGCTCCGCTTTTAAAAAAGTGTCAGCACTGCCTCAGGTGAAAACTTTTAGAGAATGTGCACTACACAGCAGCAACAGGTTTCGCTTATGGCTTTATGATAAGCACTCTGCTAGGCACACGTTTGTCTTTATAAGTAAAATACGTATGTACACTATCCAAATGCAGCCGTAGTCTCAGATATCCTGCGCCGCTCAGCTGAGCTCACGAGGCGCGCTTACGTGCGAGGCGATTCGGAGGCCGCGTCGTCGGCTGCTTGTCTAGGGGCCTTCGCGGCAGGTTGTGGGACGGCACCGCACCTGGTGTAAGTCGCTTATGCTTATAGCCTGCTTGCAATAAACGGCTTAAGTATTGTCGAGGCGCTGAAACGTGGTCACAAGTTTATCTAAGAGTGGCGCGTACGGTGGGTAGCAGAAGTCACTGTATGCGAAGTGCGAAGTGATTGCTGCACACGGTCGATGAAGGCGTGGGGTGCATTTCCATTCTTAGCTTGACGATCCACTCCTTATTCAGCTTCGGCCCCTTAGAGTAGTTGTGAAAGCTAACGCCCTTTTCACGAGCGGACGAAGTACAATGAGGCACAGAGCAATACTTCACCATTGCGCAGCACTCGCCGCGGGGACAAGCGGCCGCAGTTCTAAGAAACAAAGAGCTGTAGTTCTAAATGAGTGTTAAAAGCAGTCCCGTGGTTGTTCGAACAGCGTCAGTAGCCACCATACGCAAGATAACAATTGAACTTCTTTTTTGTTGAGAACGGTGGTTTCAACACGGCGCTGGGCCTACGTAGCTGACGAAAGCGCGCGAATCCCCGCTCTGAAGTCATACAGGCGCCGTTCGCAGCGCCGCCATCGGTCGCACACCAGGCCAATAACGAAGAAATTTTTTGGTTCGCGTGAGGCTCAAAACTCGAAAGGCAGCATAAAAAGCAAAATAAATATTGAAAGCCAATTCACAACCACATTTCTTTAATGGCGGTCGTTACTTCGAACATTTCGTTTAGAATTCTGCCAAACGAACTTTCTTCTGTTGTGATTTCATCCTTATGTCCCGGTCCATTTAGCTTGAAATGGCACAGGGAGACAGGTAAGGACTGCGCATCGAACCCACGACCACGCGGCCAGCAACAACAAATGCCCGACACGCTATACACTGCGCCACGGTCACAGACTGCAGAGGCTTTACAAACGCGCCTTTTATATCTACCACTCTCCCTGTCGGCGGGTAAAGGTAAAGTAATTAAGTAAAGTAAGTAAGCGGTATGGTAAAGTAATTCGTCATTACTGTGGCCTCCGCGATTAGCACCTGCAACGCGTTACACGTCTGTCCCATTCGGCGCGCTTTCAATACAAGTTCAAATTTGTCAATGAATTAACACACCGCGAGGTGGCGACCTTAGCCCTAGCGTCGTAAAAGCGTCGGCCTCGCTCATATCATCACGCTAATCCAAACCAAAAATAGCTCTGCGACGCGCGCCTGTCTCACCTGGCTATATTCTAGGCACTATAACCTGGCTGTAACACCGCGTTCCCCGCTCACGCGCTCGTGGTGAGAAAAATCGCGGCCGGGCTACCGGGGCGGCACGACGCGCTTTGCGTTTCCCTCTAGTCCGGCCGTGGTGTTCAATCACATTTTAACATGCCCCGGGATGGCGACCAAGTTCTGCGTCCAATATGCGACGCTCTTCTGGCTATCACACCTCGTTCTCTGATTACGCTTTCACCGTTAACTACTACAGCTACCACAAGGGTTTGTTTAATCACTTAGCATGGACGCTAGTCGTCGGGATGGAGATGCACCACCAATCATCAAAGTGGGTATACCCACGTTAAACGGTGCTATAGCTGCCAGACATCAATATACATTATGCATACTCTCTTATATGAACGTACAGTAAACATTCAGTTACTTCTGTAAGGGCACGCTTTACTTTCGTGTTCTTCCGATTCCTATGACGGAGGGATCAACCATGTTTTTAGAGACGATTTCTAGATCTACATACTGTTACAACGAATATCGCATATAGCGGACAAAATTATGGTCCCGATGCTACTTCCTTAGACGGGGTTCGAGTGTATTACGATTGTCTACTTGCGCGTTCACCCATATTAGGCTCTCGTAGGTGTTGCTTGTTTGGTTCGTGGTAGTTCTTATAGTGGCGCCGTCACTCGGATTAATGTTCGTCTCAAGCACTTTCCGTTCTCTCCCGAATACGTCAGCGCTCACGACGGTGTGCCAAACTGCTTTTGCGACCACGGGCACTTCACCACGCTTCCTTGAAGTGCCCTGGGATGTGTGTGCGAAAGAGTTAATGACACGGTCACGGCAAGTGACTGTGTAGTTGGTTTTCTCTTCTCGCGTGTTCAACAAGGACTGATGAGCCTTGTTTGCGCAGGCTAGCCTCTTCTGCGTCAGTACATTTCCTTGGGGTGGCTACAAAGGCTCGGTCAGTGATGGAGTGAGACAACTTTATTTAATATCCTGCGAATTGATGGCCTGGGTCTAGGCCACGCCGTGGACAGTAGAGAGATCCTGTCCCTCAGTAGCTTCCAGGGCTGGCTGGCTCGCCCAAAGTTGGTCTTGAAGATCTGAGCCAGTCATTGCGGCTTTTCACAGCACCCTTAGTTCATACGGGGGCACTGCAATTCTCTTCTGAACTATTTTGCAACACTAGCGTAGTCAGACATTTTTTTCGAGGAGGGGGTGGGGGTTCGACCATACTTTATGTATGTTCGTAGGAGCGTTTGTATGTGTGCCTGTATGTACAGATGGAAAACTGAAAAATTTGAAGGGGGGCTCGACCCCCCCCCCCCCCTTTCTTCCCCCTTTTTCTTTGCTGGTGTTTCGCAATTTCAGAACATATTGATCTAGGGTGGCTGCTCTATTATCACGCAATTTACGTTGGGCCTCAGGGTAAGATTCCGGAAACGTGCGGTTAAGATGTACCAGTTTCGAGGCTCGGTCAAAGGCAAAAGCCACTTTCTATAGCAAGCGCATGGCCTGCAACCCAACTGCAAGGCTTAGCGCACTGGTACAGCGCTCAAGCTGTTCTCGTTCGGAAACCGCGTGAGGTGGAATGAGTTGGAAGAGAAGGAAGCAGAAGAAAGCAAACAGGAATGGAACAAGAAGCGAGAGGAAGATGCAGCGGTGTGGTCTCTACCCGCACGGCCAATTTCCCCGGGGTCTAACTGACCAGCGGCTCGCGAAAACGGACAGCCTAGCGGCCTGGCGCAAATTTGCATCAGAACTTGCCTGGCATATAAAGGGTCGAAGGCAATGCTGGTAACACAAGCAGCGATGGTGCTGCTTTCCCGTCTGTTGTTGCTCAGCCCGTAAGCGGTATGCGTTGGGATTAGTGCCACGTCGATAATAAATGACTGCGCGCACCATTCGTTTTCGGCCCCAGGGGAACAGCCGGCAAACAGCCGGTGCGTGTCTGCAGTCACGATGATGCGACTGAGTGTACAGAGCCGATGGTGGCGCGTGATAATGAAAGTGATGTGTAGGCGCGTTGTTTGTGCGGATCGCCATGGCGCAAGGTATCAAAATCGAGTGCGTGGTATGTGCTTCATAAGTAGAGGCCAGATTTTTAGGCATTAAACAAGCTCGTTTTAGGCGCCAAAAATAGGCCGGCAAAACAACGTTTTAGGCCTCCAATATCGTAAATATAGGCACAATAAACTTTCACGCAAATGCAAATAATTTCAAACGAAGACGTGCGCGACCTCTATCTACACACGAAAACAAAAATGTTATAGCTTAAGATGGCACAAAGGCGCTAAAAGTGAAACATAACCGTGCGATTGCGCTTTGTCCCGAACGGTTCGCAGAGCATGGTCTCTCCCGTGTTCTGCACGTTGAGTGAAGTGTTCACTGTCGTATCAACAAACTCCTGGCTGTCTTTTCGGCATGACTGAGAAGGGTAGAGCAGTAAGGCATAGCCAGATCGCTAAAACACCGGAAAGGAGGGATTCCCCCTATTGAACGGGTCGAATCGCGTGGAGCCAATTTCTCCCCTGGCTCCCCCCACCTCCCCCCACGCCCCGAAACTTTTCAGTTTTGCATGTGTATATGTACACGCACACATACAAGCGCACACACAAACATACATAAAGTGTGGTTGAACCCCCCACCCCCTTCCCCGAAAAAAATTTCCGGCTACCTTACCCTACCGCAATGAACACCTTAAAAAGTAAATTACAAACAAAAAAGCTGCGTGCACATCACATTTTTCTTTCTTTTTTTTGCTCTTCACTCTCCTTTCCGCTGCGGCTCTCCGCGGTTTCACATTCGCCAACCGCTCACGCCATGTCAGCGCGGCGGCAAATGCTCGCCGGCGTGTCCCACTTCACTGCTACTGGCGGTTGTTTCCAGGAGTTGGTTCAACTAGAGGACTAGGTTGAACCCCATGGTTGAACATGAATAATGGTCTCAAACTGCACCCGGGAGAGAAACTTGAGGCTAAATAGTCTTCATATAAGCGCCAATTTTGAAAATAGGCACTTATAGGCATTTGTAAGCATTTAGGCACGAACGCCAAAAATAGGTATTTATAGGCAGTATAAAAACATTATAGAAGCCCTTCTTAACCTCTAATTCATGCTCATATATCAAAATGGCGCGATAGGCACGCAAGGAACAAAATAGGCATTTGCCTAAAATTCGGTCTCTATTCATAAGTGTGCAGTTTAATAATATCTTCAGACAACGGACAGAACATACAATGCTATACAGGATTTGTTACCGGATTCCGGATTTCTTAGACGCCTGTCATTGGCCATCTGGACTCTTAGAAATGGTGACGCCAGTGTGTTTGTGGCATTAAAAAATTTTACTAAGAGTGAATGCGATTTATGGGCGTATACGAGGCTCTTCAGTAGGGCTGTTTTTTTAAACCTTGTTTTTAATATATTTTCTGTCTATATATTCTCATATTTATTCAGTTATTTTTGTCAATGTGTACCATTTGATTTCTGAATCTCAAGATTATAACAAACCAATTTACAACTAGCGGATAATTTTATTTTGGTTTTGTGTTTTAGATGACCAGTTCTTGGCAGCGCCAGAGCTAAAGTGCAAACAGTATACATCTAAGTTCACGAAAGGAAAACAAATATATCATGAACGCTGTCGTAGCAGGAAGCCACAGCCCACCATGATGGCGTAGCGTTTACGGTGCTCGGCTGCTGACCCGAAGGTCGCGGGTGTATGAAATTATCACAAAGGGAGCTTCCCAGTGACTAAGTAGTCTCGCCGTCGGGAGCTTTCTGTCTGTGAATTCCGAGTGAATTTCCTTCCTTGCGTTGCATCCACTTGTTTGCAGCTTTGTCACGCAGACTCGTGGCAACACGGTATTTTTGCCAGGTATAACAGAATGACGTCGCCAATGATGACGTAGTCGTCATGTCATTCACAAAAAGTCGAACTTCCTTGTAGTTGGGTATTAAAAAAAGGAAATAGCGGGAAATAAAACGATTCAGCGTTTTCCATTTCATTTCTACATGCGTTTTTTGTAACGTGAATGAATATCAGAGCCATTTTATTTCGCTGGTCTTGAGACAGCCACAGTGGCACTATGGTAGCGGTGCTCGGCTGCTGTCCCAAAAGACGCGGGTTCAATCCCAGCTGCGGCAGTTGCATTTCGACAGAGGCGAAATGCTACAGGCCCGCGTGCTGTGCGATGTGAGTGCATGTTAAAGAACCCCAGGTGCTCCAAATTATGCGGGATACTCGACTACGGCGTCTTTCATAGCCTGAGTCGCTTTTGGGACGTTAAACCCCTAAAACAAACAAACAAACAAACAAACAAACAAACAAACAAACAAACCGATGAGCCTGCTGTGTATTTTAGAACGTATAGAAGAAATGTAATAATAACTGATAATGAGATGTCAGAAAATTGTTTATTATTCCCAAATAATTTTCTGATGCCTGGCGCAATATCTCTTGCAGAAATTTAGTATTTGTATTTAAATAGGGTCGCTGAGAACAAAAAAAAATGCAATAAGTGCACCGTCGTTCATTCACAACATGTCTTCTTTAAAAATTCGCGTTGGATGTATTTATTTATTTCTAATACCTCAAGGGACCCTGGGGGAAGAGGTTTTACATCAGGGGTGGACATATCTGGTAAAACAGCTCTTCGATGGTGTGCTTGAAGATGGCGGGGTCAAATTGAAACACTGCCTTGGTGGGAAGGTCATTCCAGTTCCTTGATGTCTGAATGAAGATTGAGGAGGCATGGGAGGCAGCAAGAGTTTAGAAGGGTATACAGTCTTTTCGTCGTTGGTTCGGCTTCAGTGATGATAAGTAGGAAGAATGAGATCTGTTGGGGTGATCTGTTAAAGAATTTGTTATTAGATATCACAGCAGTAAGCATTATACCATTAAAAATGTAGGTTTACAAATATTAACAGCAGCCATCAATGGAGACTTAGAATAATACAGCGGCACTAGACGAAAAGTAATTCTAGAATGAAAGTGTGTCATGAACAAGTACCAGCCGCTGCTATAGCATTATCTGTGCTTTATGAGACGTCAAATTCCCTGTCGCTCATTCATTACTCATTGCCTATTGTTAGGTAAACCCAACGAACTCGTCGCCAGCTGAAACTACCTAGCAAATGCTTAATTAGGCTCCACCGAACATTAAACAAGCATAGCGATTGTTGTGCGTTACCGGAGGACGTGCTTCTCCACGTGGAGAGACAAAAAGCACAGAGATGATGGAGCGGCTTCATTTCTCCATCGAAATGTTTCCCAGAGGGAGCACGAAAGCTGCTATAACATCGTGCCTATTCAAAGCCTCGCGTAGTTTGCTGGCCCCGCGAAATTCTCTGCTGACATTCTTTCGCACAGTGCGCGTAGATAGCTGCCAAATGGGAAGGATAGTGAGCAAGAGACAGTGCTCATAACTCACCTGCACGTAACGCTGTATCAACGCGTAGGTACTAGAGTGTTAGAGCACAGGGCACATTCCCGGAAACCTTTCCTGGAAACCTTTCTTGTGGACTTCCTGACCTAAACAAGGTGAAGTGGAATATAGTTGCTTCGACATGTCAATCGCGGTATTTGGGCTTCTGCGTCCGGAAAGGTTTACCGTCTCGCGAAGTCACCACCATCTTCGGTTGTGTCCTGCCTTCTTTGGGGACATGTAAAAAGGGCGAGCAAGATTTTACACTCGGAGTTAGGGCGTCATGTTCGGCTTTCTAATGACCTCCTGAGGAGCATTTATTACGCTAACTTCCCTGAATGGGTTGCTCTGAAGAAAGTGAAAGAACACCGTTGAAAGAAGCAACGAAGCTTGTCGATTTTTTACCCATCTTAGTTGCTTGAAAAGCTAGTTATCTAAAGTGTCCTAATTAAGCAATTAATCAGAGCACAAAAACAGTCTGACTTATTCCAGGCAATAGTAAGCAACGTGCATTTGGTCGCGTCCTCATTGAGTGCGTTGCATATTTTTAAACTCTGGCTAAGGATAGCTGGGGCACCCTATATATAGTGCAGGCCATAATGTCGCAGTAGGTAGAGCTTTATAAAACAGCACTTCCAAACAAAAAAAATAAAACGTTTTCACGTTCGCTACAAGGTCCTTGTTCACATAGGCGTTCTTATACGGAGAATAATTTCGCGAGGTCTAAACATGATGTTGGATAAGCCATAGCGAATGCATCCGCCCATTTGCAAACAGGATTTCTAAAGTAAAAGCTCCATCAATTCCGCTGCTGATGTCTACTCATTTCTAAATTTACCCTGACATACCGGCGCGTACCACGGGCTTTATTAGGAGCCTTATTTTTGCCTTACTTTCATTCAAGTGGTAATTCAATATGAAGACACTTCGGTAGCATACAATGTAATGTTAGCCACCGTATAGGAGGTAACGTGTTACAGTTGGGAACAATGTGAATGAGAACACTAAAGTTACTTTCATTTTTTCCGGCTGATAAAGAAAGCTCGCGAAATATGAAAAATAACACGTGACTACGCTCCCACCCGCAAAAGGTGGGAGCGTAGTCTTGACTAGCAACCTCACAGGGATTCTGCTTGAGGGCGCTGCTTCCTGATGAGCGCAGCAGTTTAGTCACGTGTCATTTTTCAGATTTCGCGGGCGTCTCTTATTAGCCAAAAAAAGCGAGCACGCACTTAGCACGTTGCTGAAAATAACGCAGTTAGATGTCATTTGAACATGCCTAAATATGCTTCATTGATATTTCAAAATTAGGTGAGTATTTGTCGAGTTATAAACATAATTAGGACTAATTAACTAAACCTCGTCCACAAAAAATTAGTCGTGGCTACTACAGTACACTGGGAACAATATTTACTAGGTGTTCTTCGCGTAACGACGTTCTTTTTTTTCTTTAAATCGTGCTGCTTGATATTTAGGACACCCAGTATAAATTGTTAGTCAGGTCTAAACTTGACTGCTATGTTGGTATGAGACCCATAGCATAAGAACTTAGTACGCACGCTCGAAATATTGCGCATGGGTTAGATTAGTTTCATTCTATCTATTTACGATCGCATGGCCATTATTACACAAACGAAATCAACCTTTAACATGACTAAAATTGAAGCTCGCAATAAGGTACCACGCTTAGGGATTTTTTCGTTGGTGGCATCATTGCCAGGACCTGCGCGTGCAGCTCGTTTTTCCCATTCATCGTATATCTCAAAGGTTTGATTGCCTTCGTAATGTCGGTGTGCCACATTGCAACGTGACCACTTATTTTTAGATGCGAAGCAGCTTATGAACGAGGCCTGTCCCCCCGGCGTAACCAGTGCGCTAGTACCCGCGTGCCACTAGATGTTTGGAAGAAAGAAGAGAACGAAGTGTTGGCACGAGAGGAGAGCTCACGCATGGTGTGCAGAAAGGAATGTTTGCCTGAGATAACGGTGCCACTAGACGTATGGAAGAAAGAAGAGAACGAAGTGGCACGAGAAGAGAGCTCGCGCATGGTGTGTTTGCCTGACATATGGACGTGCACCAGAGCGCTCGCTCCACTCCGGCGCATGCTCTAGTATAAATCATGCAAGGTACCCACTACGCCATAAATTATCGTCATTCATGCAAGGTGCCCACTTCGCCATAGATCATGCAAGGTACCCACTACGCCATAAATCGTCATTCATGCAAGGTACCCACAACGCCATAAATCATGCAAGGTACCCTTAGATGTGAAGCCGCTTATGAACGAGGCCTGTTCCCCCGGCGTCGCGTCGGCGTAGCCAGTGCCCCAGCCGATCCGGAGCGGCGGGCTCGCGAAGCCGAAGCGAAACGGGGGTGTTGACATTGCATTCTCAAACTTCAAGCTACAACCTTTGCAGCAAGAGCCATTAACTTAATACTTTACGGACCACGAGGCTTTATACTCAAGGGGAAACGTTCCCCTGAGCTTAAAGTCATATATGACGAGTAACAACATCAGGGCAACCTCGAAGGGAAGGACCATGAACAGTGATGAAGATAATAAAACTTTTACAGAAATCTAAGTCGACTCATGGCAGCTTCGCATACTACTCAGGGTTCCCTTTACGGGGAGATGGTGAGATTTTTTTTCTCAAGTATTTATCTGTCCTGCAACTCCAGCAAGTAAAGTCGCCTTCCCACATTACTCGTTAGCATTATAAGTGACGATCGCTCGATCCCGAAAGTACTACATGTAGATGTAACATTGCGTAATAAAAATACTATTTTCTGTGAAGATGTTCTCATTTGAGTGTTTTATCTGTTCCGGAGAAATTTTCGTTCAAGTGCTCTGGAAGTTTTATTTCACACTTTGATATTTACTCTTGTACTATTTTCTGTAACCAATACGAATTGTGATTGATCGATTATTAAATTCGAGCTTGATCGAATATTAAATTAATAAACGTAAAAAGTTAGACATTTTTAGCGTTTTCCCAATGTCAGGATTGCTGTAGGGATATTCGAATATGTTGCATAATTATTACTTTAAAAAATTCGGCAGATCCCACGTACCGTGGGAATCGATGTTATGCGAAGCATGCGCGGGATGGTGACTGTGGCGTAATGTTTCCCACTGAGCGAAACGTTACGGAATGACGCTAGATAAATGTGGAAGTGGCATACGCACGCGCATATGTTGAACGGTTGCATATGTATAATGTATTATATAACCAGTTGTTTACAGTTGCGTAACGATGCCTACATTCACATGGGTGTTACCAACACCAGACGCGGTAAGCTGATATGTAGTGCTTATATTTTCTTCAATACTGAATAGTGCGAATCCGAACAAGACAAAGAAGGAACACCGATGCGCAGGACAGGCGTTACTCAAACTAAGTTTCATTCAGGAATGTTTCCCTAGATATATACAAAGCCGAGTGGCACGCGCAGGCGCACTGCACATACGTTACAGTCAGCGTTGCAGCTGTTACTTTTGTTATGCTTATACTTGGCCGTTATGATGGAGAACGCACAAACGCACGGAGAACGAACGCAAGCACGCACGAACCCGCGCGCATGTGTGGAAGGGGTTCTTGAGAGTTCTTGAACAAGGTCATCATCATCGTGATCAGTGAGCCCTAGCAGCTGGACCGGACTTGTTATTCGGATCCGTTCGTGATCGCGGCTACGAGGGCTCTAAGTGCAGTGAAGTGCGAGGCATAGTACAGCTGGTGGAAATCCTGGGTGCCTCTTACGATGAAATGATCTTTGATGCCGCCTGTCCTGGACGTGGCAGCAATGTATTTGGTGTCCTGTCCACATTCAAGCCGTCTTTGATGCAGTATAAGGACCAGGCGTTGTTGGGTCATGGTAGGCCTGGTGCTCTCGGCAGATTTATAGTAGGAAGCGTTGGACGGGGTTTTTGCGTAATCCGCGTGGTCCACGTTGCTGACCACGTCGACGAGTGGATGGTAGTTGAGCGTCGTCCAGGGCTGTTCTGTCTTCAGCTTCCTAACTTTCCTTGCGTCCGTCGCGGTGGTGTAGTCGTTACGGTGCTCGGCTGCCGACCCGAAGGTCGCGGGTTCGATCCCGGCCGCGGCGGTCGAATTTTGATGGAGGCAAAATGCTAGTTGCTCCTTTACTGTGCGACCTCGGTTCACATGAATACCAGATGGTCAAAATTTCCGGAGCCCTTCGTTACGGCGTCTCTCATTATCATATCGTGGTTTTGGACATGAAATCCCAACAATTATTAACACTTTCCTTGCGTGTCAATGTGTGTGTGTTCGCGGTTACTGTGTTGGTTGAGACTGTATCACCTGTGGCACATACCCGCAAGACATGAACTCTGGTATGCGGGTATGTGCCACACGTGACTGAGAGACTGAGAGAAAGGGTTTCATGACGTACACGACAGGTATTTTGCGTTATTCATGCCATGACCAGTGAATCGTGTTCGTCATACACTGATCCCCTGCCATGCCAATTTTGGTATATTTCAAGTTATGGAGACGACCTGGAGAGCGCCCAGACGTAGGCGGCTAGATAGATAGATAGATAGATAGATAGACAGATACGTAGATAGAAACGGCCAAAGTGCCTGAGGTTCGCTAAGAAATGCTTCGCATTTAAAATGAAATTTTGTTGCAGTTAGCTTTTACGTCACCGGAGAAGTTCATAAGTCAGTCAACTGGCTTATGATGAGTGGCGCTATCGGTTCATTAAAGCAATTATCTAAGAGCTAACGACTATAAAAATTAACAGCGATTTAATTATATTGAACCCCGCACTTAAGTTTATGAATGTGGGCCCACACGTTATCCCACTCACGCGCGCGAGCATCCCGAAGCATGTGCGGATGCCAAAATTTGGTCAGCAGAGTCTGCTATGAAAAAGAATTTAAAAGATGCAACAGGAGGAGAAGAATGCAGAAATACAGCATAGCCTTAAAGCGCTGCAGTGGGAAAGTGGAAAAACTAAACATAAAGGAGTGTTCAGGTAGCAAGCGTTGAAAATCGATCTTCCCTTCTTCGTGCATGTTTCGTGCCTTCTTCGTCCGGATTTAATGTTTGTCTTTAGTGTTGTGATATGCCTAACAAAATATATACGGAAGCGGAAACTGAGTTTTTTTAGTAGCGCCTTTTCTTCCGGCTTTCGCGGAAGCGCGTCCGGTGAGGTGCCGGAGCTTCCGGTTCCAGAAAGTTTGATGAAAAGGGGCGGCCGCGGACGCTATCGCGTTTCCGTGCCGAGGAAGCAGTTTTGATCGTTTTCAGTTCACGTTTAAAGGCGTCAGTGGCATATTATTTCGCAGATACACGCCTTTTCTTGTACTCCTCTGTAAAATTACACTTTACTGTAAAATTGTTGCGCTTGCGTTCACGTGAAGCTAGATGAAAGGCGGTAACAGACACGTTTTATAACTTGGTGGCAAAGTAGTTTTGACAGCGCACAATTTTACTTCAGTCGACCCTCTTTTGTTTTTGTTTGTTTTTCCGCGCTTGTGACACACAACGTTCTTCAGCTTTTGACAAGTGCGGAACTTGCTGATAGCGAGCCAAGCAAGATGAACACTAGATTAGCAAAATACGCTGATTTCATTCTTAAAGCGGGGGTTTCTTGGCTCTTGCTATGGAGTTTGATGTTCATCGTGAGCGCTGTGGTGAAAGATGATAGCGAACGGGCGCCGCGACGTCTAATTAATTGCTAGCTTTGCTGAGGCTGCATGCTGGCGCCAGGAGCAAAAAAATTACACATATCCACGGGGTGAATGATGATGAGTCGGGCGAAGCTCTGGAGGGCATCATCGGTAAACCGTGAATACTAGTAATTTGCCCCACTAAAGTAAACACGTGAGAAATGTTAAACATCAAACTTTCTCGCATCGGCTGCTCAACAGTCACCTGTGAAGCGCCGGCGGTGGCCATTTCTCCTGATGTAGGGCTTGGCTGGAGAAGTTCCAGAGGGATGGCCTCGGGACTAAGGCATTGCAATCGGCGACTGTAGCGGTGGACAGGAGTATCCACTGCAGGAACGGGTTGCGGGATCGGAATGGCAGAACCGCTTCCTGAAGGGGTGGTGAGCATCAGGCGTTGAAGCCCGAAGAACCGAAGACCCGAGCGTCGTATTCCTCAGAGAAATCGTGGTTGCTGCTCGAGCTTCCCACTTCGTCATCCTCAGTTATCTAGCTGGCCTTGAACACGACCGAAGACCCGAAGACCCGAGCGTCGTCTTCCTCAGAGAAATCGTGGTTGCTGCTCGAGCTTCCCACTTCGTCATCCTCAGTTATCTAGCTGGCCTTGAACACGTCCGAAGAACCGAAGACCCGAGCGTCGTCTTCCTCAGAGAAATCGTGGTTGCTGCTCGAGCTTCCCACTTCGTCGTCGTCAGTAATCTAGCCGGCCTTGAGTCGTGTTTTCATCATATACAAGTACCGCCATCTGGCGGACACTCCACGAACTAAACGAGAGGTGGCTACTACAGTAGGGTACGGATTTGGGCTGGTTGGTGCATGACTTCAAGTAGAAAACAGCGCTACGAGACGGGACGAAGAAAGGGCACAAAACACGGCGCTGACTATCAACCAAATGTGCTTTTATTCCACCAGTGTGCATATTTCTTTTGGGCAGGCTGACCGGTTTTTTCTGGTTTTTTGTTATGCTTTCTTTAGTCATGGTGGAGTATAAATATGCGGACTGGTGGAATAAGAGCACATTTGGTTGATAGTCAGCGCCGTGTTTTGTGCCCTTTCTTCGTCTCGTCTCGTAGCGCTGTTTTCTACTTGAAGTGGCTACTACATACACATCGGGGACGCACGACCCACGGCTTAAGGAGCTTCACCCCTAAAACATTAGTGCCATGTGCGTGTTTCTGTGTGTGTGTATAGGGAGCGGGAGTCGGTGGGTGTAGGCAACGGTAACCAACTTGCGAAGTGGGGGGGGGGGGGGAGCACAGACGCGGTTGAGAAGAAAGTGCACACGACACGAAAGACGCTCACTTGCAAATGATATTTTTATGAAAAGTCTTTAAGTTTAGCGCAAGCACAGTCACAACAGAATAATATCCAAAAAAGAGCACGAAAAGTATTGCCATATCGCAGGGATGTACGGTATCAACCTAATGGAAAGATAGCATGGAGGGGGTGCATTTATTCAGTTAAACCATTCAACAGCTGGAAAGGAACGTTAATTCCTTAGTCATCAGTTGTACCGACGACGCACTGACGCACATGTGTGCTTCATTGTTAATCTGGCCCGCCTCAAGAATTTCTCTTTCACGCCTCGAAAAGTGCGCGCGCGCGCGCGCGCGCGCACGCACACACACACACACACACACACACACACACACACACACGCACACACACGCGCGCGCACACACACACACACACACACACACACGCACACACACGCGCACACACACACACACACACACACACACACACACACACACACACACACACACACACACACACACACACACACACACACACACACACCTAGCCCAATACCGCAAAATGTAAGTTCAAGTGCTACTGCGACACAAGGGGTAGGAATCTTACGACGACAACTGCTGCTCTCGACAACTGCTGTTGCTCTGCTTTCTGATACATGTTCATTATTTCCCGGTGGCCTGAATACACATTTCACTGTCACGCCATGAAACATCACTCATAGAAGTTAGGTTCATCAGTGTGTACGCTTTCATCCTGGATGCACGTTCGCGCACCTTGTTCGTTCCAGGACATGATGCGGCATACACACACTGGATACTACCGTTATAGAAGAGGAATTCCATGTTAGGATGCAATACTGACTGTTTTCTCGTTCTGGCCTTCGAAATAATCGCATGATTTCGAATGAATGAGATTGAATGAATACCTTCAATCGCCTCCCGCAGTGCAGAACACTTTGTGCCCTCCTCAACGATTACCGAATACCTGTACCGTATAAGTATGAATTTGCTCAGATTCTTCGCCCGAGGAACACACACACACACACACACACAAACACACACACACACACACACACACACACACACACACACACACACACACACACACACACACACACACACACACACACACACACACACACACACACACACACACACACACACACACACACACACACACACACACACACACACACACACACACACACACACACACACACACACACACACACACACACACACACACACACACACACACACACACACACACACACACACACACACACACACACACACACACACACACACACACAAAGCACCGGAAACTGAAATGAACAACGTCTTCTCGGAGATCAACGAATGCCAAAAAATAGAGCCAGAAGTCTGTCGGAAAACTCCAAACATCCGTCGTTCGTGCTCGCACGCAGTTGGAATTCCCAAGACCGCGTGACTGATTGTGCGCTCGAGCGCACCGCGTGCGCCCGCCTGCCTGCCTTCCACGTGGTATATACAAAGCAGTGCACGCAGCAACGAGAAGGTAGAGAGGAGGAGGTCAGCACGGCAGCGGCGGCCAACTTCTCTGGACAGGCCAGATTGGAAATGCCCATCGATCGGCTTAGGTCGGCGACTGCTGCCGCGTTGCCAACGGATGACGAGATTGGTTTGCGTATATTGGTAAGCACGCGTTGGCAGCTGGCTCGGAAGTGATGAGGGAGAGGACTGCTCAAGTTTGGTTCGCGAATGCAGCGCGTTCAATTTCTTTGCCGCGGATGGGGCATCGGGTTAGCACGAGTGGCGGGCAAAGCTACGTGTCGTGCGCGCGCGTGCTCGAGCGGTTTCTTTCAACGCCGGGAGCCGCACGGAAATGGCCGGTCGTTCCCCCAACTTCCCCCTTTTGACCGAGGAGAAAACAATAGAACGCACTGGGCGAGACGTTTCAGACGGGTCTTGGGTCCCAAAACACGTCTTTCGTGGACCCCGGCTGCCAAAGACAGGAAACCAGCCAAGTGCGACCATTCCTTACCCCAGGCTTTTCTTCAGCGCTGGTTGTCGAAGGGAAATGCTTTGTCTTCTCTATACCGCTTCGAACAAAAACTTCCCGAGAGTAAGTTTTCTGAAAGCTTACGTCAATGCCTCGGTGCCCACGTTTTGTTGCTATGTTTAAACACTATACGCACATGCAACAATAGTATTTGTTTAACAACAGTATAGTGTTTAAATACTATAGTTGCACGTGTGTATAGTGTTTAAACACTATACGCACGGGAAAAAAATGAAATCATCCCTGAATTTGATGATTGGGAGATTTACTTGAGGGGGACATAGGTAGTGGCGGTAGTGATGTTGCGGCAGGCAGGGTTAGCCTTGCAGACAGGGCAAGCAAATCTCAACCGGAGCGTTCCATTCCACGCAGAGTATTTCACCATGCATCGCTTAATCCAGCGCCTCGCTGAAAAGTCAGAAGAATGCGATACGCATGAGTTAGTTCTTGTTTGTTTGCGCCTAGTACTTCTGACTACCACTCTGGCTTTAAGGTACTGTTGTTAGAGCTGTCATAACATGTTTTATTCTATTATATCACTCAGAAATAATTTTCACCGTCGGCGTCGCCGTGGTGCTCGATATAATGTTGCAATAAGACAAGATCCACCCGAGCCGCACGCTGTTGGTGTGAAGGAAAGGGAGTCAGCGTGAGCAGCGTTGATGACCAACGTCTTCCTGAGCACTCTGTAATATCAGGGATGCGTAAATGAGGTGAGCGCTGTGTTACCGATTGAAGAGGGGTACGGGCGAAGCGGAGTGGGCCGAGAGCAAATGAGTTATGCTACTCGAAAACGTCTCTATACCATGTACCCATGACCGAATTGACTGCTAAATATATGTATCAGACATTTACCGGAATCTGCTGAATGTAGAGTGAAGTCTTGCGTGATTTGCCCGATAGCACTGGTTAAACTAGAGGCAACCGCATAGACGTAGTCAATGCTGTTTAGCGTAGCGGACATAATGGCACGGTATTTATTGAAGGCTATGCCTGATACTTGCACATGTGGGGAAAACAAAAGCTCGTGGAAGGAAGTGCTTTGATTGATAACGCGTGAGTATCAGTCATGCAAGTTCATTGATCACTTTTTCGATTGGGCCAAGCGAGACGTAATAACAGTTCGAAATTTCGGGTGTTTTTGATTGGTAGCAAGATGAACTTTCAGAAGCGAAAGCTCTTCTATAAATAGTGCCTCAGCAGAACATAGACAACGTCGTCGACATCGACGACGCCGCTCCAGAAATCCCCAAGCACTGGTCTTATTCGACGCAAAAAAACAACAAAAAACAAAAAAAGCGAAAGCAGTAAAGAACATACCATAAAAGTAATACGGAAGCTCTAAGAAGCAGTCGATGCTCAGAAAAAAAAAAACAATAACAAGATATCGCGGAGCATTTGATCCCCTGCTTTGAGACGCCGGCATTCCAGGCACGTTCTAATGGGCGTCCCTGCGCATTCTGCTGCGTGCGGCGCTCAGGCGAAATAGCTGCAACGGCAGATCTTGTTTGTTTTCTATATCGAGGGGCTGTTGTTTTCAGGAGCATTTGGGCGTGATGATAGTAACATGCTCGCAAAAGAAGGAAAGTTCCGAATCTCCGAAGGATCAAAGGAGCATGCTTGAGCGCAAGGTAGAGAGAGAAAATTACAAATTAAAGAAATAATGACGAGAGAACTGAAGCTTCTGTTTACGTGAACAGGGAATAAATCGCAGAGAAGCAAATCAACGTTGTCCTTATAGCTACAAGCTTTGCAACAAGGAAGATTCAACAACAACAGCGTTCACTTCATTCGCGCTCATGGTTTGGCAGCGCTCGTCCGTGCTTCTTCCAGTTTTTCGCGGAACCTTTCATTTTTGTCCCAACGGGGATTCCGCAGAGAGGTTCCGGCTGTCGGCGACTGGCGGTCGATCAGGAAAGGATCGAGTAGCTCTCGGAGCATGCGCGGGATTTCCGTATGGCGCGTCGAAATGCGCGGAATCCGCGCGAGTTCGGAGCGCATCTGCGGCTAAGCTTAGCGGGGGCGACGCGAAATGAGAAACGATTGACCTAAAAGCTGCAGTGAAGATGTGCCTGGAAAGTTGCGGCAAGGCGCCTGCTTTTTACCGCTTGTCGATGTGTGCACGGTTGTAAACACGGGAAATGGAAGACAGGACGTGTATAGTGAGGCGCTCGGTGTGTTGGTTTAGGGGTCTTCGCGAGGTTGTTCGTGGCGAGCGGAACAACATTGGTGTTCTTGAGAGCGTGGCGTCGCTGAAAGTTGTGTTGTGAAACTCAAACAAAGGGAACTCAAATGTATGCGCGTCTTCGAAAACTTTATCCTTGAGGCTCACATACGCTTCTGAACGGTGACGGTTGCTGAGAACATAAATTCTAGTTTTTAGGGGAAAAACCAGAAATAATGGAAGATCATTGTCTTCCTCAAAGGAGTTACTACTGCAAGCTGGGCATTTGTACCCATACGCCATAGATGACGTACAGGTGACCTATGCGCCACCTGAGAACTGTATAGAGAAATTCGGGGATCACTAACACATGATTTGCCTGTCTCTTGAATAAAACAACTTTCATCTAACAGTTTTATGTATCTGTTCTGGAGTATGTTTTTTTGAGTAAACTATGTAGGATGGATGGAAGTAACCTTAATGAGAGGTCCTGCAGGTCTTAGAGGCCCAGACTCAGGACGCTCACGACGGGACGCCGAGGTCTGGCCTCAACGCCTTCTATCTTGTTTTTGCTTTAGCATGATGTGACATCATTTCTACACTCAAGCACCAGCTACTACCTTTGTTTTCTTTTTCTTTTTGGCGATTGTTGTCTGTATTTCAGAGCTGTAGGTATGTCTAGATCATTCAAAGTAAGTATTTTATCCTTGAACGGAAGTAAAGTGGTCCACTGGGCGAGCTGGTATATATTGATGGCGAGGCTTAGTGCGTAGAAAACTGGACACAGAAGAGACACTGCTCAGGCGCTGACTGAAAACTGGAGTTTAATGAAAAGAAAGCCCGCTTCTTGCTGTTTGCTCGGGTGAACACATTAATCTTCAAACGTTAAAAGCGTGGCACCGCACATCCTAAGCGTCTAACCAAACTTTTCTTTACTTACGACTCTGACATAATAAAAATAGTGCTGCCATAGATCGTTTCAAGCTGTATGAACGAGGCATTGCGTATGGTGAGCACTGATATACTGCATTTTCGTGTTTGTAATGGAGCAAAAAATAAAAAGCGCAGTCAATACAAATTACCTCTATAACACAAACTTACCTGTTTGAGGGAATCTTCAATGTGCTATTATTCTGATACACTCCAGGGTTCGTCACCACGCCATAGTGTTGTCAGGTAGCAACTACGTTAGAGGGTACACATGAATACCATTTTTGATGTATGAATGATACCAGTCAATTATGTTGGGTTCCTTTTCTAAGTAATGACGAGATGTTATAGCAGGCATATACTGTATAATTCATCAAACCGTGCTTTCAACGGGTAATTAGGCGCAGAATTTGGTGAATAAATCAAGCTTGAAAGCGCTCGAAGACGCAAGCGGAAAATGCAGCGGCACGCTACGACCGTGACATTAGCATAGCTATCTGCATATCTCTCTGAAAATGTGAAATTTGCGTACAAACTTTATTCAAGCCTGTTCAACAAAGCTAGAAACCGCTACGCTCATGTTGAATTTGTTCACTTCACATTTTTTGGGCGCCTCAACAGCGGTGGCGGCCGTTTATGGGCGCTGCGGCAAGTATCTGCGTTCCCGTTGACGACTGTCAGCGGTCGAATTCCAATACTGCGATGATCACGTACGCAGGGGCGGCGTTCATATGAGCGAAGAACCGGATTTGAACAAACTCTAGCGAATATAAGAGTCAATTTAATAAAAAAAATTAAATATTAAGAGATCATTCATGTATACATAAGAGAATATAAGAGACCATTTTTGTATTAAATATACGCTCTCAGGCACACCGTCTCTTGAATGAAGCGAGTAAATACGCTGTTGAGTTTTTTTAATAGCTTGTATTGAGTGCAATGTCAATGGTTTCTTCGTTGATTTTGATGTTTGGTTCGTATTTCAAGTTTATATGCATTTTCAAGCCGACAGGCGCAGATGGGAGGTTTTATGGAGGAGGAGGGGGGAGGGCTATCTTGACTCCCGACTTTCTCTCCACATACACGAACTCTTACACAGGAAGTTCTCGATAAAAATATCTTGTGTGAGCCGTGTATTTCAATAAAAAATTGCTTACTCGATTGCAATCACTGATGACTCGTATCTAAATGTAAGAGATCAAAATGCGCCACATAGAGCATCGATTATGTGATATATTTAAAGAGTATTGGCACCATGGTCGAAAAAGCTAGTTATGCGCTAAAGAACTGATGGGTCGATTCACTCAGACTCACTCAGACTCTCTCAGACTCAGATCGAGCCGTGAGTCTGAGTCCGGATGAGTCCGGGTGAGTAACATTTTGGTGAGTTTTAGTCTGAGGGAGTCCGGTTGAGAAAATTTTTAGTGAGTGTAATTCCAAGTGAGTCCGCCTGAGGAAAAGTTTGGTGAGTCTGAGTCCGAGTGAGCCCTCAGCTCAAAATATATTTCTTGAGTGAGTCTGAGTGAGCTCCAGTTTTTTTTTGCCGACTTATGGTTATATATAAGTCTATTTATCAGTGGATACTGCGGAACTTGGTCAGAAGGCAATAGCTCATGACAGCGTCAGATCATCGTCGTCCTCGTCGAAATCGTCTCTACTCCATCGTTGGTACTGGTCCGTAGCACTAGCACTAAGTGCTACGGACGAGATTATAAAGGCTTCGTTTGCTTTACAGCAAAGCTGTATGTGCCGATGCGAAACGGATGTCCATAAACAGGTTGTCCAAAGCGAAGGTACAGCCACAGAAATTCCGCATGTCCCACTACTGACCACTGCTCTACTAAAAATGAAGGAGTGTCCGCCGGCAAAAACGTATATCCCACAGAAATTTGGCAAATCCCACTACTCACCACTGGTACACTAAAGTGCCACGAAACAGACAATGCGGCAAAGGAGCATAAGAGACAATCAAAAGGAACTTTGTGTACCTTCCATGAAAATTATGTGCCTTTCTTTACCTCTCATCAAACTTCGATGTCCTCGCTCTGCCGTGTCACACACATCATCTCCGGTCACCAACCTTGACAGAGTGAAATGGCTGTGTGATGAAATCAGTGATAAACACCGGGGCCTTCAGCTTCGCTGGTCAGCCATCTCTACTGGGTGTAAGTCTTGTGATTTTTCAACCTAGATTTGCTCACATAAACGCGCACACAGTACTGCTTTGCACGTAATTGCGTCTGTTTCTTGTCAATAATATTTTGTTTTATACACGCGTTACTCGAAGGGGAAAAGCCTTTCAGTAAAATGCGCATTCCATGTCGTCCAAAGTTACTAATTTTCATATTCGTATACATTTTGCGTCAGCGTAGCATAGTCGCCCTACTTGTCTCCCCATCGAGGTCGCGAACAGCGCGAACGCAATGAAGCCAGTGCGCCGATGCTTGCTAAAAAATCGTTCTCGCGTATCGTCATTAGTAACTGGCTATAAATTTAGCGATTCGAATGGGTGAAACCCGATGCATATTATCGATTGTGAACGTGCTTCGTGGACACGAAGGCTCTAACTCGAGCTGGAATGCAATTCAGAGCGTGACCCATGTGAATCGAGAATGCGGCGCGTACGTGTTCAGCAGGTAAACGAAACTAAACGATCTCTGCAGCTGCAACGATTAATCAAAGGTTGTCTCAAATCGAACGCAGCATTTCCTGTCTGCGCATTGCCATTCCAATTATCCTCGCCTTTTTCAACATTATACGTGTACTGCTGCGAGTCATTTCTATCTGTTGGAGTTTTAAAACCATTTGAAACTCCTGTAGTAGGAATGGTCCGTGTCTTTTGTTCGAGCACGCATTTTGCCAGCGCATGTGAGGTCGATATCTTTACCTTAAAGAAGCCATTTGTCAATGGTGAAGCAGTACAGGCTGTGGTGATGGTTCATAAGCATTTGGTCTGAGAGGTTGAACATTCGGGGTTGAATTAACCATAACGGCCGTTTGTCTAAGCTGATCCCATTCAAATTACCATGTCCTATACTGTATACTGCCGCATGGCAACGACTCTTTAGAATAGTTGTAGCGTAAGGACTTATCTATAGCCATGTTGCCCAGGTTGCGTTTGGCTATGTCACAGGTCCGCCTCATTTCGTTTCACGAATAATCGCAAACGAAGCGACATCGCCGGTGACATGACATCTCGCAGTTCGTTCTCGCAGACATGTCCACGTTGAATTAAGAAAAAGATACAGATATCGATCGCAGATGATATCGAAGAACACGCGGACGCACACGCACACATGCACGCGCACGCTACACGCATTCTTTGGGCACATCATTCTCAGTGTATAGAAATCGAACAACTCATCATTCGACAGATTCCTCAGATTTCGTTAATATATTGGGCAGCCACTATCCATAATCTTTGAACGACCCACCTACAGTGGGTACCGATGATTACAACTTTCCGATTTTTTCGCCATTGTAAGCGAACGCAAGATCACGCGCGGTATGAATTAAAAAGTGTGTTAATGGAACAAAACATAGGTCCCCTGCTACTGCTCATACGTTACGAAGATCGATCTTTCAGCTCAGGTATGTAAAATGTAGTGATAGACCAGAAAAGCGCGGTACGGGTTTAGTAAAAAAAAACCCCGCCATATCCACGAGGTGAATGATTGAGGAGCTGGCTTCGAGATAATCGGATAAACCGTGAATGCTCCATACAATTCCTCTACTGTCATAGAAAGACGTCACACGTTGTTATAGTAGCGATTGGGGTCAGGTTGTTGCGGAACCACAAGCGGTCGCAGACCTTGCAGCTGTGGTCGAACGTGTGGTCGAGGAAATCGCGCTTGAAGCGCACGTCAGCGCCACCCTCTTCGAGGTTCTCTTGCCGCCGCTTCCACGCTGCTTCGGCTTCGCGGGCTTGTATCTCGGGGTCGGCACGACGCTGACGTCTCTCTGCGGCCTCGCGAGCTCTCACCGCAGGGTCTTGGTGGCGAGCCCGCGCTGCTGCCTTGCGAGCCCTCCGCTCCGCCGCCTTGTCTTCTTCGTTCATGTTATTAGTATCGAAACGCACTGCCGGAGTGGAGCGAGCGCCGCATGCTACAGTTGGCTATGCTATATGTGGTTTTGCCTGCGTTATTATCATCATCAAGGCTCTCGAAGAACAAGAAGAAGAAGACTTCTCTTTCACGCGAGCGTGCGCATGCTACCGGTGGCTATGCTATATGTGGTTTTGCCTGCATCAAGGCTCTCGAAGAACAAGAGGAAGAAGACTTCTCTTTCGCGCGAGCGTGCGCATGCTACAGTTGGCTATGCTATATGTGGTTTTGCCTCCGTTAATGTCATCATCAAGGCGCTCGAAGAACAAGAGGAAGAAGACTTCTCTTTTGCGCGAGCGTGCGCATGCTACAGTTGGCTATGCTATATGTGGTTTTGCCTCCGTTAATGTCATCATCAAGGCGCTCGAAGCACAAGAGGAAGAAGACTTCTCTTTCGCGCGAGCGTGCGCATGCTACAGTTGGCTATGCTATATGTGGTTTTGCCTCCGTTAATGTCATCATCAAGGCGCTTGAAGAACAAGAGGAAGAAGACCTCTTTCGCGCGAGCTACGCCTGTAGCGGTCGCTTCTGGAACTAAGGATCGCTTACAGCACGGGACATTGCCCCAGCTTAAGAACCTGGCGATCCAGCTCCTAAAACGCCGCTGGACCTTAACAAACGTCAAGTGATACTGGCAATGAAAAATAAAAAGTTCGAGCGTATGCTCTTTTGAATTATTCGAAGTACCGGAAAAGAATATTTGTGTCGAATACGAAGCGAGAAACTCGCCTTGTCGTGAAAAAAAGTGTAAGGTTGCCGTTGAATCCTTGGCCAAAAACAAAGAAACACAGTCGTTTTCGTTTTTGTTTAAAAAAGACAACGCAGCTGGGAGGAGGAAGACAAAAACGGAAGGACTGGGAGGTTAGCCAGTTCTAAGACGGGCTGGCTACCCTGTGCTGGAAGAAAAAGCAGTTGTATATGGCATCGCTGCTGCGACGGCTTCAACACGCACCTTTCACTCATTCTTATCGGGTGAAGATTAGACTTCCTTTCTCACTAGCATCTAGTCGTGTTCATCAGTCGCAGAATGCTGCATATGCTTTATGTGTTGGCGCATGCCGTATTTCAAAGTCTGTATTTTACTTGCTCATTCCCTTTCCAAATAGTGCTTGGTTGTTATCATATGAATTGTTTTGCTACGCGTTGGAAATGTAACTTTCTCCTCTATAGCGCTTATTATCTTGGTTCTCATTAGAAACCGAGCCTACTACATTTCGCATGCTAAACAAAATTGCTCACTGCTCTGATAACTCGTTTCTCTTAAGATTTCACTCAAATGAATGTCACGCTCATATCGTTTGCCAATGATCATGGTACGTTTTTATGTTATCTTGTTAATTTTGGGTTCCTATGTGTATATACTTTTTGCCTGTGGAGTTTTTTTTTTTTGCTTACTGTATCGACTTCGTTTGTATAGGTAACATTGCTTTCAATTGCGAAGCTTTCTTTTTTGTTTTCTTATTAGTCACATCAATATGTGTCACTATGTATAATCACGCATAAAAAAACGACCCTTTCATGTTTTTCTTAGTTTCCACTATATTTTGCCTTTTCCTGTAAATGTGCGTTTAGTTCAAATATGTTTTATTTCTAGCACAAACATTTCTTGTACTATGACTCATTTTGCTGCTGGACTTTGTATGGGGCTGGAGCTTTGTCAAGCCGCAGTGCTGCGGCCTTTTTTCCTTCACCCCCATATATGTCAATGAGAAATAAAACAGTTGATTGATTGCTTGATTGATTGATTGATTGATTGATTTAATTGACAGCGAAATTCTCAGAAAGACAGCTGTCCTCTTTTTCCACATCGGTCGCGCACAGACAAGCGGCCGCGTTCGCGTCATTACACTGATGGCCTTCATGCGATTTCTAGCGGCTCTCGCCTTGTGTTTTTACGGTTGTTGTCGTCGAAGGTGCTGTTTTCTTTTCTGTCTTTTTTTTTTACGACGTGGGCGCAGGAATTTCGCTGATGGCCATTTCTCGCTTTAGCTTCCTAATAAGTCGTTCACTTTTGCTCGCTTGCCATTTCCCGCATTCACTTACAAGTGTTCCTTGTACAGTGTAATTTTTAGCCGCCCTTTGTCACCTTAATGGAGCAAGAAGCGGATGTGAGGCCAGGCATGCGATGGAGTGCCTTTAAATGTAGCCACTTGTAGCGTGTCGTCAACACGCGAGAAACGTTGCTTCCGTGATGAATCGTGCACTAGTGTTTGAGAGTGCGCATCCCCTCCGAGCTCGTCAATAATTGCGTGTGGCTGTTCACGTGGGGTAGTGCACACGCGCCCACTGTGGAACAAACGTGCACGAGTCGGCCGAAATAGTTGGTGACCATCTTGGCACTCATTTCCAAACCACGTATCTATCTTTAAGAATACATTAAATGTATTTTTATTCTTAGTTACACAACTAAACTCATAGTTCATCAATACTTGCTTGCGAAATTGACTTCACACCACTTATTCATCAATTACAGTTGAGGAAATTAGCATCGCTACGAGGTCTATATACAATGTAATGTGTTACAAATGTTTGTGGTCCAAAGCGAGATGTAAAAAAAAAGGACCGATCGTACACGAAAGGACAACCAAATCTGGTTCGTGTCGAAATAACAAATATGGTGCTGTAACTCGCCAGTTTGTAAAGAAACCTTTCTCTCTAAAAAAAAAAGAAAATAAACACATGGGAGTGACATATTTTTACTCATTGTGGGTAGCCAGCGCTGCCCAGGTGGCACGCCTAAAATGTACAAGCTGCGCCGCCCTGGAGAGCCTGTTGAGAAACATCTAGTAATACAGAGCCGCCGCGAGGCGTACGACGGCACGTTTCAACGTGCCCTCACATACCTCGTGGCACGTTCAAACGCATGCTGAACGTCATTCGACATTACCGCGGCTTTTCCTCAATGTGCGTCGTTTTTTAGGTACTTTGGAACGCGCAAGACAAGCGGAGATCGGGACACTTCGCTGCAATGTGGCGCAGCGGGCGAGCAGCGATGCCACCGATTATTCTCCGCTGCGGTTTCATTGATGTGATGTCTGCGGACGGGTACCTTCGCGAGAGTGTGCTGTCGAAAGGACGGAAGCTGTCCAATGCGAAGTATGTCTATGACGTGGAAGAAGCTGTTTTTCGCAGAGACAGCGACTGTGACCTCCCGGCGAAGTGTCAAGCACCGTACGACGTAAACGTACAGGTAAGTGTGTTCAAATTGCGCTAGCAAGGTCGACAGTGTATTCAGTGTGCTCGTTGCGCGCCCGCTTTGAAATAAAATTAGTGCTTCAGGCAACACTGAGAACATTGAGCCCATTGAGTGACAGCTTTTTTGAGCGAGTATATCACATTTACGTAATCTGTAGTTACAGCTCTCGTACTATATTACAGAAGCTGTTTCGCTACACGCTTTCCTTTACGTTGTTTTTCACGGCTTGCATGTGCCCACTAAATGCTCGTATCGCGGTCTTTAAAAAACGTTTTTGAAGCTGACGGTGATGCGTGAAATAAATGTAAACAGGCCGGTGTAAAGTGGAGACCAGTGGTGTATGCGGAAATACAAACATGTCGCAGGTCTCGTGCTTTAACGGCGTCGACTCGCCATCGTCTGCAGACCGTTTGCAAACTTGCGATCGGCCGTCGTCTAAGCCTGATACTTAAAAAAAAATCCTTTGTGGAACCTAGTGGTAATTGACTTCATGGTGGTTTCGAGGTTGACATGCAGTGTGTGATCAGCAATGGAACATGCGTAGACAACATGGTTTTTCTAGCGGTCATGGATTTGTAACCTGTCTACAGCTGTGCGCGTGACAGTGACGTATAATACCGTTTTACTCGAATGTAACGCGAGATTTTTCTAGATTTTTGCAACCTAAAGTCGACTCTCGCGTTACAATCGAATACCGAAATTCTATTTTTTCTTCCTGGACGTAATGAAATGTCACTCCTGGCGTTACAATTGCGGTCATGTTACAATCGAGTAAATACCGTATGTTTAATGTACGGCGCGATGCTTACGCAGCCTAAGCTGTCATGTGCTTTCTTTACCTTTTCAAGGCCAGTTTCAAATAAAAGATTTGCGATGTTTTCCAGAGCGCCAATCCATGTGCATCATTGGAAAGCAAAGCCGAAGGGAGCCAACTATGCTCTAGAGTACTTTTTTAAAAGTTATTAAAGACGTTTTTGATTGTGGCATTTGTGAATACAACAATACCGCCGGACTCGGCGCTTCTTTTTCCTCGTTTGATGACCGCGCACGGCAGCATGGTTCACGTTAGCAGCCACTCGTATTTGTTTGTATGCCCGAGTGTTTCCGGCCGTGCCCGGCAGGGCGGCGCACCCTGTCCGCGGAAGCTGCAGCGCTGGTTCCCCATACTTTTGAAGGTGACGACACACGCAGCGACAGCATCGCAGCTAAAGCTTCCAACGAACGAAACTCCGCAATACGTAAGCAGCGACTACTGCCGGAAGAAGCAAGAAGAGTGGGGGAAGTTATTGTGCAGAGCACGCCGCGCTCGTAGATTAATAGTCCATCGTGGGAACTTGCGTTATTTCGCTGCTGTCGGATCTCCCAAAAGATCAAAGATTTAAGAATACCTCGATATCCGGCTCAAATCCATCAACACAACGGCGAACAATGGCTATACATTTACGTTTATTGCAGCTGTAGCCACGCGCCACTTTGTCATTTTTCTTGCCCACGGCCGACGTATCTCTAGGAACAATTTCCTTTCGACAGCTAGCCATGTTGGCCGGGGAACCCGACTTTTTTCTAAGCTAGGATATCCCGCAATAACTCCGAGAAATTCCCGAAACCCGGATAAAGGGAACGGTCCACAGACTTTCCAATACATCTAGCTGCGTCCCCGATTCAGCGTGAAGTTCACTTGGTGCTTCGCTGATCCTCACTGAGGCTTGACAGTCGTTGTTCAGCAGGGCAGTAAATAAAACAGGCGTAGTCTCAGTTGAACGAGAATGGAAGCGTGCCATGGCTGGAGCTCATCGTCAGCGCACCGCTTCGCAGATCTGTAAAACACAGGTAAAAAAGAGCATGATATAGCGTACTACATGCAAAAGAGTATATATGATACTGGCGTGTGATGAAGCGTATGCTATATTCAGAAGAGGGTGATATACAATACAGTTCAGATAGGGACAGGAATGTACGCATGTCCGTGCCGACATATTGTCCTTGTCTGTACTGCGTATTGCCTTCTTACTCGCTGTGGTAACTCAGCGGCTGAGAGGTGGCGCTGTTGAGATTGAGACCGTGGGTTCGATTTTCGATCACAGGGGCTGCACTTAGAAGGGGTCTAAATGCAAAAAAAAAAAAAATGTATAAAAAACAGTGTACACTTTAGGACCCCAGAAGGTGAAAAATTAATCCGGAGTATCCCATTGCCGTTTGCCTCATAAGCATACCATGCTTTTGGCATGTAAAACCGCGAAATAAAAAAAAAACATGGCTGATCCCTATGTCATAGGAATCGGTATAACACGAAAGTGAAACGTGTCTTAACAGACATAGTTGAGCATTTGTTGTGCATTTTTTCGCCCCAAGCGCGAAGGAATGAATGCTACAGCATCAAATTGTAATGTTGCGCGAAGAACGGCAAGCCGCTCGAAACTTGCAATGCGCTGCTCAAGCAGAAAGGACGCCCGGAACGAACATACACAGGATGAGCGCGAACTATCACAGTTGTAACTTATTTCTGTGTGAGCAGCGCGCTCCTTTCGCAAAAGCGGCCGCTGCAGTGAGCGAGGTAACCTTCGTGCTCTCAACGGAAACTTTCAGGCAGAGCGCAAGACGCACAATCCACCGAGATCACGAGATAAGCGCCCGCACGAGCGACCACGCCCTATCGAGGCGCGCGCTAATCCGCGTGGGGGACGACTTTTAAAGCGCGCTCTTCGAGCCCTTCGCGCCATCTCGCTAGTGATAACGAAAACACGCTGTACCGCCGATCTCTGAGTACAGCCACCGGCAAATGGTGTACATAAATAGCTCGCCGTTAGCATAGCAGAGAACATGCCGTCTGTGGCGGAGTCGTTTCGCGCTGCGCGCTGGCGATCGAGAGGTCGTAAGTTCGACTCCCGGTGACGTAGCTTTTTCTTATTTTTTCTTATATGTTAGTCTTTATATTTTACAACGTCATATCCGTGACGGAAATGCGTCAGTGGAGCCGTGGTGGACCCCGGCATAAAACACTTTCGTGTTAAAAAAGAACATTCTTCCTGTTAACCTTATTAAACAACACGCCTGTTAACAAGTGAGTAATTCAGCTACTTCATTTTTGGTTATATTGCCGTAAAAAGAAGCCGACGACTACTCTTCGACAACGGAGCGTTACATAAATAGCTAACAGAAATATAGTGCAGAGAGAAAAAGGAAAGACAGGTTGGTTAACCAGATGAAGTCGCCGGTCTGCTACCTTGTACGTGGGAAGGGGATGTAAAAGAATGAACGAAAAGAAAAAAGAATTTGTGAAGCTTTGCAGTTGCGGCTAGGGGTGAATTTTTCAAATCACATCATTTTTTGTACCTGAATTTTCTACCCATTTTAAAAACAATTTACAGCGCATGACAAATGAACGTGCAATCATAATACTAATATTGCTGGTAACGAGAAGAAGTAATTAAAAAAGCCAGTTTTATTACCCACATTGCTTTCTATTCTGCGCACGTAATTTTTTATTCGAGATAGCGGCTGAAATCTTTTGTGAAGTTAGCGAGTTGCCACAGAAAGTGAGCATTTGTTAGTGGTCGACAGCCTGATTAACAAATTCAGCGCACGTGCTTTGCAGTTCTGTTTCTTCGAATAGTAAACACGAAGTTAATAAAACATGGTCTCTGCTCCCAATAACTCACAGGGTACCTTGCGAATCCGCCTCAGTCGACTTGAAGGCGATAGGCGAATCCCATCTTCTTTTCCTTCTAAGACGATGTATTGACAACGTGGTTTTGCAATGCCTCCAGGCATAGGCGTGCGCAGGGTTTCCCATTAGGGGGGGGGGGGAAGGTTCATCGCAGCGTCCCCCCACCCTACTAAGTCAATGTATCGGGCAAATTTTGCGCCCCCCCTCAACTTAGGTGACTGCAAGGGTCAATGTACAGGGCAGATTTTGCGCCCCCCTTCTTAGGTGATTAGGGGGGCGGCCGCCCCCCCTGCGCCCCCCCCCCCCCTGTGCGCACGCCTATGCCTCCAGGATCGGAGGCATTTTAAAGGGGCCCTTCAACACTTTTCCTAGTAATCATCGAATGATTTCACTAAAGGACTTTATTGCGTCACGAATCGACCACCGCAAAAATTTTTAACATCCGTGAAGTACGAGCGGAGTTAGATATTTGTCGCACGTTGTAATTGCTTTGTTTGTTCTCTCGTCCCGACGAACGCGCTGGAAGCTAAGCGGGGAGAGATGGCACGGGAAATAGAAGATACGTCACGTGCGCTTCATGGCCTTGAGCACTTTTTCTTTTTTTCTTCGAACGCGCAGATTGCTTTCAGTGTGATTGCGGGCGCGTGCGCGGGCATGTTGGCGGCCTGCCGCGGCGGCCTTGGTAACTATGCAGCCCGCGATGCTCAAATCAGCCAATGGCCGCAAATTTGGGTATATGACGCAGTTATTTGGGTATATGGCATCATTTGTCGAGAGAAGAGGAAACGATTTCTGGCTGACTTTGAGAATTAATTGTGAATTCCAGGCTGCGTGCTGCGCTATAATATTTGGCTCGCGTGTTCTAAGGAGCCTCGACTACCGATCGGAAGCGTTTTCTTACCATGCTAAAAAAGTGTTGCAAGGCCCCTTTAAGCTTTCTTCACCTCACTTTGTTTTGCACTGCCACCGGGATCGGCCCACCTTTGACCAAGCAATGATGGTAATGCCACTGTGACGTCACCATATGACGTCATAGTTTCGTCATGATGACCCGACAAATTTTGGTTATTTGTGACATCATGATGACGTCACGTGATGATGATTTTTTTGCTCCACTCGTGTTGACGCAGCAGACGTGGGACGCAGACGCGAGACGCAGACGCGGGACTCCAGTCAATTTTTGCGTTTCATGAGTCATATAAGGCTTTCACCTTAATCGTTCTTGGAGGGAGCGCAGTACTAAGGATTACTTGAGGGACGCATTTCACCTAGTGTAAGCTTGCGCACGTCACTCATTTCGCTGTAGGCTCGTTCTTCAGAGCATTTTCTCAATACAGATGGCCGGTTTACATGCCTTTCACGTTTGACCGTCAATCGCTCCATGAAATGTTATGAACGGAGCGAAGAAGACATTCGGATGAAAATACATCGGTACTTCCGCAAACCATTATCCATCGAGGTCGCAGTATCGCTAGCCATACGAGGATACGTTCAGCTGGCTCGTTCCGGTTTATAAGTACGTTCCTGGCGAGGCTGTCGTTGCCAGTGCCACGTAAATAGGTAGGCAGGGGGGCGCATGCACCAGCTTAGGTCGAAACCATTATTCATGGGCTATCGGAAACTGCAGCCGATAAGTGGTAAGCGGTAATGGATTCGTAAGCTGCGCAGGACAGGTCTTTGAGCTTTGCAGCCTGACTAGGAGCAGTGAGTTCGAGGTTTCTAAAATGATCATGCTTTTGAGAGAACGTGAAAGCTGGCAGATCATTATCATCTAGGGAGAGAGAGAGAGAGAGAGAGAGAGCCGAAGAAAAGGAGTAAAGGAAAGGCTTGGAAAGGTTAGTTACATTTCTTTTTTCACTTTGCCACCGTATACGTGGGGAGGGGAAAGCAGGGTAAAAGAGAGCGAAAAAAAGCACGAGTGCAGATGATTACCGATTCACACGCATAGTGCAGCATAACTACCGACTAGAACTTAAATCAGTTGCCTTCAGGTACTGCAGGAAGGCTCGTCGATGCGTCCAACAAAGCAAGCATGAGGCCTCCTTCAGGCGCCTTCGAAAGCGAAGGCTCGGCGTTGCACGAGTACGCGCGGTAAGTCCAATGGCCACAGAATAAAATTCGGTGGAATACTGCAGCTGCTTGAATTTTTATCCCGCGGATTGCTTCGATTCTGGTCACATTGTTAGCTAAGATACCATATTTATTGCTTAGATGAATGCAATATGCAAATGTCGAAGTGGGCGCTAATATGTAGCTGCTGGGAGCGCTTATTTCTCAAGTTTCATGTAGTGTTGTTGCGCGAATTTTGCAAAAATAATCCTGGTTGCTTTCATATTTGTGCATACTTTACAAAATGCCTTAAATGTCATCACTACATGCCCTAACTGCAATCTAGATGCATAGAATCTCCTGCGGACACGTTACTGTTCCCCTCTTAGTTTCTATGTTAAAAAGATATTTTTGTCAAATATTGTGCGCTGCAGAAACACTGCAACTTCAGCAAGGTTAGTTTCTGTGCGTGTATATATAAATCACCAGACTTAAGCTAGACCCTATACCTCAATCAAAACAGCGAAGTGGAGAAAAATATTATAGTAAGAATAATTTCTTTAGCTTTACGTGCCGAAAACACGATATGATTAAGAGGCAATTTGTAGTGGGCGGGTTCCGGGAATTTCGACCATCTGGCGTTCTTCAACGTGCACTGATATTGCACACGGGCCTCTAGCATTTCGCCTCCCTCAAAATGCGACCGCCGCAGCAGGGATCGAACCCGCGACCTTTGGGTTACCAGCCCAGCACCGTAACCACTGTACAGCCGTTGCGGTTGAAGTGAAAAAGAAGACTGACAAAAAAATTAACAAAAAAGGTGCCATCGACAGTGATGTTTTGATGAACTGGATCTTACGCCGGAGCCAGCACTTGCGTCAGCCAATTAAAGGCGAGACCTATAATATTTAATACAAATAATGCGTTTGGAAAGCTAACAAGATCTGAGTACGTGGGCGAGATAGAGGGAGAGAGGGCAAGAAAGACAGGGAGATTAACCAGGGAACCGCGGGGACGATGACCGAGAGATAACCAGCAGCTTATGTCTGGATGCATCAGCTCCGGAAAAGGAAGAAAAAACTGCGATAACTAGGACGCTATGGAAGCGTAAACAAACCCGTGATCTCGAAAGACGATGGGCAGGCGACGCTAATTAGAAAATTTCCCATCTCCCCGCACAGACGGTACTGCTCAAGTCGCAATTAGGACACTCGTTATCTTTTTTTATTTTTGTTTTATGATATCTTGTTCGGGCACCGCATTGGCTGCTCCTTTATATTTTCTCCTTGTGTCTTTTATGTGGTGGCAGACTCTTCACATGGTCTCATTTCTGTTCATATCTCAAGCAACGTGGCGGCTCACGTAATTAGTTTTCGCGCGCCAATTGCGTACCATCGCTTCCAAGGCATGACGTACATTTGGTGTTTTTTTCTTGCTTGGCTTCTTTTTATTTCTCGCTTAATATTTACACGCGCCTATTGCAAGGAGTGCATAACAAATGAGACTGATCGGGTTAAGGAGAGAAGCATATCTAAGCAACTGCCCATCCTAGCATCTGATAGGATCATGGTATCTGATCGTCAAGGTTGACTCTCTTCTTTTTATTGAACCGGTCGTCTAAATGCCAATGCTGTGCAAGATTACAAATATAACCGTTATTCGCCACACTATAATATTTTTGGAAATTTTCGTGGTGAATGATTAATCATAGTTAATTCGTCAGTTAATCATAGTTGACATTTATCTGCAGGTTTCGTCTCTTTTTTTTTTCTTTTCAATGGTGCTCATTACACGAATAAATATTGCGCTGCAATGATTGATTGAAAAAATACAACGCTATGAGAGAGTATACCGCCGGCATGCTACACTGTGTAGGGATGGGGAACAGGATTGACAGACTAAAGAAGAGAGGGGAGGAAATAATAATAAAAAGAAAGAATGCAAAAAAAAAATGAAATGCGCAAGTGAACCTGATAGAAATATTTACAACGAGGGTGTCAGGTAAGTTAAGGCTTTGCTATGTGAAATGGCCAACCATTAAAGCTTTCCGACTAGGCCAATTTTTGACAGATAATTAAACAGTGACGGTAAAACCCGTCGCTGCTTTTAAGGGCCGGGCACGGGGCCTAATATGCTGTGTAATGTCAACTGATTGTGGCCGATCATGTCCATTTGTCGCTCAAACAATTCTCTCTCATCGCGGTACGCGGAACATTCCAGATATATGTGCTCCATTGTCTCTATGCTGCCACAGTTATTACAGCAGGGACTAGTGGTGCGCCCTATGCGGTACAAATAACTGTTCGTGTATGCCACGTTCAGTCGAAGTGGATGGTATAGCGTCTCAAGTTGGCGAGGAAGTGTTGGGGAAACTTTCACTCTAACTTCTGGGTCAATGCATCGCAGACAGTTATCTTGGTGGAGCGGCAGATTCCAGAGGCGGTCTTTTTCTTGACAGGCATATTTGCTTGCGCTGTTCGAGGCGTCGACTTTAGTAAAAAATATTCTTCTGAAATTCCGGTAGTGGACTCCTTTTCGGGCTGCTTCATCCGCTTTTTCGTTTCCTGAAATACCAGCATGGCCAGGTATTCATTGGAACTTAATGTAATGTCCTGCAATCTTAGCCTTGAGATGAAGATAGGCGATATCAGATGTTGCACTTTGGTGATTACCATGCCTGTTCCACATACGTTGTAGGGCTGCTTTAGAATCTGTAAATATCATCCATGTTTTTGACAGCTGCTGTCGTAGTATAAACATAAGAGCCTCTTTAATACCATATAGCTCAGCTGACGTAGAAGATGTCGCTCTCTAAAGACGATACGAGAGGGATTTTCCTGTAGAGGGCACAAAAACTCCGTACGACGATTTACGTAGCGTTGTAGAACCGTCTGTGAATATGTGCGTTTCGGCTGCGTATTCTTTATACATATACTCCAACGCTATCTGATGAGTTGCTGCTTGGGGCATTTTACTTTTTGCACTAATTCTGGGGATATATGGCACAATTTCTAGTAGTGACAGTATTCAGGGTGGGATGTTCTTTGGCATAATACGAGGTCTGTTAGAAAAGTATCCGACCTTATTTTTTTGCGAGCACCTGATGGATTTGAAACAAGCACGCTTGCATCAGCCGACCTTGAACCTTCGTGCGCATGCGTGAATTTTTTCCCGCCTACCAATAGCATCAGTCGCTGGGACGCTGCGTTTGAGTGAGGTCGTGCGCAGTGCTCTCGTCGGTTTTTCATTGTAAGGAAAATGACAAAGCGACTGGAGCAGCGGTACTGCATCAAATTTTGCCAGAAACTGGGTGACAGCCAAGTGGAAACCATTGGGAAGATCAAGACAGCTTTCGGTGACGACGCTATGAGTCGCACACAGATTAAGGAGTGGTACAACCGGTGTAAAGACGGCCGCACATCGGTGGAGAGCGAGCCACGCTCCAGTCGGCCATCAACATGCCGAAATGACCAGGTCATTGCCGAAGTGAACGCTGTGGTGATGCGGGACCGTCGTGTGACTATCCGGGAAATTGCGGAAGAGGTGGGCATCAGCACTTTCTCTGCACATTCCATTATGACCGAAGATTTGGCCATGAAGAGAGTTGCGGCGAAATTCGTATCGAAACTGCTCACGGTGGAGCAAAAGCAACTTCGTGTTGAAGTCTCACAGGACATGCTGGATTTCACAAGCAGTGACCCTAACTTCATGAACATCATTATCACTGGTGACGAGTCCTGGGTGTACGGGTACGACCCGGAAACCAAATCCCAGTCGCCACAGTGGAAGCATTCCACGTCACCAAGACCAAAGAAGGCCTGCCAAGTGCGCAGCAACGTCAAAGTGATTCTGAGTGCTTTCTTTGACTCCCGCGGTGTGGTACACCACGAGTACGCACCACAGGGTCAAACAATAACCAAAGAGTACTACAGGGATGTCCTCCGTCGCCTACGTGATGCTGTGCAGCGCAAGAGACCTGAGTTGTGGTCAACAGGAAACTGGCGCATTCATCACGACAATGCTCCTGCACATTCCTCACACTTGGTTCTGACTTTTTTGGCGAAAAGTCAGACTCCTGTAGTTCAACAGGCTCCTTACTCTCCTGATATGACCCCCTGCTACTTCTGGCTGTTTCCCAAACTCAAGAGGACATTGAAAGGAGAGCGATTTCAGACAAGGGAGGACATTATGGCTGCAACGACAGCTGAGCTAAACTCCATTCCGAAAGAGGCCTTCTCAGAATGCTTCCAACAATGGAAGCACTGCTGGGAGAAGTGTGTGGAGTCCCAAGGGGACTACTTTGAGGGGGATTAGGTTTCCAACGCTCCAATTATACCAGTTTTTTTTCTTCCACCAAAGGTCGGATACTTTTCTAACAGACCTCGTAGGTGACGCCTGAGCAGGGATCGAAATACGTGCGCATATGCTTCCGACGGCCTGCCCACAACGCTATGTCTGGACGTCTTTCTGCTCTCTCTCTCTCTTTCTATATATATATATATATATATATATATATATATATATATATATATATATATATATATATATATATATATATATATATATATATATATATATATATATATATATATATATATATATATATAGACAGATGTAAACACGGCAATCAGAGGGTGGACCTCACACACATTATCTGTGCTTGCCCTTTATATTGGCTGGAGCGTTTCGAGGAACTGGATCCGGCCAGTAGCGGTCACTCGCAGTATTATTAACGGAGGTGTCCAGGTAAATCAAGAGCAATTTTTTTGGAAGAAAAGCCCTTTCCTTTCAATTTTTGCGTGTGGTTATTTTATTGTGTATTCGAAGAGCGTTAAGATTTGTATACGTATTTGGAAAGGCATTTACAAAGCACGCCGTTTATAAAGCAAAGCTTTCTTTTTTTTCTCGCATTTTCCCTCCACATAACCGGTAATAAGCAGGCTGCTTATGTCTTGATAGCAACAAAACTAGGCTGTATGGCTTTGCGTATGACTGTGATTGGCCAATGACGACAGCATTCTTAGGCAATTCTCTAAACCGATAGATGCGTACGAGTAGACAAGCAGTATAAGAGGCATGATACGAAAAAGACCGCAACAAAAAGCTGAATAAGCGAGCTTCCATAGAGGAAAAAAAGTTAGAATGGAATCCAGGTAGCGTTTACAAGCCGACCCCCTCTGAATCCGCTGCCTGCTGCTTTCGCCTTTCCTGCTGGTTACTAAGCGTAGGTCGAGTACTTCTAGACAGAGGACGAAAATGAAGACCGAAATGTGGATTTTCATAAGCTCGGACAACAAGCATGCGAAACATGTGGCGCAGACCGTACCAAACATAGGAGCCCGCTTAGGCTTATGCACGACCACAAGAGAGAAAGGCGCGCCGAGGCCGCACACGCGGTGAATCTTATTCTCACGCGGTGCATCTCATTCAGTCTGTCATTGCACGTTATCACCTGTTTACGCTAGAACTCGCGGATGCATATGACCTTTTATTCTACTCTCGTGTAATTGGCTGGGTTTCAGAGTTGTCCCATGACTCTCTCTAGTTTCTTTTACTCCATGTAAGCTTTAAAAAAAAACAACTCACGGGTTTCCTTGTGCATTCGCCTAACACGCACTCGAAGTCGACAGTCACCTTATCATGTGACGACACGATATATGACGGCATGGTGACGTCGTAGTGACAACATGATGACTTCACAAATTTTGGTGATCTGTGACGTCGTGATGAAGTCATATGGTGACGTCATCGCGTGATGATGATTTTTCGCATCACTCGCGTTGACGCCGCCGACGGTCAATTTTCTCGTTTGATGAGGCACCTAAGGCTTTCGCCATAATATAAGTGAATCAATTGTGTCGACAACATCCGAGTGCGGAAAAAGTACAAAATGAGACCCGGATCTTACGTTGAGCAAACAGCGCCGATGTATACATGTATACAGAAGTGCAGACACAGTCGAAAATATAATTTAGGGAATATAGACGTAAAAGTCCCCGCGTGTAAGAGATTCCCACGTGCATAGGATATCCAACGATTTCTTTTTCTAACATTGGAAAGCAACGCGGTCTGCACGTTGTCCGTGACTCTGCTTTTCTAGGCCGCGCGTGGAGTTTATCAAGCCACCTTGTAGGACGCGTGTTGTATTTTCAGAAAGAGCAAACATGACGAAATAAGCGAGAAATGCTCATAACAGGCGGAAAAAGAAACTTACGTGCCCTGTGCTCCATAATCCTGCTTGAATAGATTGACATCATTAAGTACTTTTTGCTGCCTAGTTGTTTCATTCTCTACTTTGTAAAGGTACTGCACCACGCAATCACTTTACGATCTGTGAATTCCCTGCAGCCACCACTTCTGGTCTCAACTCCTTACTTCCGTGATCGCACCTCCGTTGTCATTCTGAACACGAATGGATACAGCAACCGTGCGTTTCACTCATGCTACCTTGTACTCCACGTTATCAACAGCGGCGTGACCCCTCATGAGAATTGACTGCTTAAGCGATGTTAAGATGCAACATTTGCTGGGCACCGATCACCAGGCTGAACCCCTAGACTTCTAAGTCCAGCACGACCGTCATTAACACTGGTCACTAAGCACTGTGGCATAACACAACCTCCAGTAGTCATCCGTCATTTCCAAAATTAGCAACGAATTTGCATAGCTTGTTTTAGCTCTGTCAACATGAATAGCTGGAAAAATTTGCATGCCAATTTCAACTGAAAAGATTCAGCAAATGGTCTGTCAGCTTATCTAAGCACCTCGCTAAATGCGCTGTTTTCTTGGCTCTTTCCGTTTTATTTTTTATTTCTTAAGAAAGGCGAAAACTGACCACAGGACATTTAGGCGACTTTGATTCAGTCACCGCCATACTACGATTGCGCCTACATTTGCCTTCATTTGAATGCTCGTTTACATCAGGGAAAGCGATTGCACTGTGACCGCCCCCTAATGACGTATACGTGTGCCCTAATGGTCTGCATTAGAGACGCTGAATAAATGTGCGCGGCTATTACCAGCTCGAGAGAGAATCAGTTATTGGAAAACGGCGCATACAAATACGCACTTGACCGGCGCATCTTCGAGGGCCGCATTTCTGTACATCGCCGCCGCCTCTGAAATCTGTAACTTATAACAAGCTTCGGTTGAAAATACTTTTGGCCGCACCGGATTCTAGAGATTCTTGTATTAAGTGTGCGAGACGGCCGTATCTCCGTAGTCCCGGACCAAAACCTATTCCTGAAAGCCAAAGTGCACAGGATAACAGATGAAACTACGTAGCTGTCATTGTTTTGTGAGTAAGAACAGTGAGCGAGGAGCGAACTAAGTTTGCCAGTGCCGCTCAAGCGACTCTGTGGCCGCGCCGATATTTGCACACATCTCGACGCGTCGTGCTCAAGGTCTAGCTGGCGAACTCATCAGGAAGTCTCTATCACGTAGTTTTCCTTAGCCTTTCAGCGACGGTGCGTTCATATGAAGAAACAACTTAGAGAGAAAGAGCGAGAAAGCTCTTTAAGGGAAACCGAGAATTCTGCCGGCGTACCTAAAGGCGCCTACATGCTACTCTGTATAGGGGAGGGGATTGAGGACAGAAAGACCCTAGGAGGAGGAGGGCAGGAAAGGAGAAGGTTGAAAAAAAGAAGGTAATATGATCGTGGTATGTACATGTCACAACGTAATAATGTTGATGTAAGTTAAGTTACAGTTTATCAATTTGGTTAATGTCCTCGAGGAATCTGAACAGAAATTTTAAAATCTGACGTTGCTGAGAAGGAGGAGACGTAAATCCAAGTATTTTTCCGAGATCTAGCGGTGCTTGGGAGGTTGAGCATATTCTACTTTGGAGACAAGTTCTTTCTTCTCTGTATGCCTGGCAATCTTACTTTTGTATTTCGAATACAATCTTGAATGTTGGCGTAACCATTTGCTCACTCAAAAAAGAAAAAAAAAGAAAGAAAACGTAAGAAGTTTTATTATGACGAGCGTAGTGCAAATCCATTGTTTTTAAGGCGTGCATTACCATTTTTGATCGCAAGTTAGATGCGGTTTCCGGTGTCACTACTGTTAAACATTTTTTTTCTGTCACCAGAAGGCCTCCAACTCAACACCAACAATGCATCATTTGTAAGAAGTATGTCGTTTCAATTCACAACGTAATGTATCATCTATAAGATGTCAATATTAGTAGTGTATCATTTTTGTTATTATGAAGAATGCCATCATAGTGAAATGGAACTAATTGCTCATTTGCACTTTGGTTCAACGGAAATATTTGTTTGCTTTCAGATACACCATCGTCTTTTCCTTTTTACGTGTACTTTCTAGATGGTGTACCAAACTAGACGCCCCTGAGGCGAATGTGGCTGTGTATTACCAATGTAAAGGTAGCCTTTGTGGAACGCATCCAGATCGGTAGGCATTACGCTGAAGCTATTGCGCAATAGGGAGACCGTTAGGTGGCGCCGACCAGTACTGTCGTGACCACATGTGCTCTGCGAATTTTCCAGTTTTTTGGCGGAAGATTGTGTGTGCGACCAATTTCGACAGTCGTCGTGGCTTTTTGAAGTTGTTCCGCATCGACTGATACCGACCATGGTTGTAAGTGACTGGAACGTCTTGTTTAAAAGCGCAAACGCACGTTCCTCTCATGCGAGCTCGGCAAGGCCCTTGCCGCCATGTAGGCGGCCGCTGGAACGCTGGTGTGTGCGTCGTGCGCGCGCTCGATGGCTCTTGCGAATGAACCCCCCGACGCAACTCGACGTCCCGGACCCTCGAACATGACGAACACGCAACGCCAAGACCTTGATAACATGGATTTTCAAGACTCTGCAGCTCACAGTTTCCCAACGCCAAGTGAACCCAGCGATCAGAACGCTGGGATCGACAGTCAACACCAAGTGGATGGAGCCTGGCAGACGGTGCTCACTCCGTGGAAGAAAAAGCTCTTGCAAAAGAGAAGGAGGCCAAATCAGTGGATTTTTCGGGGACCTTGAACCACCAAGCTTCCATTGGTGAAGCAACCGGAAAATCTAAACACAAACCAACCTACAGGGGGCTACCCCCGTTGCCCAAGGACGATTTTAAGATAGTGGCGCGACCACATCAGGGGCTACCGGTCAAGAATTTGACAAGTCCACAACTGGCGGATGCCGTGATTGCTGCTTGCAGCGGACAAATATCAGGAGAACAATTTTTGCTCAGAATTAAGCCAGGCTCCAACATCTTTGTGTCGACGCCACACCAGACAGTGGTGGACCACGTTAGATGCATTACCACACTAAGCATAAACGGCCGGCCACAGTCCGTCAATGCCTACGTAGCGACAAGTGAAGGGACAACCAAGGGCGTAATTCACGGCTTGGACCCACCCACGACGCCTGAAGCACTAAAAGCCCATCTACGAGTACGCACACAAGGGGTCAAAATTCTCCAAGCACGCATGTTTCGGAACACCAAAACGGCCGTTATCACCTTTTTTTGGAGGGAATACACCTCAATACGTCTATTACAATGGCGGAGAACTTCCCTGCTATTCCTACAAAGTTACCACTCAGGTGTGCAAAGTGTGCCATCAAGTGGGTCGCCGATCGGACGTCTGCCCCCAGCCGGACACTCCAGTGTGTCACATATGTGGACAACGGGACCCTGTAGCCGGACACGATTGCACTCCCAAGTGTGCAGCTTGTGGCGAGGGCCACTTGGCAGAAGACCGAAGTTGCAGGAAACGGCTCAAACCTCAACGAAACAGAACTTCGAGGGCTAGCGCGCACCAGCCTACCCAGAATGACACCTCAGTGAAGCCACCTCAACGCCTTCGTTGGCTGAGTTCCGACGATGGAGAATCTGCACCGGACCAATGACTAGAGCTGTCTGGGACTCGCCCAAGGTCCAGATCTAGTTCCAGATCGAGATCCGGATCCCGGACACGAAAGCATTCTAATCGCAACACCCCACCTCATTCCCACTCACCTAAATCTCTTAAATCCGGGGCTCCCAGCTTTGCGACGAAGCAAACGCCTGGTTATGACCAGGTGAGCTACGCACGAATCGTTTCTCCCGCTGCTCCAATAACGGCAAATCCTGAGTATCAAAAGATTGTTAACGAAAACAAGCTCCTCCATGAGAGCTTGGAAGAAATAAAACGAGAGTTGGCCTCCCTCAAAGCTAACCGCGGTACGGAACCGAACAAAACAACACTTGCTAAAGCGGCCTGCACGCCTGGCCAGGTTACAACGGCACCAAGTACTATGGAAGGCACATTACAACAAGTAGTGCAGCAACTACAAATCATGCAAAGTTTTCAGCAGCAGATGTATGCAGAATTCCAGAGTCTAAAACGTTATGTCGATGAATCCATCGCCAGCATAAGGACCGTGGCTCTTAAACGAACTAAAAGCAGCCAGGGTGCTCCGTCTATTCATCGTTCGAAGCCGCTCCCAACATCAGAGAGCGAAATCACTATTAATGTCTACTAGAACACGAGCACACCTCGACTATCTCGAAATTTGGCAATGGAATTGCCGCACCTTCCACAAACGGGCGGCGGCTGTGCAACAATTTCTTAATACGGCGCCAGTCAAACCTGATGTCATTTGTCTACAAGAGATCGGCAACAAGCCGGTCAAACTGAGCGGCTACTACACGATATCGAATCCAAACTACCCTAAAGTCGCAACGTTGGTCCTCAAAGACATAGCGACTAGTACGCGTATAGATTATATGGCAACTAGCAATATCAACCACCAAATCGTAAGAATACTACCGCAAAAGCGTACCAAAACCAAAACCATAATCATTAACTTGTATAGGCCACCTAAACAAAAGAAGGCCAATTTTGAGGCACTCATTCGGTATGCCAAGAGTAATTCCAGCACCCAGGATCGACTACTACTACTTGGGGACTTCAATGCCCCTCACGCTACCTGGGGTTACCGAAGAGATACTCCCAAAGGCCGCGAACTCGAGCGAGCGGTTGACGCGCAGGGCCTCCAACTTATCGTACTCCCGCACCACCCGACGAGACTGGGCAACAGCGTTAGATACCAACAACAACAGATACCTTTCCTAATCTTGCATTCATAAACGATATCGACGAGGTGTTCTGGAACAACCTAGGAGAGAATCTAGGCAGTGCCCATTATATCTTGAGCGTGTCGATAGCCTCTCCGAAAATTCGGCAATCCTGGGGGCATGTGGTAATCACAGACTGGGTAAATTATCGTAAAGTGCCCATGCCTGATATTATACCCGATAGCGCTGAAGACTGGGCAACGCCCATACGAGAGGCTCACAAAGCAACTTCTAAGCAGGTAGCGCTCACAGTGGAAACCCCGGTAGTCGACAGCCAGCTGCTACATATGTGGGAAGCCAGGAGAGGGCTGACCAAATGATGGAAGAAACAGCGACTTAATCGAAAGCTGCGCCACAGAATTGCTGAGATATCCGAACGGGCAAACGCTTACGCACAGCAGTTGGAGACAGCGAGCTGGGCGTGTTCTTGCGACTCACTTCGCGAAACATTACACACCTCCAAGATATGGGCAATACTGCGCAGCATAGTGGAACCTGGGAAAACCAAAACGGCCGCAAACCGCACTCTTAAGAAGCTCGCCGCAGAATTTCCAGGAACAGATGACGGTCTCCTGACTAAGCTCCGAGAGAAGTATGTAGGCCCGGTCACCACTCCCCCGTGCACCTTACCATACCGAGGGCAAGCAAATGCAGCGCTCAACGCACCGATAACCAGGGCAGAACTATTTGCTGCAGCCCAAGCAGCAAAGTGCAATACTGCCCCCGGACCTGATCAGTTAACAAACGCTATGATCCGCAACCTGAGCGACGAACACATCAAACAGCTTACTCGGTATTTTAATGAACAGGTATGGGAGAGAGGCGTGGTTCCACAACATTGGAAGGAAGCCAAAATCGTCCTTATTCCGAAACCAGGAAAAACCCACGCCCTACAAAATCTCAGACCAATATCACTAACATCCTGCCTTGGCAAATTATTTGAAAAGGTGATTCACACACGTCTCACGTCTTACATCGAAGATCGAAACCTTTTTCCAACTGACATGTTTGGATTTCGCCAACATTTATCAACGCAGGACGTTTTCCTATTTCTTCGGGAGGAGGTCCTTTGCAATACCACGGTTGGCACAGAACATCTCGTCGTAGCTCTTGATTTCAAAAGCGCATTCGACACTATGTCACCTGAGCTCATCTTATCTGAGCTAATTGACATCGGTTGTGGGCAAGAAATCTATAACTACGTCCGCTCTTTCCTGATCGCTAGCACTGCTACAATAGGCATAGGCACTACGTGCTCAGATCCCTTCCACATGCCCAATAAAGGTACACCGCAGGGGGCGATATTCTCCCCCCTTCTCTTTAACATCGGCATGAGGCGCTTAGCCAAATACCTCGACGGCATTCCAGGGCTAGGGTATGCGTTATATGCGGACGACGTTACCCTATGGGCCGTCAGTGGCTCTTTAGGACAAAAAGAACAAATCCTACGAGACGCAGTGACCGCTGTTGAAAACTTCGCTCGCCGCAGCGGAATGAGCTGCGCCCCCGAAAAATCTGTATTTGTTAGAATCCGAGGCCGTAGAATTCTCGAGCCGGTCAACCTCTTTCTAGGAGACAACCAGATAAGAGAGGTCCAGAAAATGCGAGTCCTCGGACTCTGGCTTCAGAGCAACAAGAGAGTGGACCACGCAATCAAAACTCTCAGAACAACGGTGAAGCAGATCTCCCGTATGACTTATAGAGTCACCTATCACAGAAAAGATTTAGAGGAAACTGAGACCCTCCAGCTTGTTCAGGCTTTTGTCCTCAGTCGGCACACATATAGTCTTCCTTTCCAGGACCCCAATAAAACAGATCTAAAGGCCCCAGATGCGTTGATCCGAACATCGTACAAAGCGGCTCTCGGCCTACCAATCGGAACATCCACTGAACGCCTAGAAGCTCTCGGTATCCACAATATATAATTATGAGGAGCTATGTGCGGCAGTGCTCATTTCTGAACGCGAAAGGCTTAGCTTAACCACTCCTGGGAGAAAATTGCTATGCCGTGTAGGTTACCCATCTCGTCCTCAGTATGCGGGAGAAGAACTGGAGTCCATGGCTCAACAGGTACGTGAAAGGATCTTAGTAGCCCCTATTCCCCAAAACATGAGCCCACAATACTACAAAGGTCGTAGAAGCGCTCGAGCTCGCAAGTTACAGCGGCAATTCGGGGGAAATCCTGACACGGTGTACACAGATGTCTCCCGATGCGGTACCAACAAGTACGCCCTCGCAGTCGTAGGAGCGGCCGCAAGTCAAGGGCTTCTGACATGCACCACTACTCGAGCTGCGTCCGCGAATACCGCAGAAGCTTCAGCCATCGCGCTAGCTATTAAAACTAAGCATATCCTGGAACAATCATAACTTATTCTTACCAATTCCAAGGTCGCATGCGGACTCTTTCTCACCGGGAGACTACCACACAGCACCATTCGCCTATTAGGACCCGACCTAACGCAGGACCATGCGATAATCTGGTGCCCGGATCATGCAGGACTCGATGGCAATGAGAGAGCGGACGGCGCAGCTCGTGCTTTTATCAACCGAGCGGCCGACCACTCAGACGAACATCCTTTCTTACCGCGAGACATCCTTGAGCACCAACGGCTTAAGCGACGACAGTACAGTCCACCACACCCTGATCTATTCGGGCGGGACTCTTACGACTGGCGCCGTATACAAACACACACATATCCGAACCTTTATTTGAAACATGCCATTCACCCCACAATGTACAGCGATAGCTGTCCGTGGTGCGGAGGCAGGCCCACTCTCGCCCACATAACGTGGAATTGCCAGAACAGGCCACCCTAATTTAACTCGCCGCAAATAGCCGGCAAAATTTCCGGAAGGGAGCAGTGGGAGACTTTGCTCGCCAGCGAGGATCGGGTGGTGCAACTAGCACTCCTCGACCAGGCGCGGCGGGCCGCTCAAGCCAGTGGAGCCCTGGAATAGGGGCCCCACCCACCCGCTCCCTAAACAATTTTCTTCTTTTTTCTTTTTTTCCCTCAATAAACGTTTTGATATATATATATATATATATATATATATATATATATATATATATATATATATATATATATATATTGCGCAATAATAGTTACACAACTTCTCAGCACACAAGAAAGACGACCCCACTGCTTCCAAATAAAGGAAAAAGAAATGAAACAAATATCCACGGCACTCATTTTGGAACAGGCAACAACACTGACCGTTTGCCTCAATTTTATTGGTGCTATAAACATCTGTCAAGCAATAACTGCGGCAGCATGGCGTCACACAGTGACAAAGTTGCACAAATGCATGACGCAATACAATATTCCGAAGACACAACCACCTCTTGCCTGATTCGCTGCTCTTCTGCACCGGCTTGGATCGAAAAGATTCTTCGGTTGCGACGCTTTGGTTGGGTTTACTTTCACAATAGCAACCTTCGTTAAGCTGGCCTGGTGTCAAGGGATAGGTCCATGCTATAGTGCTGAGAATAATATCTGGCATTATGAAGGCATTACCGCCGAAGGTCACTGTCAATATCCTTCCTAAAAAAAAGGACATGTTTTTTTTTAATCCCGATTTACGAATCTTATGGTAGTCAACGCGGCTTGCAACTGCATGTGGTAGCTATTTATGATATCTAGCATTGTATTTGCGACGGCTGTCGGTCGTTAACAACGAGCCATTATTTATTGGGATCATATTTTTCCACGCCAATGCACGCAACACTTCCGAATCGTGGTGACTGCGAGAAAGCCAGGTATTATTGCTGAAAAAAAAATCAGTGGAGAAAATCAAGACTGCAAATGCGAGGCCATTTACTTGGCCAAGGTTACTATTTGGGTCTGTTGTTGTCAATTGGTTTGTGTAACGCTGGACGTAAAAGACACGAACGAAGGTAACGAACGAAGATACAATTCCGTTACGTGTCTGCCTTCCCAACCACCACCCATGTCTTCTACGTGCAATGTTACGCCTACCACATAATTCGTTAGCCAATGTAGGCGCTGTTCCCACTCGTGTACTCTGTGCGTCTGGATGCATGTGCTGTTATGTGTTTATCAGTGTATATATAATAATCATCACCCAGCACCTTTAGTAGCATGTCAGGCGAATAGCCAGGCTAACAGATACAGAATTTCAATAAAATTTTAAAACAGCATTTCATTAATTCGACAAAATCACGTGCGTTTTGTTAGCGGGAGTTTGACTCTCAAAGCCTTTTCCGGAAAGACCAGTGATTCAAGCGCTAGTGGTCTGGTCTGGCTTCTTGTATATATACTAATTGCCCACTGCTATGTCTTCATTCTACCGTCCATATTCATGAGAATGCATCTGAGTCTCCATCTTCGCTTGTCTATAGACAAGGTTGTCTATGTCCAGGAAGCTTGAAGTTCTATCTAAAGGAAACATTGCGCCACAGTCAAAACACTGATGGCTAGTAGACCTGAACAAATAAGAGCAGAAAGGTACTTGCTGAGTGCTTGAAGAACAATTTTCCTTTCTTAGCTGAAAATTTACATCATTAATTATTAAGTGCTGCTTTTTCGAATGCGACTGACCGCCAATATATGCATATGAGGATTACATTATGTTTCTTAAAATGAGGCTATGAATTGATGAGCAGTAAAAAAAAACTATCGATATTTATGATTGCAAAATAACTCTTTTGGTATTAAAAAAGCCAATTAGGGCCCGAAATTAAGTTGAAACAGCACTTTACACGGAAGACGAAAGAAACTGTCACACTGTAGAATAATCCTCACAACTGGATTACAATCCCTATGTGAGTATTTCATAGGGATTACTCCATGTGAATATTCAATTGCTAGAAACCACTTTAACCTACAAAATCCTTCACAATAGACTTAAAAAACTTGGAGGACATTTGAGCTTCACCTTCAAGAGTAGAACGCAATAGAGTAGTCGGGCCCCGTTTTCGTCGTCTTGTCAATCGCCAGTCTGGCTTCAATTGTCGGTGGACACCGTCCCGTCCCGCAAGGAGAATGACGTCTGAGAAGAATATCAGATATTATTCTTATCACCACCATCATCATATCATCATCATCATCATCATCATCATCATCATCATCATCATTATTATTATTATTATTATTATTATTATTATTATTATTATTATTATTATTATTATTAATGTTCAAACAAAACAACAGCACTTCCACCATAAATTCCAAAACTATATAGTCCGCGTCATTGTTTCTGGTGCCGATATTTGCAAGGCTATCTTTTTTCCCCTAGGAAACTAAGTGATCAATTACCATTTATCGGTGAAACCATTAATCACGCTAACATATAATAATCTAATATAATCAACCATATTATTAGCGACAAACATGGATTGCTCTGTATAACCGTCGCGCTCCGTAACGAAACCATATTTCACCACCTGAAACATTGTGGTCGCTACTCCCAACACTTTTTATAGGAATGATGCATGAGCTCTTGCTCTTTAATTTATTGGCGATGAATATTTTACCTGCTGTTAGTGGCAACTCTCACTTGACTAAAACATTCCTATTGATATTTATTATTCAGACATTTTCAGGAAACTTCGAACCCTTAGCAATTTGAGAGGAATGCTCAATAATGTCTGCAGAACTGTACCGCAGACATGTAGACATATCCTATGAACAATAAAACGGCCTATATATCATATGCTTAGCAGTGTCACGAAGTACTAACGCTGCGTTGTGTGCTTTGTTCGTCGTGGCAATTAATTTCTGTTAGCGTCAGCTCCGAAATGAAAAAAGAAAGGAAAATTAAGAAAGACTTTGAAATCATCAATGCATCTGATAGGTATCATAATGAATGTGCCCTCGCTAAACATCCTCAATTCTCTCAGCTTGAAAAGTTAAGCAATAAGCACAAGGCAAGAAATGAAAAACAAAAGTAGAGTGCGCTTTAATTTGTATTCACGGGAATACCTTTTCGCTTGAGGGTTCACTAATGAGCGCAAGCGGCTTCCGCCTTCTGTTCGCAACAGAAAAAAAATTCTGGGTCTTCTTTTGTTCGCAGTGCTTCTATTAAGCACACATTTATTAATTATTCCTGCCGGTATCCGCATAGAGGTTTACTGTTCGCCGTATATTCCTTTCAGCTCACGAGCCCTAATTAAGTAGAAATATTACCTTTTTTGTGATAGGTAATTAAAACTCATACGCCAGTATAACGGCGATCGAGAACTATCAGGTCTACGAACGCATTTGCTAAATGCAGACAATAAAATGTATAGACAAACTTTTTTGCAGCAATAATCTTGAAACCGACGTGGCTGTAAACTTTAATTCGTGGTATAAAGCAAACTACGGCGAAATTGCATAAATCAACTTTTTTCGCAGCCAGTATGAATTCATGAAGTTACAAGCTTCTGCCTACCATTAAACGTTCCGAGTCGGAGCTGAGTTTTATTCGGTATATACAACAATGTTTAGTAGGCGAGTTTTAATATTCTTGTAACTACAATATTTGCGCAACTTTCTTGCACGCGAATGATATTACATCCTCCCTATATCATACCGGGTTCACGGTACCTGTGCAACTTTAAAATAATTAATAGGTGCGCCAGAACGTAGTTGAAGTATTTGGGTGTTTTTGTTTTCATCCGGTTAATAAAAAAGGCATATTGTTTTTGAAGGGATCCGTTTGAACATCCTTTACCACCCTGTAGACATCTATTTGCGTTGATTGCAGAATCCGAAAGACATTCACATCGTTAGAATTTAAAGTAAGCTTCTGTTAACGCTTTCATACGATGTCCGTATCCTCCTGTCACCAAGTAATTCAAGCGGAAGGAGTTCCAAATAAACAGCAATACTTTTATCGACATTGCATCCACAGCTGTGATGAGACCTCATATAAATTCAATATTTTGGCTACAACATAGAGGCGAGATAGAGAGGGAGAAGTGGAGGGGGGGGGGGGGGTCAGAGACAAAGTGGCCAGCAAATAGTCAGAATTTTGCGGCCGGCAGCACGAAACTTCCCTATTGCTGCCTAAATCTTTCTCGTTTGCCCGAATAAAAATACAATGCTAAAATATTGCTAAATATTCGTAGTCTTCTTCATCACAACACACATATTTATGATGAGAGACGTTATTATACAGCCTTTGCGCCTCACGTAGACGCGATGTCATATCTGCAAATTGTGATCTATTCCACTATGTGAAGGTGCATAACCAGCGAAGCTGTTTAGCTCACGACACAGAGGTAACACGGAATTTCGGACCATATAGCCGATCACACACCCTGCAAATAAATCCGAAATGTCTGTCCAGAAAGACCTTTTAGAATTTAGCATACGCTCCTTAATAGTTTTCCATCTGAGCAGCAGGGTACTTGCGTATTTTTGCCGCATGCTCCATTTCTCGACATGCGTCATCTTGCATGGCTTGCCGCATGTGTTTTGCGTTTCGTGCGCGATCTTAACTAGTGTTTGCCGCCCGTGTGGTCCCTTCTTCATCTTTGCTCGTATAATACCGATGGTGAGTAGTGGACTTTGCCCGTTTTGTATGGCACATCCATTTTTGTTGATGCACTACAAAAAAATATTAATAATAATCAGTTTCACCGCAAGCGCGAAGCAATGAATGCGATAGCAACAAATTGTAATGTTATAAGAAGTAAGGCTAGTAGCTAACTCTTTTGGATCCGATCTCGCGTAGCTATGCAAAACGCTGGTGTAAGGGAATGCGGCCGCTCCAGTGAGAGAAGCGGTTTTCGTGCAGTCTGTCGTATCAACGCGAAGCGGAGAAAGTACAGCATGTAGAAGGGTATACGGGCCGTTTGCTGATGTGTACCGACATAGAGCACGCGCCAGCGCTGGCGATGGCGCCCTATGATCAAAGTTCGATGTTGGTGCTCGAGCGACGCAGCTCCCCTTGCCCCATTCCCTCCCCTCGCCTCCCTTCATGCTTTTTACGAAAGGACGGGTGGGACGTTTCCTCATTGCTTGAGCAGCAATCGACGGCAGGCCTCGCACGCGGAATGATGTTATCGTATGCGCCCTCCGTGTGACGGAGATGGCCGGCTCGTTTCATCTCTGGTTCAGCCGCGTTCATCGCCAGCGCTCGCGCGCTTTTACTCGCGGGTAGAACATACGATGCGCGGGGCGATTTTATCGATTTCATCTTTACACGAAACGTGAATGAGACGGTGAAAACCCGTCGGGAGTGTCCATGTAATTGCTATCGCAATAAAATACACGGAACCCTAGCCATGCGGAAATTCAATGTAAAAAAAAATATAGCTGACCTAACGAATTCCACCTATATACGGTTCCTAATATTTTCTTCAATATAGCGAATCTCCCCTAATCCTATATAAACCTAAACATTACCTTGATCTGGAGAATTTTCACCGAATTGACAGCCATGATCAGGGACCGCTTTATTGCACGCACGGGGTGGCGCTTCCGCCGCTTCGGTAAAGGAGAAGGGGATTGAGAAGGAGATTAGGCGTTTGGAAACTTCGAACATGGAGCAGCCGCAGGCGTCGCGGTAAGCTCTAGGTCTGTGTGATGCTCCGCACGAGTCTCGAGAATTTGCCCTCTTTTTTTTTTCACAGTGCCCTTTATAGTCAGCTTTAATGGTACGCGTATGCACTAAATAGTCTGGGTCAGCCGGCGTAATGACTTCCGGCCTGAACGAGACTAGCTCGTCTCGCCGGTGTCTGGGTCGCAACCACCGCCGGCAGCGCCCCTACGGCTGGAGCGCGAAGCGTTGGTACATACTGTGTTCGCAAAAGTTTTCCATTTCGTATTACTAACGTTAAAAGCAAAGTCCAGCGAGTAACAAGTTGCGACACTTCAGACAACTCTTAAATTATATTTACTTTATATTTGAAAAACAAAGTTTCACTGTGAAACTCCACGCTTGTTTTGGTGTCGCATAACTGCAGCAGTACGTCTCAGCTAGGCGTCTGGACGTAACGCGCAGCTCAGAATAACAGAGAGCTGAGCTAGTTGGTAAGTATTCATTCTAAAAAGACAGGGCGTGCAAACACGGACACAAGAAAGAAGTCAGGACACCACAGTTGTTAGTCTGCGTTTGTGGTGTCCTGACTTCTTTCTTGTGTCCGTGTTTGCACGCCCTGTCTTTTTAGAATGAGTAACGCGCAGTGTTGGCGTTGACTTTGACACCGCAATTTAGCCGCACCGAGACGCATGCGTGTGTACAGCCAACGACTCATTGTGATTTTACGCGCGTTCAGTGCCCACTCTACCTTATTTTCCACTTTCTAACTTTTTACACCCAGAGTGAGCTAGCAAACCGGACGCTAGTCTGTCTGAACTTCCTGCCTTTCCTTTCCTTGATTAACTCTCTCTTTCCCTCCCTCTATCTTTCTTGATTGTAAGCCGGAGTGACGAAGTCGAAACCTCTTTTGAGATATATTTGTAGTTAGCCAAATTGAGAGCGTACAATCGGCTGGGAATTCGTGGTGAAACGAGCCTTCAGTGTGCGCTCCACCCCCTTCATCTTCCCTTTTCTCTGGATCTATATCAGACAGACCTGCGTGAGTGCTCGGTGTATTGACGTTTAGGTTTGGGTCAGGCTAGAACTGAAAATCGAAAGTACCGTTTGCATGCTGCACACTAGAATGCATACGAGGCCACTATCTCGATATTCCCACCAGGTACCATCGAATCGCCGGCAGTCCAGTACACAAGATGGAAGAGTAATAATGCACTCTTCCCTCTGTGTAGAGTTGCACACCGGAGTGCGTCGGGCTGACCTCCCCGTCTTTCAATTTCCTCGTATCTCTCTCTCCCTCAGTGACGTGTACTTCTCTTCCACAAGAAGAGAATCCCACGGCGGTGAACATAGAGCAAAGCGCTCGCTCTTTTTCGAGGTCCCAGTAGTCTCCAAAATCATATAAGACGTCTACTATTCCAAACTATAATGAAATGTGCTTAAAATTGTGCACTTGAGACTGCTGGGGAACGTAGTCGTTATAATAATTAGTGGGTTAGAAGAAAACGATGGGAAATGTAAGGAGAATTAGAAACGGAACCTTGCTAAGGTCTAGGGCTTCAGACGTCTTCTGCTTCTATGAGCAAATGTCGGCATTTGAATTTTTTCGCGCGAGTTTTCAGGCACCCTATAGTTCAAGATTGCACCGTTTTGTTGAAGTACTTTTTTTTCCCGCTATGTACTCAAAATCTTTAGAACGCACAAGCTGTTCACACTCCATGTTTTATTTGTAAATGTTTAAGATTTCACATGGCTGTTTCCTTCTTGAATTCTCGGTTTTCATACCCTCTAAATCTCATCTCGACGCTTGGCACGTACCGACCATTTACACCGCGCCAGCTGCCAGCACCAAGCGCTTATGATAACAGGGCCCTCCATTTCGGGAGCACGTTCAAATACTTGGGCCTAAACTGTGCCCGTTTTCGCAAGCCGTGATAACTTTCTCGTTTTAATCTTCAGTTCCTCTCCGTGCAGTCCACCACAGTTAAAAACTTGCTCGGCTATTTCCAAGGGAACGCGGTAATTTCGTCTAGTCTCTATGACTAAATGAGGACATTTGCGGACCATGCATGTACGTAGCGCGCTCAGACGAAACCATCGTGCTGCTGTTTTCATACGAATTCCTCGAAATTGTGCTGCTGTTTTAATACGAACTCCCCGAGCCGTCGCAAAAAAAAAGTGAAAGCCCAAGCAGGCGCATACCAGGCAGCTGTGCCTCACGCGGGTAAGTCGAAATAAGAACAACATAAATTAGGAACTGCGGACTGTAAGGACGGCCTGCAATTCGAATTTACTGCAAGAAGAAAAAAAAATTCACGTCCTTCATTGCTTGGAGACTCGACCCGCGGTCAGGTTAGAATAACAAGTCAGTGTATTGCTAATGGGCAGATTTTCTGACACGTTGTATTTTGTGGATACGAACACGTGCCCAATATTGAATGTCTTGAATACAGTCGCTACGTATAACAGTCGTACGCTGCTAGCCTTGAACTGAACACCCGTTGTGGCATCGTTAACACTTTGCAATACATACATTTTGTGAGCCTTGTGGGTGCGCCTGACCTATCAGCGGTTGCTCCATGAACGTTGGAGCTGACGTGCGTCTTAAACTGCAAAAGCAACGGAACGTCCACAGTTAACATTCTTTCGCATTGCACTGTAACTCACGTGTATACTATAAGCTTAGTCATTTGGATACGATGATTGCTGCACGTTACTGTTTCTTCGTCCCATTGTCCTTTCTATAGCTGTAGATTAAACGCCCTGTCCTATCGATTCTGCTTTGAATGCCTAGAAGACCATGGGAAGAAAAACGAGGGTTTCCGAAACAGTTTGTGGGTCAGGATAAAAAAATATTTTTGGCCCAGCCAACTAAACTGCTGCTTTTAATAAAGGTTTATTCCTCCTCCTCCTCGTCGGAGCAAAAACTCTGAAAAAAAAATCCTGATAATGTAAAGTTGCACTATCCGCATCAAATGAAACGCGAACACCGGCAAGTATTAGAAAGGGCATAGTGCGCGCCGTTCAGTCATCGCCATTGACAGGCGCGCAGCGCTCCGGTTTGGCAGCACTGCGCATGGCCACGGTGTTTACTGGACGGCGCGTACTGTACCATTGCTAATGCTTGCCGGCGTTCGGGTGTCATTTGACGCCGATAGTACATACAAACTGCCATTAACAGCTGTTATCAAGGCAAAATATCTATTAAAACAATAACTAATACAAAAGAAAGTGTGCAGTTTGCGTGAAATCTACCGTATTTACGCACACAGTACTAGAACTGCCAAGTTATGGCTCATGGCAATTACCTGTTGACTAACTGTAGGCTAATGCCAGTGACCACTGGCTAATGAATGCTGCCTATACGTATTTAAAACAATGTTATAACTTAATATATGTGTGCTAGTATGCGTATGCCTCACTCCATTAAATGCTGCGCACATCACGACAGTTACGTTTGGGGAAATTCACCACAATATTTTCTTTCTTTCTGTGCAGGCTTCAAAGCCGTTTGTTAGCGGCTTTAACAAAAATGATGTAATATAAGATCATTCCCCGTAATACAAGATGAACTCTCTAAAAATAAAATCCGCATATCGAAACTCCCATATTCAATAGCCCACTGACATGTATGAGAATATACTGGTTTTTGTAAAAGAATCGCCGAATGCTTATCTAAGAAGCTATCGAAAATTGGGAATTTTGCAAGATATGCGACTTTTCAATAGATAATAATAATAATAATAATAATAATAATAATAATAATAATAATAATAATAATAATAATAATAATAATAATAATAATAATAATAATAATATTAATAATAATAATGTTTATTTGCCATCTTTGTGAAATACAGATGGGGGGATTGTAGAAAAAACCATGGCTGATCCCTCTGTCATTGGAATCGGTATAACACAAAAGTGAAACGTGTCTTCGCAGACGTAGTTGAGCGTTTGTTGTGCATTCTTTCGCCCCAAGGGCGAAGGAATGAATGCTACAGCAACAAATTGTAATGTCACGCGAAGAACGGCAAGCTGCTCGAAACTTGCAACGCGCTGCTCAAGCAGAAAGGACGCACGGAACGAAGATACACAGGATGAGAGCGAACTGTCACATTTGTAACTTATTTCTGCGTGAGCACCGCGCTTCTTTTGCCAAAGCGCCCGCTGCAGTGAGCCAAGTGACCTTCGTGCTCTCAACGCAAGACGTACGAACCACCGCGATCACGAGATAAGCGCACGCACGAGCGACCATGCCCTGTAGAGGCGGGCGCTGGTCACAACGGCGGCGACTTTTAAAGCGCGCTCTTCGAGCCCTTCGCGCCATCTCGCTAGTGATAACGAAAATACGCTGTAACACTAATCTCTGAGTACCGCCACCGGCAAATGGTGTATATAAATAGCTCGCCGTTAGCATTACGAAGAACGTGCCATCCGTGGCCGAATCGTTTCGCGCTGCGCGCTGCGGAGCGAGGGGTCGTAAGTTCGATTCCCGGTGACGGAACTTTTTTTCTTTGCTCACTGTTAGTCTTTATATTTTACAACGTTATATCCATGACAGCTTGACTAGCCTACAACCCTTTGTATTTGGCAGTGAGGCAATATTACACATAAACACACACACACACACACACACACACACACACACACACACACACATACATGCACTTTTACATAATTATGCAAACACAAAGCCATACAAACGCGCATGTATACAGGGGCATACTAGCGCTTTAACATATTTCAACTCACACTTTCATCTTAAAAGGCAACGAAATAAAGATGTCTAAACATTGCAACCTGAATTTATGTAGAAACCACATACATACTTTTAAGTTCTTTGAAGGAGGCCGTAAAACGATCAAACTGTATTGATTTATAGCTGTTTAATAGTGTAGGTATTGCGCATTGAAGCATTTGTTTTCCGTAGTTTGAACGCGGTGTTGGCACTAACCATTCCTCTAAGTGTCTGGTACTGTAACTTGGAGCTTTTCTTTGAAGTTGGGCAAGATTACCTAGGTTGTTTACGTATCTTGTTTGTATATGTGACTCAAACGATATTTGTACAGGTTATGTGCAGGGATCACGCCCGAATAGTTAAAGAAAGTTATTGTCGATGCTGTGTAAGAAGCGTTGAATGCGTGGTGAAGATATGTTTTTTGTAACAGGAAAATGCATTCTAGATTGGTGTGCGTTGTGTTACCCCATACTATTTGAGAATAGTTTAAATGAGATTGAAAAAGTGAATTATATAGTAAAAGTGTAATACATGCGGGAGGAATGTAGCGTAAACGGCTTACTACACCAGTGAGTTTGCTAGCTTTATTTATTACACCTCAGACTGATGGTCCCCGAGTGGGCCTAGCCAGGTGACGTTGAGTTTACTCGCGTCTATTGTGGACCGAATAAAGTTGTTTCACTCACTCACTCACCTCAGTCTCCCCACAGCAAGCAAGTTGCAACACAACAGAGTAGACTTCTCCATAGTCAGTGCATATTGGTCAGGCTATAATATACAGAAGATGCCACAAGTTCCCGAGTCACGCTTACTGCGGGAATGTGGTAAAAATACTTTAAATGTGATAGTCGCGGCAGTAAAGTCGTAAATATGAGACCACGGCAACACCTTTTTGTCTCACTCATGGGTAAAACACTTCGGTGACGAATGGCCCATACGGCCATGTGGTGCGGTGTCTACGTGACTGTTCACTCAAACTTCAATGAAAATTAAGACGGGAAAGTGCATTAAAAATTACAATGAATTGCATAAAACCAAAGCGGTACACAGGTGGCTGGCGCCTTTTATGTCGACGAATACCTCAACAAATGAACAAGGAAACCGCCAACTTCGTTTGGTGTTCCCCAGCCGGTGTCTCTAACCCATTCGGATGTCAGCACTAGTCGATAAGGAGGAATGGAATAATACCGCAATGAATGTCACTCTCCCGAAATAGAACTGGCAGGCGGTGAAAGCGCTGGCCTAATGGAACGACCAGACAGACAGGCAGCCAGAAGCGCTTGATCGAATTTCACTTAGCGTCCATCTGAAGCCGCCTGTTTTTTTCTTTTCTCGCCACTCTAGAGGCCTCATTTCCACCCGGGCCTCTCATTTCCTTACGAGGTTCGATGTCGAGATATATTCCGTTTCATCTTGATTTTTACCTGAGGGCTGTCTGCACCGTCGGCCTGCCATTTGGCGTCTGCCGTCTCGTCATGGCGTGCGCCATTTGCAGCCCACTAGCAAGGTTTTTTATCCGCGGCCGTGGGAAATAACGGTAGGGAAACGAATTGTTCGAAGTGAAGGACGGATTTCGAGCACAACGTACGCTGCCTCGAAGAAGTTCCGCTTGCTTGTATGCTTCTTTTTTTTTTGGAAAGAGAGGAGGGGGAGGGAGGAGGAGCATACGGACCGTCAATCCGTCATAGTCGTTCGGCTTTATTACATTTTCGTATAGTTTTTCTTCTTTTTTTATCTTACGCTAAGCTCAGAAAGGACATTCAGAAAGGAAATTTCAGAAAGGACTCCCATAAGCAAAGCGGTGTCTTCACACGATACGAAAGCTTATCTATGAAGGAAAAAGCCTATACAGCTGCGCTAAAGCAAGCGCTCTGGTTTGCACGGTCTACTGCAAAAGAGTTGGAACGAGTGAAGGCGCTACATTCTCAGTGTACTCTGATATCTACTCAATGGTTGAGTTTGAACACAGGAAAGTTTAACTGCTTTTAGTTTTTGTCATTGCTTTCGGAGTTCAAGTGCACTTATAAATGTGTTTAACGGAAGCCTCTAGCAGCGACCGTAGAGTGTAGGGTACAGGCCTTGTGAGGCAGCGCTCCAATGCTTCCAGCTCTGGGAGGACGGCAGCGTGACGTTTGAGCGAGTTCCACAGCGCACGTGATGAAGGCAAGTTATGTTTGCAGAAGTACGTCGGTAGCAATGCCACATTAAGAGTTGGGCCTCAAACGAAGCTCTTCCAAAGTATGGTGCGAAGAAAGAATTATAGTTCTGGTAATGATCATCACGATGCACATTATTAAGCCAAGACTTTGTTTTGTTTTTATTTTCCTTTCGTGGTTATACAGTGCCAAAATCTAAGATCAGAACACCGCCTCCACGAAAACGCCCTCGAATGTGTTTGTAATATTCATAGTATGTGCCCTCGCAGGTAATGATAGCAGTGCGTGACTAGTAGCGCATTCCCAGTGACTTCCTCTTTATTATAAGGTAATAATCGGTCACTTCATGTAATGAACCATAACGACATTTTCCCTGTTATTGAAAAGAAGCTTCAAGCATGTCCAGCTGCACGCGAACCAATAAATGTGTTAGTTCCTTTTCTCCATGATGCCTATCCAATTTGGTCCACGCCACCATAAGCGTACGATGCTTATACAGTAGTATGAAGCGGAACCGAACCGTTATCTTCCGCCGGTATAGGTACATCGAATGTAGCTGTCGCACGTAAAAGGTGCGTGACGTTTGTAGCCAAGACCCTGCTGACATCGACCACGTATTGTCATTACGTTCCGTAAGCAAGATAAGGACAGGACAGGACATGGCATATAGGCGGCCGCAGAGCCCTGATGGTTTGCCGGTCCCATAATGGACTGCGCTGAGAGGTCTTCGTGATCTGCATGCATAAATAATGAACTCCTAAGGATTTGGCTCCAGATCTTTCCCTCATGAGTCGTGAACTAAACTTTGCTATGGAAATGTACCGTACGACAGATGGTGACACGCAGAGCGCTCAACTTATTATTATTATTATTATTATTATTATTATTATTATTATTATTATTATTATTATTATTATTATTATTATTATTATTATTATTATTATTATTATTATTTTGCGGTTGGTAGCGGTCGTGGCTGAATAACGCAATGTCGTCCGGCAACCGTAAGCTACTGAGATATACACCGTTAATCTTTGTCTCTATTTCTTCCCAGTCTAATCGTTTGGATATTTCTTCCAAGCATAGAGTGAGCAACGTTGGAAAGATTGTATCTCCCTTCCTGGCCCCCTTCGCGATTACAATTTTTCTGCTTTTCTTGCGAAGAAGCAGGGTAGATGGGCGGTACTTACAGATGTTGTCTTGGGTATTTGCATATGTGTCAAGTGTGCTTTGAAATGCATCGGGAACTCTACTGAGTTGTAGAGATATCAGCAATCACAGCACATAAGCGTAAGCAGACGCCGAAAAGCGAGGCATGAAAAGCGCCTCTGTGCGTTTTACTATGCCTTCTTTGCTTGCTCCCCCCATTCCACTAACCATAATGAGGAAAAGTCCCATTGAAAAAAATAATTCGCTTGTGCAATTTATAATGCTGCTTTAGCTGGATGAAAGCATCGGACTTCCTATAGAAAACTGGCCTGTCCAATTCCCCCACTGATAGGAAATACACCGACATAAAAAAAAATCGAGACATGGAACAGTGAAGACGAAAAATTGACGTAAGGAAATGTACTAAGATAGAAAAACAATATAAGACGGGAAAAGAAAAAGGAGAGATAATTTGACAACAGTTCTTGCGTTCGGAGCACGCTGGTCGAGAGTTGCAAGAAGTAATGATGGCCCGGCAGCCGCAAAGACGAGGTCAAATTGGCCTGGCCTACGAGATTATTGGCTACTGTCGGCAGCGGTGGAATGGAGCGAGGGAGGGTATGCCAAGGAACGGGAGCTGAGGTGGGAAACTGAAGGGGTGCGAAATGGCCGCAGACAAACACGGCAAAGGAAATGCCTCGCGGCAACCTGACGTTCGTACGAGGGCTACGCTGGCCTTTGTTGGCTCGTGTTGTAACGACGGGCTGAGGGGAACAAGATAAACACACGTACAATGTTGCCCGGGAAATTTGTTTTTCATTCGCGTTATGGCGACACCAAATTTAGTAGCATATAGAGGTACACGAAAACAAAAGTGGATCGCGGTACGGACATTAAACACGATTGGATGTTGTTATCGATTTCCAATAAGAAAAAAAGAGAAAACAGAAAACTGCCGTCGAGAATGGGAAAGGGCGCAAATCTACAGTGTTGGATGTACGGTGAAGTCGTTTAAGTGAGCTCGTCGCCTTTCCGCCTACTTAGGGCTTTTTTTTCTTTATTGTAATGTCGCTGAAATATCCCGGGCATATACGATGTACATTACTGTATTCACTGAGCAGTTTATGTTATTTTGGAGTACTGAAAACATAAATTTCGTAATGTTTTATAATGGAATGCAGTCCGCACAAAATCTCGTCGTAATTAATGAACGTATGATATAATTTGTACGGAAATCGAATAGGTGTGCCAAGCATAGCGATAGTCCGAGTTTGTACATGTATACTATTTATCAGAGTGAAGACGCACGCATTGTTTATGTAGCAAAAAAAAAAGAAAAGTGGCGTTCTGAAAGTTCACCGAGTTAGTGCCTCTTATTACGGGAGTCACCTGACCAACACTGAAAAAAAAAAAGAGGAAAACATTGACGTTCATTTAGCCTGTGCTTTTAGTTCTTTTTAATATTTCCTGCTTCTTTCTCGCGCAACCCCCAGTACACCACTGACATTCGCTTAAGTCATCTGGGTGCAGTAAACCATAGCGACTCTACTACCATGCCAACCACACTGTGGCGTGGACGTCATCAAACCAGTCATCATTCTCACATTAGTTCTCACTTGTTCGCCTTGCACCCATCTGCTTTACCAACTGCAATTTTGAAACACAAGCGTCCCTCTAACCTCTCCTCCCAAGTTATCCCCTTGACAACCGGTGGTCAGTTAGAGAAACGAAATGGTTACCAAGGGATGTGAAAGGCAGCCGAGGACGGCAAAGAGTTAGATAGAGTGGAGAAACTGGAAATTTGCAAGCGTAAACTGAAACGAGCTCGCACAAGACAAAGTGTAGATCGTTGGAAGAAGCATTCGTCATGCAATATACGTAAGATAGGCTGATAATACTGAAGGTTATGATAATAAACTGGAGTGGATAGGAGAAACTGCTTTCAGCTACATGATCGTGACTTTTTTCTGAGACGACGGCAAGTTGTTAGCATCCGCAATATCTAGAAGAAATTTGCACTGTCGCGTTGGTCCAGCCTGTACAAGCTGTTAGGTGGTGATGGCTTAAGTGTTTCGTTTTTGTAACTTTGTTGTTTGTAGTTGCCGCTCCACCTTGCGTCTTTATTAAGAGTAATACTGATGCAGTTAATAGAGGACATGGGCATTTCATGAATGTGGCCTAACCGCAGACCACCGTTCCTAACTGTCGAAAAAGTGCAATTCCTCCTATCTACTGACTGCGTAGTTTTTCCTCCTTATCAAGTCAACGAAGCAATTGAGACAAGAGCACGCGTGCAGTGATTTGCATAAATGAAGTCTAGGTGTTACAGTATAAACACTGAAAAAACAGAAGATTTGACTGCAGTGGATGCGACGTCCCTAAGTTAACTTAGAACAATCAAGCACGACCGGACCGGTGGATGCTTGCGTTTAGTCTGGCTGAGGAGAAGAGCGTACTCCATGTTGCTGTGGGTTGCGAAGCAAGTGATGCAAGTCAATCGCCCCTGGGGATGTCAACACACGATGAACGATGATACTGATGATGCTCCAAAAAGGTATTGACAGCACATGCCAGAAGGGATGGTTACTGATGGCGCACCGTTAGAGAAGGTCATAGACTTGCAAAGGAACAGAGAGCGAGAGAGAGAGAGAAAGGAGAAAAGAGGAAAGGAAAGAAAGGATGGTAGTTTAATTAGATTTTGTCCTTTATGGTAGCCTACACGTGGAAAGAGATATTGGGGAATAAACGGGAGACAAAGCACAGGTCTATTCAGTAACATTTTAAAGCGTATTGACAGCGTTTACTTAAGCCTGCTATAAACAGCATTATTCTAGCTTACCAATTCGCTCAAATTTTTTCTTTTATGCCCCTTTCCGTTGACGCTTTCATGTATGATAGAAGAACTCATGTGGCTTTCCAGGCAAATGAGCTGCGTTGCCAAGCAACCAGACGCATGTCTTGTATGCTATTAAACGCAGCTAATCAGGGTAAAGACGTTAATAGTTGGAAAGAACAAAAAAAAAAAAGAAGCTGCAGCAAGATGGCAAGTTGGGCCAGTTGGTTTACGTTCATGCTTGAAAATTTGGTTGAAACGCACCGAAAGACACAGCAGAGAAGAACCAGGCAGGGCAGCGCTTACTTTTTAAAATTTTTTTAATTTCAATAGCAGAAGGGCATCTACATACATGAAGATATGTTAAGCAATTCAGAAAACGTGCCGCTCATTTCCCCTGTCAAAATTACTCAAAAATATTTCACTAAGAATAGGCTAGACATACGACCCTATGCATATTCCAGATCGCTGGATGAATAACTTATTTTCCCATGATACAAAAGTAGACCTTAAATGGAACGACAGTAACTCTAGAAATGCTGCTACGTTGACACGGGATTTCTCGCCAAATTTGATTTCATCATTTTCAATAGTTATGCACGCCTTCACAGTCATCATCAGTTTGTCGTGAGAGATAGAATAAAATAAATCCTGAATTTCAATGCTGAAAGCGTAGCTATGGCATGGATAACATTCTGAAAAAAATTTTTGTAAATTGCATCGAATTTTTTAGCGCTGTTCTGTCTGCTTATATTAGTCTGCGTTTATCGGTGCGCTTCAACCAAATTTTCAAACATGAAAAAAGAAGTTGTATAGAAAGTAGCGACCATAGCCGTCAATGCAAGCGAATAGCCCTCAAATGGTTCTAGGTAGCTAATGACATCTTTCTTTTCATAGCGCTAATTCCTTAGAGAGAATATGAAGGGCAACACGTTCTATCACCCAGTTTCATATAGAAAGGGGCACATAACCACTACATCTGTAGCGGTAGCAAAACATAACCCGTAACATGATATTATTAAAAAAAAGAATGTTCAGCTCACAAACTAGAAGATAAATATCGGGCTGCATGAGCTTTCATTTTGATCGTTTGGCTCACTCGAATCTCGCATACACACGCATTGAAGCACAGTCACGTACGTACTCGCACAAATATTGTGACTCAGCTACTCTGATAAAAGCTGCTACGGCAACTTCAAACACGAAGGAATTTCAGACCTTATTCGATGTGAATGTGATCATAGCAAGGTTAGTTAATCCATCATTTATCGGCCTTAAGCATCGTACATTTTCGTAGCTCCATCTCGGTCAGAAAAATGTGTCGAAAGGTAAAAGCAAATAAAGGATGCCCACTGATGAAAGCACTAAAGATTAAATTGCAGACATTTTGACTGAAGTTTGAATTTGTTACTAACGATGCACCGATCTATTTCTTGATTTGACAGTCCGAAGCTCCGCTACCATTCAAGGCCTATGATATGGCAGCAAACAAGAACACAGATGTTCTTAAAGTAAGAAAAAATATGCGTGCAGTTTCACGGATGCAAGCTGTTAGCGAGCGAAGAAAACTAATCATGAAAGCGTCAGCTATAGCGTGACCGGTAACACTTTCTTAAATCGCTGACATACGAATGCAATACTTGAAGCTGTGGGATTTTCCTGCTGTTTGTTTACGTAAGCAATCTTCCTCTTTTATTGCCTCGCTGCTCAGAGCGTAATGACATTATGTCAAGCAAGAACGCTTGCTGTTGCTACACGATGTATTCATGTGCTAACAAATATTGCTGCTATTTCCAGGCGTGCCAGTGTTTTCCACAGAAATGTTCAAGCGTTTTTTCACCTCGTTACTGTGTCCTTTCAACTAGAAGTAACAAGAGGGTGCAACCTATCTGAAGGAATCAATGCTTGCACTTTGAAAATCGCCAGGACGTGAATTCAATATTACCTAATTCGGAGATAGAAAGGTTTCTTTTTTCACATATATAAACAGAGCGTTCTCACACACAAGTTAATAGTTATTTAACGACTATTCTTTTAAAAAAATAACCTTGTTCAAATTCCTTCCAAAGTAGCAGAAATTAATGGGTGAGTAACTGTTTTATTTCCACAGGACTCCTTGCAGGTCTTATGTCTCTCCCAACTTTGTAATCCCGCAAACTTGTTTTTCGTCATTTCAAGTTCTACTTCGCAATTGTAATTCTTATTCTCAACTACCCGAAAGTATCTCGTTCGTCTTATGTTTAATAACGCAGAAAACAATACAGTAAAGAAAGCACTAAAGAGAAAACTGGAGACTGTTCCACGAGGTGAAGGTGGTGACCACCAAAAGCTGACAGGCGCAGTCTTCTTTAGGAGTTGACTAAGGAATGCTTAAGCGTAGAGTTTTATTGCAAACTGCGGCCTTCTTTAGAACACTGTTGTCGGGCGGCAGTGGCTTTACGTCTTCTTTCTAGCGTTCGTCAGCATCTTGAGCGGCCCATTAATGATCCCAAAACGATGGTGAAATTTTCGCAAAGCCAGAATTATCCTGATGTGTGCAATTCTCCATGTCGGCTTATCATGTTGTCCTGCAAAAGGCCTTTATTCCACCATCAATAATAATATAACAGTATCAGGGGTTTAACGTCCCAGAACCACGATATGATTATGCGGGACGCCGTAGTGGAGGGCTCCGGGAATTTCGACCACCTGGGGTTCTTTAACCTGCCCCTAAATGTTAGTTCACGGACCTCAAACATTTTCGCCTCCATTGAAAATGCAGCAGCCGCGGCCGGAATTCGATCCCACGACCTTCGGGTCAGCAGTCGAGTGCCATGAAGACTAGACTACTGTGGCGGGGCTATTCCACCACCAGTATACCACCGTAATAGAAAGGGCAGCAGCCGCGACAGGCGCGCCACCGCGGCGGCTATTAGCGAGACCGCTGCTGTTTGTGGTTAAAATAGATACTCCGACTTAACATAACAAAATATAACAAAAACTACACAGACGTTTCGCCACCTATGCGGGTGACATCTTCAGTATGAACTGGCACCAAATGAGCGGAGGTCATCCAGTCATTTCTAGTCTCGTATGTCTCTGTACACATCCGGTAGGGGGCCACGGTTGCTGTTGCACGCCGACCTGTCACGGCGGATGAACCACGACTCGAGAAGCTTTCTCTTGCCCCACCTTTGTTCCCGAGCCAGCGTCGTCGCATTACTGAAGTCGAAGGCATGCCCCGTCGTCCAGCAGTGTTCGACGAGTTCGCTCTTGGAATGTGTGGCATGGGTGGCTTTGGCGACGTCCCCTTTGTGCTCTTTGAGCCTTGTTGACCGCTTCCTGCCTGTTTCGCCGATGTATGTGGCGTCGCAGTCCCCGCACGGTACCTTGTAAACGACCCCGCTTTGATCGTTCGCAGGGGTGCGGTCTTTAGGCTTGGTGAACACGTTTCCCAAGGTACAATGAGGTCTGAAAACGGTTTTAATGCCCAGCGGACGAAGTGCTCTCCGAACAGAGTCTGACACGCCCTGAACGTAAGGGATGGAGACAATGGATGTTGTGTTTTCTCGTGCCGCACTTCTTGTTCCCCCTCGCATACGTCTCATGGTGTCGTTGATAAACGTCCTCGGATAATGCCTTTGCTCCAACGCACCAACCACATTTTCCATCTCATGTCGCCGCAAGTGCTGATGAGAACAAACCGCATCGCAACGGGACAAGAACGTCCTAACGACGGACCGTTTGTGCTCGGCCGGGTGATGTGAGTGGAAGGACAAAAAGCCTCCGGTATCGCATTGTTTCCGGTACACTGTTGTTTCCACCCCGCCATTACAAGCCCTGCGGACAAGTATATCCAAAAATGGCAAGGCATTATCCTTCTCTACTTCATAGGTAAACTTAATGGCAGGATGTACGCCGTTCAGTGCCTCATGGAAAGCAGCCAGATTTGTCCTCTTTAGGATGACGAAAGTGTCATCAACGTACCTACGGTATAGTTTCAACTGAAAAGGTAGAACCTCCAGCGCCCGTGTTTCGACGTGCTCCATCACTAAGTTGGCCATGGTGACGGAGACTGGACTTCCCATAGGGCAACCTTCAATTTGGTGGTAAACTGTGTTGTTGAAACTGAAGTACGTTTGTTTCAGGCAAAACCGCAACAAAATTACGATTTCCTCCACCGACATCGACGTACGACTTTGCAAATTCCTGTCCTCTTTCAAACGGGCCTCCGCAACCTCAGTCGCCAGGACAACAGGAACATTTGTGAATAAAGAAACAACATCAAACGATACCATCACATCATCATCATCAAGCCGCTGTGTACGCACGACAGTCGCAAATTCCCGAGAGTTTTTGACTGACCGGCCATTGTTCTCGGTTAACGGTCTCAGCAACTCAACCAGAAACTTTGACAAGTTGTAAGTTGGTGACCCAACGAAGGACACGATAGGGCGAAGAGGACAGCCCTCCTTGTGAACCTTGGGCAGTCCATAAATTGTTGGCGTGGTCCCATCCGAAGAAAACAGTCGGCGGTACAACGCTTGATCAATGCTTCCCTTGTTGCGCAGTGCCCGTAACTGTTCCACCAGTTGTCGTTCGGATTTTGCTGTCGGGTCACGGGTCAGCTTCACAAAATGCGAGGAACGCGATGCGCTCAAGGATCTCAAGTCAGACAATTCTATCGTCGTCTTGTCGGCTGATAAAGGAAAAGGCACGGTTTTGCTAGACCGAAGTGACTATGAGGAGAAAATGTGCAACATCTTGAGCGATTCCTCGCATTTTGTGAAGCTGACCCGTGACCCGACAGCAAAATCCGAACGACAACTGGTGGAACAGTTACGGGCACTGCGCAACAAGGGAAGCATTGATCAAGCGTTGTACCGCCGACTGTTTTCTTCGGATGGGACCACGCCAACAATTTATGGACTGCCCAAGGTTCACAAGGAGGGCTGTCCTCTTCGCCCTATCGTGTCCTTCGTTGGGTCACCAACTTACAACTTGTCAAAGTTTCTGGTTGAGTTGCTGAGACCGTTAACCGAGAACAATGGCCGGTCAGTCAAAAACTCTCGGGAATTTGCGACTGTCGTGCGTACACAGCGGCTTGATGATGATGATGTGATGGTATCGTTTGATGTTGTTTCTTTATTCACAAATGTTCCTGTTGTCCTGGCGACTGAGGTTGCGGAGGCCCGTTTGAAAGAGGACAGGAATTTGCAAAGTCGTACGTCGATGTCGGTGGAGGAAATCGTAATTTTGTTGCGGTTTTGCCTGAAACAAACGTACTTCAGTTTCAACAACACAGTTTACCACCAAATTGAAGGTTGCCCTATGGGAAGTCCAGTCTCCGTCACCATGGCCAACTTAGTGATGGAGCACGTCGAAACACGGGCGCTGGAGGTTCTACCTTTTCAGTTGAAACTATACCGTAGGTACGTTGATGACACTTTCGTCATCCTAAAGAGGACAAATCTGGCTGCTTTCCATGAGGCACTGAACGGCGTACATCCTGCCATTAAGTTTACCTATGAAGTAGAGAAGGATAATGCCTTGCCATTTTTGGATATACTTGTCCGCAGGGCTTGTAATGGCGGGGTGGAAACAACAGTGTACCGGAAACAATGCGATACCGGAGGCTTTTTGTCCTTCCACTCACATCACCCGGCCGAGCACAAACGGTCCGTCGTTAGGACGTTCTTGTCCCGTTGCGATGCGGTTTGTTCTCATCAGCACTTGCGGCGACATGAGATGGAAAATGTGGTTGGTGCGTTGGAGCAAAGGCATTATCCGAGGACGTTGCGATGCGGTTTGTTCTCATCAGCACTTGCGGCGACATGAGATGGAAAATGTGGTTGGTGCGTTGGAGCAAAGGCATTATCCGAGGACGTTTATCAACGACACCATGAGACGTATGCGAGGGGGAACAAGAAGTGCGGCACGAGAAAACACAACATCCATTGTCTCCATCCCTTACGTTCAGGGCGTGTCAGACTCTGTTCGGAGAGCACTTCGTCCGCTGGGCATTAAAACCGTTTTCAGACCTCATTGTACCTTGGGAAACGTGTTCACCAAGCCTAAAGACCGCACCCCTGCGAACGATCAAAGCGGGGTCGTTTACAAGGTACCGTGCGGGGACTGCGACGCCACATACATCGGCGAAACAGGCAGGAAGCGGTCAACAAGGCTCAAAGAGCACAAAGGGGACGTCGCCAAAGCCACCCATGCCACACATTCCAAGAGCGAACTCGTCGAACACTGCTGGACGACGGGGCATGCCTTCGACTTCAGTAATGCGACGACGCTGGCTCGGGAACAAAGGTGGGGCAAGAGAAAGCTTCTCGAGTCGTGGTTCATCCGCCGTGACAGGTCGGCGTGCAACAGCAACCGTGGCCCCCTACCGGATGTGTACAGAGACATACGAGACTAGAAATGACTGGATGACCTCCGCTCATTTGGTGCCAGTTCATACTGAAGATGTCACCCGCATAGGTGGCGAAACGTCTGTGTAGTTTTTGTTATATTTTGTTATGTTAAGTCGGAGTATCTATTTTAATCATGAACTCTCCCGGCTTTTGGAACATTTTTGCTGTTTGTGGTCTACGCTCGCAGTCATCCGCTGGAAACTAGGGCAGAAAAGCTCCGCTCTAAAAAGAAAGACACAAGAGTGTCCACAATAACCCTCGTATGCAACCGCCGTCGATCGCTAAGTGCACGCCAAACCATGCCATCGATATCGCTCCAGTGTGAGGCTTCACCTGACAATGGATCATTACGCAGGGAAGCACTCTCTACAGGCAGCTGTGAAGGAACGTTTCTTGTCTAAGCGTGCTTTTCAATGTTCTCGCTTTATATACCGTTTACAGAACTCGGCGAGGTTATACGTAACACTTCTCTTTTTGTATCAATTCAAGTGTTAAACCTTGCTAATAGATCTGTTGAGAATAACGTCACTATACAGTGAGGGCCAGAATGCTGCTGAAGTGCCGTTGGGCCTGTTTCGCTTATACTGGCACAATGCCCCGAGGCATTGTATATATTACATCAAATATCGTGCACTCGCTCGCACTTCTCTCGTGTTTTTTCATTAGCTAGCTTGGGGCGCATTGCTTGTGCAACCGTCACGAAGCACGTGCTGGTCCCATGTGAAATATCAAAGCATAAAAAATGGTTTGAGTGCGCTCACTGCGGCTTAATTGGTGTGGCAGAGAATCCTACTATTTTATGTCACTCATCTAGTGGTTTCGGTGAGGTAGGAGAAATGATGAGTTGTCATTAGATATTGCGAGTGCAGGAAAAATGAATGATTATTCGGCGCCATTCTGACAAATGTCGCGTGGGATTATTCGTCAAGGAGCGCATAGTTGTGTTGGCTGGTACACGTTCGATGAAGAAAAGCGCGGTTACATAACAAATAAAAAAGATGGCCGAAGCACTTTGTTACTAGTACTCTTTCCTTGCGGCTGTTCTCTAGGCAATCAGTTCCTCACGTCCGAGTTTATGGGTACAAACCAGGAACGTAGCCAGAATGTTTCCGGGGCGCGGGGGTTCAAGCATACTTTATATGATATTCGTGTGTGCGTTTGTATGTGTAAGTTTATACGCATGCAAAATTGAAAATTTTGGAGCAGGGGGGGGGGGGAAGGTTTGAACCTTCTACCTCTCTCCCTGGCTACGCCAAGGGTGCAAATGTTGTCCTTCCCCGTGCATGTGTAAAACGGCACACGGCCAGCTCTCGAACAAACTAAAAAAAAAAAATGGGAGAGAAAAGCTGTAGCCGTAGGAGCGCAAGCAACCGGTCCATAAATAGTGCCGAGGTTGGTCGCCCTCCCCACTCCGAACATCCGGTCGGAAACCCACGCAGCCGGAGTTCGGAAATCCGCGCGACTGATCGAGGCCACGCGCCAGCGAGCCACCCGGTTTCGCATATACTCACACGCACGCGCTAGGACTGTGCCGCGGCGGTCAACACGACACGGTTCTCTCGAAAAGCCATATTGGGGCTGCTCATCGATCGGGGGCTTTGGAAACGGCTAAGTAAAAACAGAGCGCCACTGTTTCCGAAGGGTAGGGAGATTGGTGGGTAGGGAGGTAGGCGCGTGCTTTGGTGGTTAGTGCATAGGAAACAGCGAGGAAAGGTGGGCGCGCGGATGCGAAGAGTTTCTGTTTCCGAAATGGAGAGACCGAGAGAGACAAAACAAAACAAGAAGAATGCTAGCGAAGCAGCACTTCCGCCGTCGGCAGTCCGGAAGTGGAAGGCTGTTTGAAACGCTTACAGGTTCCTTCTCTTCCGGTTCACGGTAATGAAATAAACGCACGGGCAGAACTAGAAGGACCTTCGGGAACGACCAAAATGCGACGCACTTGCTAATGGCGAAGTAGCTCTGAAGTGCAGACGCCAGGTGTTTTTTCTTTTTTTGTTATTTTCCTGCATAGTTTTGTTTTGCGACAGTGCGCTTTTGTCAAGAGACCGCACGTTATTTATGAAACTCTATATCAAACCTGACGCGGTTAATACGTCCATCGCGTACGGGCTAAGTTAATTACGCAGTCACCGTCTATACCCAAGAACCGTCTAGCGAGAGTGAGAACGATCAGGAGAACCGACAGGGTTCACTTGTGTGTCGTTAAAGACCAAATGAAGCTAACAAAGAAAGCAAACAAGGAAAGCGTATAGAAAATTAATTTTACCGTTGATTTGAGATGCAGTAATTGTAATGCAAATGAATAAATGTAAGAGGAACCACAACACACCGTCACTGGGAGCCGAACCCACAACCTCCGTACAATGCGTGCTAAGGTTATGTCGCCTTTCACCAACATCGATGCATCATTGCTTAAAATCTAGCATAAGTCAATTGCTTTACAGGCCTATTCCTTCCAATACCTGCCATCTTCGAATGTGCGTGCGAGTTATAGCATCAAGGATAAGTACAGCGTATATCCTGTTACTTACTGGCTCATTCGCCGTTACGTCTTGAGTCGTACCCTCCACGGTGGTCTAGTGGTTATGGTGCTCGCCTGCTGTCTCGAAGGTCGTGGGATCGAATCCCGGCCGCGGCGGCCGCATTTTCGATGGAGTCGAAAATGCTTGAGGCCCGCATACTTAGATTTAGGTGCACGTTAAAGAACCCCAGGTGGTCGAAATTTCTGGAGCCCTCCACTACGGCGTCCGTCATAATCACATCGTGGTTTTGGGATGTTAAACCTCAACAATTTTTTATTACCTTTTGAGCTGTGTTTTACGAGAAATTTGGATAAACGTCCTCCGACATGCTGTGTCGTTGTCTACCTTGTCATATTTACGAATAGGTATTGTGATGGTTCTTTCTAATGCCTTTCATTTTATCGGTGCCCGCTGGCTACTTCCTTCGACGCTTGCGAAAGTGAAGTATTAATGCCGCAAAATCTTGCACCGACATACGAGGCTTATATAAAACAGGCGTGGGAAGTGACAAAGTAGACAGATACAGACACGTCCCATACTTATTACGGCATTTAACTAAGACGACCTATGTCCTCTTTCGTTTAACAGTGATCGAACCAGGCCCGTAGTCAGGAATTTTTTTCGGGGGGGGGGGGGGGGCACTTGCTGAAAGCCTTGACTGTTTGAGGAAATCGCCTATTTTCATTATTTATTTTCGGTAAAACACCATGCATCATAAAAATTTCAGAAGGGGGGGGGGGGGCTTGGCCCCCCGGACCCCCCTCCCTGGCTACGGGCCTGGATCGAACACAGACGGTACATTTAAATGGCAGTTCGTCGAGTCCACTCCAAGTGTTTTCAGTTGTCCCCCAGGGTTCGGTATTCGGCCCCTTGTTCTTTCTTATATATATATAAATGATATCTTTAGAGTAGTCGAACAGCCGGTAAGAGTGAAACTTTTTGCAGATGATTGCCTAATTTATTCTAGCGTAATGAGCGTGCACGATCAAGTAATAATCAGTCGTTGTTTGGAAAATTTCAGCCAATGGTGTAATTTATGGGGGCATGAAAGTAAACAACACTCAATCAACATACACACATTTGACTAAAAAAGCAAACGTTATGCCTTTTCACTATTGTATCGACGGTAATTTATTACTATATGCTAACCAATTTAAATGTTAGGTGTCACTCTTACGCAAAATCTGGCATGGCATACACATATCGAAAATGTGTGCTCGAAAGCGAATCAGAGACTAGGTTTCCTAAGGCAAAAATTGCATCAAGCTACGCGAGGTGGCTTATAAAACGGATGGCTTATAAAGCTTTCATTAGACCACTACTAGAATATGCCTCGGTCATGTGGAGCCCTCATCAGGACAGCCTGAAAAAAAAATGAGAAAAAGTTCAACGCCGTGCCATGCGCTTCACATGCACAAAGTACCACCGTTTAGATTCTGTCACGCAGATTTTAGAGTCATGTGAACTGGAACCACTAGAAGCACGAAGGCAAAAGAACCGGCGCAAAGTTTTTTCTCGTATACTGCATGGACAGCTAAAAATTAACAAAGATGAGTACTTGAAGTTGCCAGGGAAACGAAGCAGTCGTGTTAATCACAATTATGTTTTACTACCATATTTCGCTCGCAGTGATGTGTTTCGTCATTCCTTTTTCCCAACTGTGATTGAGCTTTGGAATGCGTTACCAAGCTTTGTGGCAAATGCAAGTGATGTGTGCCCATTTGGAAAATTGTTAGACATGTATTTAAATGATTACGCTGCCACCTGACATACCTGTTTGTTTGGCTTGTTTGCATTTGTTTCTACCCTCCCTGTAAGAACCCTCAACAGAGGGTTGACAGTATAAATAAATAAATAAATAAATAAATAAATAAATAAATAAATAAATCTACGTCATACGACATATTTTCCATAAAAATGCAACGGCCAGTTTTCAATCAAACACGCCCTCTGGCACTATTTTCGAACTGAATTTTTTCATTGTAATCACCGTAGCTTCGAGAAGGTCGTCAAAATTAGTCAACGTGATGATGAAATAATGCAACTTCTTTCGTGCTCATAGCTAAATGGACAGTAGCAATTTAGAACGAGAGAGCATATGTTGCTGTCTCTTTACACTGCAAAAAAAAAAAAAAAAAAGAAGAAAAGAAGACTGAAAGAGCTGTTGAAAGTATACACGGTGCAACACTTCGTCGAGAAAGCCTGAAAACAACGAATATTGAGCGCGTGTTTGGTAGTAGACGAGTAAAGAAGAAAAAAATAAATCCGTACTGGGGCCGTCGTGTCAAGAGAAATCGAATTTGTGGCCTTTGGGAAGACCATTATTTTGACAAGGCGGAAAAGGAGGAAAAGGGGAAGGGTTAACATCATTTTAAAGCGCGGATGCTAACTGCGTTTCATCAAAATACATTTTCCAAACCCACCACGCCACGCTGACATCCTTTCGAAATCGGAACAAAAAACATTCCAGCAATAGTTGTGTGGAGGCAAGCGAAGAAAAATCACGTTTGACTTGGCAGCATGAAGCAGCTTGTACAAGGAACACGGAGAAATTGAATATAAAATGCCTAATGGCAGGGAAAGTACGCGAGAAACAAAAAAAAAACGATTGAATGAGATTTTCCCATCTCTGAATCTCATGCCGAGGAATTCGAGGCACGTCCAAATGGGCGCACTTCTCCATTGCTACGATTGGAGCACCGCTCGGCACGGAGGCGTCAAGAGCTCTGGTTTGTTGTCTATAGTGCCAGCGTTGTTTTTACTCGACGCCATTACGGTCTTATCGCAGAATTTCCGCTAAAGGGGTCAACATCAGCCGAAAACTCGAAAGTGAATCGAGCTGCGCCATCATGTCAATAATAATAATATCTGGGGTTTTACGTCCCAAAACCACGATATGATTATGAGAGACGCCGTAGTGGAGGGCTCCGGAAATTTCGACCACCTGGTGTTCTTTAACGTGCATTTAAATCTAAGTACACGGGCCTCTACCATTTCGCCTCCATCGAAATGCGACCACCGCGGCCGGGATCGAACCAGCGACCTTCGGGTCAGCAGCCGAGCACCGTAACCGCTATACCACCGCGGCGGACGCGCCATCATGTCAAAGAGAGGAGCCACGATGCGGCAGCAAACGACTGTATGAACCAGGAAGTGACACCTACGGTGCCTGCCCTTAAAGAAGCGAGGCCTAAAAGTCCCATAACCCTTCGGCTTGAGCACGATGTACGTCTCCTCAAGAAGCCAGAAACTAAGGAGAGGCTCACTTATAAAGGCTGGCTTCCGAAAGCCCGAAGAATGCACTTCACAGGGTGTTATCGGCGTTCGTTTGTTTACGTCGCCGAGGGGAGGTGTCAACAGCATCTCAGGCTGAAAAGTTCTACGGGTCAATCAGAGAGGGAGAGAGAAAAAGACAGAGAAAGACATTCTGAAGCACGTGCTGGCTTTAAGGCACGCTGTGAACTGGGCAGAATCCAGGAGATCAGGAGACATGCTGGCTGTGTTCTAGCCCGACATTTGGAAGCATTTGCGCGCGAGAGACACTTTTAACTTCATCAGGACAAGAATATACTTGGCTTCGAGTGCAGGAATGTATTGTCTTGCATTTACGAAGAGTAATTTAAAACGCGGGGGCCGTCGTGCTTTGAAGGAGAGGGTCAAGCGCAAAGGATGTGCGTCACGCGATAAGACAATAAGTGAAGCGCATGAACAGGAAAGAAACAACATCACGTATGTTAGTAGGCTAGAGCTCGAATAGTTCTCAGTTGGGTGATGACTTCTTGGCAATCTCTCATAACATCCGTGTACCCATATCGCGCGTTTGGCAACGCTAAAAGAACAGGGGCAAAGTACGAATAAGAAATGTGCTCTCAGTGGATGCAGGTCTATTTCTACTTCATATTATTTTCAATGTACCATTTCGCGACTGCGTACGACTACATTAACTCCATTTGTGATCAGTCGTAATGACTGCCGATCGATGCGTAGCCGACGATCGCATCGATAATGCCCTTCTTTTTCACTCTTTCTACCGTTCAAATTATCGTAACTGCGTCATACGTGTGGTCATCATAGAGCGTGGAATCAGTGCTTTGTTCACTGAGTGATTTCAGTGACAAAACTTCCTGGTATCAAAAATTTTTTTGCGAGAACATTTCTTCACGTAATACATAAACCCGCGTTTCCCATTTGTCGTACTGCTTTTAATGTTACCTATGCGTGTGGTTTCCGAACACGCATACTAGCCTAATTGTTGCTGTAGACTGACAGTGACAAAATATCTGAGGCTATTCTTCGTAGCAATCTGCAATAGCTGTTCTAGGTAAGTGTCGAGAACCTTTGATGACGTCGCTGGATATCTTAGAAATATACATACCCCTCACAGACGCTATAGAAAAAAAATCTTGTACAATATTCTGGGAGAAGATTTCTCGTTCGTGCTTCGAAATAACTTTTTTTTGTGGCATGTTAAAGAAACTGCATGAATAAATTGCTTTTAACCCACCTGACAGCATTAGGAAGAGGAACGGGCAACCGTTTGGTGTATGCTCGAAAACTGCCGAAGACAGTCCTTAGCCGATAACAGTGTTACTCAAAAGCGTTTTCCTTTAAGGCATCGCGCTGTTTATCAACTCCAAATCAACGTTCTTATGTCTGCTTCATTCAATACGACCTAGAGAACTGGAATAGCCTTGAGAACGACGCAGTTTTGGGTTTGGTTCGTAATTATCTTGCACTGAACAACTTGGTTTAGACGGGCTGGTTTAGTACGAAGATAACTTCAGGCAACGCCAATAGACGAGAGCACGAAAAAAAAATGGTGTTGAGTGAATAAAAGACAGCACAAAGGAGGACAGCAACAGTTTTTATCAGAAATTCGTGCAAAATGTTCTAGCGTTTAAAACTCTGGCACGTTGATCTTCCTCGGCGGACATATTGATCAATGTTGCAGGTTGGACTTGTTGGTATGACATTTATAGAATCAAGGTTTAGTGTGCCCTACACATGACACAAGTAAACACGAGACAAACCTTGGCACTAACATTCAACTCATCAGTTGTTGAAGCTTAGGGCCAAGTATGTGTCCGTTTCCTGTTTCATGTGTCCCGTGTCTGGTGCGCTAAACCTTTATTCTACAAAGGATATTTTGAGCGTGATAAGCGCACGAACCACGTGCTGTGTGCCTTGCCGTACATCGTGGGCGCTTGCTTCTCCACATTTGCACTGCAAACCTATTCCTGCACGTTTATACATGCAAATACTGACATATCAATATCATCCCAGATTTCTGCATGGAGACCCTCGCGCGCAGATTTGACATACATCTTCCCGAATAAGGCTTGGATGCAGGGCTCCAGCAAATTCGATACAATAGATACTTATTGCGTCATGCGATAACCGTATAATAGAGATGAGGCGAGTAAACTTCATATCATTCAGCGAACACGATATCACCGTCACACGCATGCCTTAGAGACACGGGCTTTACGTGATCTCGTTGGTGTCACGAAACACGTGGCTGCCGTCGCCTGCGCCGACCAATCATGTGCCTCTCAGTCGGCTCCTAGAGAGCTGATCTCTCGTCTGCTTTGCTTCCCACATAGCTTGATTCACCCTCTCCACTATATATACGGCGAGCACACCGTCTCTCTAGTTATCTAAAGTACGTGCAATCGGCAAAAAGAAAAAAAAAAGCAGGACAAGAGACGCTATCGCCTTAAAATATTTCGAAATAAAGCTTCTCGAGATACTCTCAAAACACGAACTAATTATAAAGTAAAATAAGAAAGCTTACTCGAAGGATGATAGAGTGCGTAGAGTATACTGCCTTTCTGTAATATAGCTTCGTATCTCGGGCTTCCCGAAAATTTACCGCTGACTTCAAAGTAATCTTGCCTACTTCCGCGAGCATATGCTCGCTAGAGGAACAATCAATCATCTTGTTCTGCCATGTTCTGGCATCCCATTTTTTCACATTGCAGGCGGGCTTGTTTCGGTGTTCTGGATGTTCCGATGCTAGCTTCGTAGAGGCACTAAAAAAGAACCATGTGAAAACCCTAAACAAGCTTTATCAACTGTGGTCCACGAAAGGCATTGTCGATGTCGAATTATTACCGCTGCGGTTACGAAACTCGGAAAAACCGAAATGAGGGTCTCGCGTAGAAAAAAAAAAAATCACCCACTTTAACGGGTTATAAGCTGTGCATGTTACTGCATTTGATCTGAGTATACGTACAATTTTTTCGCCCTTTTTATTGATACATAATGGAAGTCGTCATTTTGCACTTGAGTGCTTTTGACATTGTGCGACCTTCCAAGCTCTGTGTCCTGCATTGTGGTGAGCATTTCGGTACCGTACATCGTAACTAAAATAGAAATCGATAGATCGGGTAAAAAAATATAAAAATTTTGCGAAGCTAGACGTACTGTAGTCGCAGTTTATGTCTCTGTACATTCGAACAAGGCGGTTTAAAGAAGGGAGAACTATAAAGTGATTGTCCTAATAACTTGTTGGAGAAACATCGCGTAAACAGGTTTCTCAGCGCTCTTCCTTTGCTATGATTTATGCTCTTCTTCCCCAGCACATATTACCAACCAGCTCAAATATGCACATTTCTATAGCCCTGATAACACGACATGAAATTGCAATTTGTACGGTCACACGACCGCAGTGTTTCGAAAAGTGTACGTACGTACGGCACTCATTTGAGAGATATTTTGTTGTTGCTTCCTCATTTTGATACGAAACCTTCTGTTTGGTCAATTTCTGATCAGTGGCACAATAAATGAAGAATATCCTATCCTTTTGCCGCCGCGCACATTGTGCTATTTTGAGTACAGCACCTATACTAACATTTTGTTTTGCTAAACCAGCAATTTTCACAGATATTTAAACATTTAAAAATGCAGCTCCGCTGTTGTGTATATAGTTAAGCTTGGTCTACTTAAATTTTCAAAATGGTCGAAGTCACACTTTCTTCCCTTGACCGGCGTCATACAACGATGGAATATCCACACCTACTGTCAGCTCTGAGCGCATTTAGAAGAATCGTGATCCATGAACTGAGCTTACAACTTCTCGCTCTTAGACGTGTACAAATTGCAAATGCGCTTTAAAACTTGTTGGCGAGGCGCTTCGTGCAGTGCTCGCCCCCCCCCCAAAGAAAAAGACATTTGCATTTTTGCTTTTTCTCTTTGTACTGACTTCATAATTCATGATAGAGGAAGGACATCAATCATGAAGTGGCGCCTATTCTCGGGGTGAGAAGCAGCCCATATTTTACATCTCCTCCTCTCTCTAACTTTTATTCCCCTTCCCTCTTCTCCAGTGCAGGGTAGCCTACAGGGCTCAGCCCTGGTTAACCTCCCTGCCTTTCTTTCATCCTTATTCTCTATCTCTCAAAAGCATAATGCCACAGCGTCCTTGCATGCTTTATCAGAAGGGCTTGCTGGCACGAACAAAGAGAACTAAAAATGTTTGGCTGACAAAAAAGCGCTGCTCGAAATAAAAAAAATTTCGTGGTATATTTTCCGTAACAGCGATTATTAAGCAGTTAAAACGGATGAAATTGACAAGTCTAGTTGAGAATAAAAAGCAAGGAGTGTGATGGTGCAGGTCATGTCATGTTTATTCCTTCCTATTAAGGAAACGATATTCGCAACTTTCACAGATGGTAGCGACGCTATGCGGCAGCCGTCAAAACTGTCCTTCAGGGGATGCCCACGCAGCCAGCCCATTCCCGCGTTCAGTCGGCACCACTTCGGCGGTTCGCTGGTGCTTTATTTTTACTCGATGGCGAGCTTAACGACGGCTTTTCTGAACGCTGTAGTGAACAAACTGAAGTCGGAGAGGTACTGCGAGTCGTAGTGGCAATTATTTGCTTTATTGTTTCCTCAGTATGGGCAAGAGGTACAAGAATCACAAAATTTCCTGCGTGCCGCTGTGCACACGCCGTGCTTGCGTCAAAGGCGAGGTTTCCTGTTTTGCACGAGCAGTGACCCTGCAAGAGAAAAAAGAAAAAAAAAAAAACATTTGTACTCGCGGCATTTCTGCTGCGTGGGGAATTACTCCATCGAATTTTTTGTCATCAAAATACTTCTTTAGTAGACTGTGGTTTTTTACTTATATTCTGCACTGATCACATATCATCATTTGTTAATTGACTGGTTTTTATTTCTGTTGCACACGCGCCAATCATTGCGTGGGGCTACGGTTTAGTGCAGCAGCCTACTGGCAGATTTATTTTCCATTGTCCTCTATCTGTGAACATATAAATGATGGAAATAAGATTTCGATTTGAAATTAGTGTTTCTGCGGTGATGAAATCAGCTTCCAAGCATGTCTCATCTGCTGTGCTACCCCATAAATCCCGCTTCAGCAGTCAATACAACAAAGTGCCTTTTGTTTACAAGCGCATAAAAGCAGCGTAGTTTCTGCCGTGCAACGCGATAATAGGGTTCGAACAGCGACGTCGCGACTGTAGGTACGCGGTCGTTCACTCTTAGCTAGATCATGCGAGCGGATGGCTGGGCTCTTCAGAGCGCCATTGCTTCCGTCGTAGCCGAGCATCGAAGCGAAAATAGGGCAAGAAGCAGGAGCTTCAGGTTGCTCTACACCTGTGCTACTTTTGCTTCCGTGCAAGGCGCCTCGGACGAACTGATCCTCTAGAGCGCAGCCATCCGCTCGCATGATCTGAGAGCGAACGACCGTGTGCATATACTCCATACCACACGCATCAGCAGCAAGCGCTTCGTTCGCGGGCAGCGTTCGGGTCCGGTGAGCAACAGATGTTTCTGTACTATCTATCAGCGGCAAAAAAAAAAAAAAATAACTACACTTCCATAAGCGTGGTCACACACGGAAAGTCGGCGAGAATACCCCATCGAAGAAAGGGACACGAGGAAGGTAAACAAGCCAGTACAGTACGTGGACTTACCTTTATCGTTTGGTCGCGCCTGAATTCGAGCCACAGCTCGTGGGGGCATTTCCGCAGTTGGAAAGTCTGCAGGCATAATCCTTGTACGACGAAGCTGTGCATTCCTTCACACCACAGCAAATGATATGCCCGGCGTTCAAAACATCTCCTCCTTCAAAAGTACACCGCACACGCGTTTCTGAACCCCCAATGTGCGATGTAATACATCCAAGAGTCAATGACCTTCTAAAAAAAGCCGTGACAAAACGACTGCTGTAGCCGAATGACTGCGCGGTTCGAAGTGACAGACACACTCTCAGGCGGCGTCGGCACGGTCCCCCAAACGACAGCCATATTGGATTTCCACTGGCGCCCTCTCTAGGCCGTGAAAGTTGCGAATAGGGGCCAAATGTAGGAGCGCACAGCCGAGAGTGGCTTAACATAATTGCCGTGGTGATATTGGGCAAGTTAATCTTGGCTTATATAGCACAGGTGTGTAGGGGAGATCTCTGGAACAGTTCATCCTGCAGTGGGCACAAAGCGCGATAATAATACGCATAGTAATGTTGACGACGAGAAAAAATATAGGAATTTCGTACAAGCACAGCAGACCTTGTATACTATCCGTGATTCGGAAGTGAAGTTGCTATAACAATATAATCGCTGGGTTTTACGTGCCAAAACCACGATAGAATCATAAGGCACGACGTAGTGGTGGGCTCCTGATTAATGTCTACAACGTAGGGTTCGTTAACGTGCACTGACATCGCACAGTGCACGGGCCTCCAGCATTTTGCCTCCGTGGAAATGCGACCGCCGGGGCCGCGATCGAACTCGCGTCTTTCGGGTCTGCAGCCGAGCACCGTAACCACTGTACTACTGCAGTGGACTAAAGCTGCAATATGTTAACGGAATTCATTAACGGAATTAGAAACTAGTGATATCGGGACTGAAAGCCCTGCCGGGGAGGGGAGGGGGTTGCACTCACTCATAATTACAAAGCGACAATAAGACGACGGCCGAAAACAAAATGAACGCATTGTGTTCGCTTTGTTTCTGTGTTTCGTATCGTAAACAAACTGTAATTGATGAACGAAAACTGTTTTCTCTGTGTTGCACGTGGGCTAACGTCGACATCAGTTCTCTTTTCACCAGTGATTCACTAAAACCTGTGGGCTGCGCGGTTCGGTATTTAGCGGCTCTAATATTTAGTGCACCCTATACGGAGTGCTTTGAGTATTCTACTATTCGGGTCCGCCGCTTGGGAGGGTTCGCGTGCATTGTAAGGCTTTCCGGTAGAGGCTTTTGTTCTATGAGGTACAATAGCGAAGCCCGTACTCATTCAAGTATTATTCTCTTGGGAACAATATAACTAGTTCAAACAATATATAGCTCAAACAATTTTTACAATGAACGACGTAAGAACAAGTGATAGATGATGAATTAACCAGGCACCAGAGAATTTTTGTTTCCCTTTTTTAATTAGTACTTCGATATGATTAGCGCTCTTTGCATTCCCGTACCAAAAAGTTCCTACAATAGTGTTGACCATCACTACGCACACAACTCTAATGATATCAGAGTTACAATTTCGCCACTTCATAACAAACAACCTAGCTGTCTTGTCCCGATTACTCACTGCGATTTATGTGCACAAAATTATGACGAAGGGCTAGACGGCTCATGAGAAGGGTCCCTCGGCGAAAAGCCGGCGTGCGGTACAAAAAGTCACGTGACATCTCAAGCGTGGCTCAAATCGCGCGAGCTGCGCGATCACTTCGCCTTTGCGGCGTTCGCGTGACTAAAGAAATAAAAAAGCGGCGTTCGCGTGGCTAAAAGAATAAATACGCGCAAATATCACGCGACCGCGCCAGCTGTGCGTTCAAATCGTCTTTGCGGCATTCGCGTCACCAAAGAAATAAAGTGGCGTTCGCGTGGCTAAAAGAATAAATACGCGCAAATATCCCGACACCGCGCCAGCTGTGCGTTCAAATCGTCTTTGCGGCGTTCGCGTCACCAAAGAAATAAGGAGGCGTTCACGTGGCTAAGAGAATAAAAACGTGTTAATATCACGTGACCGCGCCAGCTGTGCGTTCAAATCGCCTTTGCGGCGTTCGCGTCACCAAAGAAATAAAGTGGCGTTCGCGTGGCTAAAAGAATAAATACGCGCAAATATCCCGACACCGCGCCAGCTGTGCGTTGAAATCGTCCTTGCGGCCTTCGCGTCACCAAAGAAATAAAGGTGGCGTTCGCGTGGCTAAGAGAATAAAAACGCGCGAGTATCACGAGACCGCGACAGCTGAGCGTTCAAATTGCCTTTGCGGCGTTCGCGTCACTAAAGAAATAAAAAAGCGGCGTTCGCGCATTTATTGTGTACAGTACGGTTGGCTAGAACCAATCATCGTCGTCCATTTTCTTGTCTTCGTCCGCCGACCTGGCCGGAGTAAAGGGTAGGTCCTCGGCCAGGTCTTTGTACCGTCGTAGACTTCCACGACTTGTTTGCCTCTTTCTTTCTCTGTCTCTCTTTCTTTCTATTTTTTTCTCTCTCTTTCTGTCTTTCTTAGTTTCTCTCTCTGTGTAATTCGGTCTCTCACCTTCTATCTTTTTCTTTCTTTCTTCCCTTTCCTATTTCTCTCCCTCTCTTTCCGTGGTCGGTCTCTCGCCCTCTATTTCTGTGTTGCTTTCTATCTCTTTCTGTCTATTTCTTTGTCTTTGTTCCATTTTCTCTCTTTCTTCGCTTACATTCTCTTTTTTCCACTTTCTCTTTCTTTCTAAGTCTTTGTGTCTCTGTCTATATCTCTGTGTAGTCGGTCATTCGCCTTGTATCTTTTTCTCTGTTTCTTCCTTTTCTTATTTCTTTCTTCATCTCTCTCTCTCCCTCTGTGGCCGGTCTCTCGTCTTCTATCTTTTCTCTGTTTGTTCTCTTTCTTTTTATCTATTTCTCTCTTTCTATTTATTTCTCTATCTTTCCCGTTCCCTCTCTCTACTCGTGCTCCCCTTCTTCTTTCCCTCCTCCTAACCCTTGCATCTCTGCTTTTCAACCCCATTTTCCTTTCCCACCTCTATGCTACGATCTGCCAGCGTGCCTAGATAGCCGAGTTAGGACGCTCGCCTTCGGTTCGTGGGTACGCGGGTTCGAATATCGCCTCGGCAAGAAATTTTCTTTCGCTGAAAATTTCTCCCTTTCTTTTCTTTCTATCTCTTTCTTTCTCTCTCTCTGTCTCCCTTTCTCTCTTTGTACTCGTTGTCTCACCCATAAGAGTTATTGCATCCCTCGCCGAACAAATCGGCGCACGTCTTCTGGGAGTGAAGCAGAAGAGGAAGAGGGAGGCGATGAGGAAGAGGACGTAGAGAACGCGTGCTGGTTCATAATGATCATAATTTTCTATCTACGACACACGGGAAACCTCGATCATAACAGCTCTGCTGTAAAATCCGGCTAATTTCTAAACATTAGTGTTCGTATTTTGTGTTCTCCTAGTGCAATTTTGTCGCTAATACGACAGTACAAAATGTGCTGCAGGCAGACGTGACCACACGCCCGCGTAATATTAGTATATCGCAAGAGAGGCAATCTCGCTGCGAAAATGCAATTCCGCTGCCTCACGGCGAGCAATTACTGATTCGCTCAACGAAAGTCAAACAATGTCCGGGACATGTACTCGCCTTGACTGCTAGCACTTCCGGGTTTATCAGTATACAATAGGGTAAAAAGGGGAGTTTCGTTCTGTGCAAGAGCTATCATTGTGTTGACTTTTGGAAGACGCGTTTTTGTTTTCGATTTTTTAAACCTGGTTATGCGAGCATAAGCCCCGGCGCATTGTGTGGTATACGATGCCAGGCGGCCAACAGCAGTAGCAACCAGGAAGAAAAATCAAACTTCCGTGATATGAAACTTGTCAAGTAATACGGAAGCCTAGTACTTTCGGCATTAGTTCGTGGGCTTCATGCCACTCAGCTTCTCTGCGAAACAGAGCTCCGGTTTCTTTGTCTATCCTCTCTCTGACACTGAAATCTAGAAAAGATCCACCGCAAGATTGGAGTACTTTAAACTTTGGAGCAAGAACTTCGGCGGGCTTTCACGTGGGGATGTTTAATTTCATTGGGTACAGTGCTCTAAACTTTGCTAGTATTACTGAGGCCTCCTTATTCTGATTTGGCCTTGCAAGTACCACACAAGTTCAGCTCATAGACGTGCTAGCCCGCTGTGTCGTCACTGCACGTTTTATGATTGTTTGTGGTCGTAACATTGATGCACATGGCGCTGACTTTCACTTGACTGTGTGAAACAGATACTACCCTCCAGCTGGGAGCGGACAATGCAAAATTGGCCTCAGCGATTTTAAAGCCACGAGATGTGTGAACCCATTGTTATTGTTTCCATACAGTTTGTCAGCACTCTCAGTAAAAACCATGCTAACGAATGTTGTTGCTGAATATGTGCAGGATGTAGAGAGAAATAAAAGGAAGCGAAGAAAGGCATGGGTGTTAGGCAAGACAGTAATATATTTTGAGATACTAGGCTAAAGATTGGGGAGCATAACGTGGAATGATAAAAAATTGTTGGAAGGAAGGAACGAAACAGACAGACAGACAAACAACTTTATTGTGGTCCCGAGAGGCAAGGCAGCGGGCCAACTAGATAGGTCCCCATCCAGCCGTTGGCTAGTCCCATGTCGGAACAGAGAGGCCATGCCTCCCCGCTCGTTCACGAGCCCTCTGGACAGCCTGAAGCTGGACGTCTTGTCTGGGGTCTGTGATTGCCGTCATCCAGTCTTCTTCTCTTTTAAAATCCAGTAACGCAGGGCACTGCCAGAGCATGTGACTCAAAGAGTCAAATTCACCACAATCTGGGCAAAGTGGATCAATATCCGAATGAAGCATGCTCAGAAAGCCCCTAGAGGGGTAAGATCCCGTCTGAAGCATGCGGAGCGTGCTTGCTTGTGATCTGTGGAGCTTTAATGGGGAAAGGGAAAAGCCTGTCGCTCCCCTCTGTAATGAGATGTTATCTCGTGAAAAGTAACGAGAGGATCACTTTGGACGAGCTCTTCCGAACTCACCCGAGAGGCCACCCCGTCGCGGCTTGTGAAACCTCGCGCATGGTCGTGGGTTATCTTGTTTGGGTTCAGGTGACCCGGCAGTACGTCTGGTCCCATGTCAGCGGGAAACCAGACTATGTGATGAATATAGTGTCTGAGGGAGGTTTGCTGCGGAGAATTCTGGCTGCCTCTGTGGCTATCAATCCCGATGTGAACGCCCTAACGGCCGCTCGGGAGCCGGTGTACACCGTCGTGCGTTTCGTGTCCAGTAATGCCAGCGCTACAGCAGCCTGTTCTCCTACATCACCCAAGGAGGTCTTCACCGAGGCTGCCGAGAGGAGTTCTCCCCTGTCACTGACGAGTGCCACGGAAAAAACTTGTTGCCGCTGGCATGGTCGTAGGTTGGCGAGGGCTAGGGAACCAACGACCTTTATTGTGTTGGGGATGTATGTTTCGTGGAAGTGGGTCTACAATAAAGGAATTCCTTGTTAGGTAATCAAGTTGCGTAGTTTCTCCCTGATGGAAGGAAGGAAAGAAAATAACTTTATTGGGTCCTGCAGAACGCGCCTGGGTCGAGTGTTGGAGACAGAAAAACACGGCACATGCTCGTAAAATGAACATCAGGCTTCATGTACAGGTAACTAATATATGCAGCATTTTTAAATGTGAAGCATTTCTTAGGGAACCTCAGGCACTTTGGGCGTTTCTATCTACGTATCTATCTTTGTAGCCGCCTACGTCTGGGTGCTCTCCTGGTCGTCTCCATAACGTCCAAATTGCCGAAATTGGCATAGCAGGGGATCAGTGTACGACGAACACGATTCACTGGTCATGACATGAATAACGCAAAATACCTGTAGCGTACGTCATGAAACCCTTTCTCTCAGTCACGTGTGGCGCTGTCACAAACGAGCGCATTATAAAGCGCGCACGCGTCCGCTTTCAAACGGCAGCGGGAAAAAAACGGCGCGAGCCGTTCGCCCAAGAAGCGCGAACGACGAAAAAACAAGTATCAAAAGACGCCGACGCGCCGCATCCTCCTCACCCACTCGAGCCAGACGCTGACAACGCGATCAAAAGCCCGGCAACGCCTAAATGTTTCTAGAGGGAGGGGGGGACGCATCACCGAGCGACGCCGCCGCGAGTAGAACCGGCGAGAGAAATCTCGAACTATCCTTAGCCTTGGCTGTACTGCACGCCGAAGAACCCTCCAGACGCTTCTAGAAACCGGAGGAGAAGGGATAAAAGCGTGCAAAACGACGACCAGAGAGTCAGTGAAGAAGTGAAGGAGTGAGTGGGTCAGTCGGCCCGGATATGGTGAAGTAAGCTGAGTGTGGCTCCGTTAGCCAAAGAAGACGTGTTTATGATGGTGTGCGGTCAGTCGATCGTCAATCTGGAAGAATTGGATGACGACGCCTTGTGAGCCGTGACAAGTTACGACGACGGTTGAGCTACGACAGACACCGCTGGAGTTGGCATGAGTGTTTCCTTGAAGATAAGCATTCGATTACCGTCCAAGTATTGTGGACTGGATACGCCATTGTATATTCAGGACTTTAACTGTCATTGAATAGTTATAATGCGTGGGATTGCATTTGTAGCGTGGAATCTGTTTGTTTAGTTCCCGTTGTGTAAACACCATCTGAGTTATATTGTGAAGCTGTAACTGGTACCAGCCGAGTGTGCACGTGTTTGTGATATTTGTATTGCCTTAACTGAGAATATATTTCGTTTTCGTTTGTGTTATCGACTCTCGGCTCTGACTCGGTCTTTGGACCACAACCGGCGTTCGCTGGCGCACCAAAAGGACCAACTCTAAATTGTCCGCGCTTTCGTGGTGCGTTTTCAGAGGGCCTAGACACCAACCCTTGGAATCCGCCCGGCGATTGCCAACCCGATTAACGGGATCAGTGACAGGCACATACCCGCATACCAGAGTTCATGATATGCGGGTATGTGCCACAGGTGATACAAAGTCTCAACCAACACAGTAACCGCGAACACACACATTGACACGCAAGTAAAGTGATAATAATAATAATTGTTGGGGTTTTATGTCCCAAAACCACGACATGATTATGAGAGACGCCGTAGCCAAGGGCTCCGGAATTTTGACCATCTGGTATTCTTTAACGTGCACCGAGATCGCACAGTACACGGGCATCTAGCATTTTGCCTCCATCGAAATGCGACCGCCGCGGCCGGGATCGAACCCGCGACCTTCGGGTCAGCAGCCGAGCACCGTAACCGCTACACCACTGCGGCGAACGCAAGGAAAGTGAGGGAGCTGAAGACAGAACACCCTTGGAAGACGTTAAACTACCATGCACTCGTTCACGTGGTCCGCAACGTGGGCCTATGTCGATTACGCAAAAACTGGGGTCAATACTTCCTACAAAAAATCTGTCGGGAGAACCAAGCCTCTCATTATTACCGGTGACTTCAACATTGATTTATGAAGACTCAACAATGCCTGGTCTTTATACTGCGTGAAAGGCGGCTTGAACGTGGACAGGGCATCAAAAGACCTCGCTGCCGCGTCCAGGACAGGGGGCGTCATACAGTGAAACCTCGGTGATACGTTCACAGCTCATACGAATTTCGGGGTGATACGATTTTTTTGTTGGCCCCGGCCAAGGCCCATTGGCCTGCAATGTAATGGAGTACGGTTGTTGCGAACCGATTTTCACCAAGCGACGTTTGATACGAACGTACGCTACCGCCCAGGTACGAAGAGGTGCTGCCCGCGCAGTCGCGGAAGACGCGCCAAGCACGTGCGAGCGCGGGAACGCAAGCGTGGGCATGCACTCCGCACCGCCAAATCGTCAGAATCACAGTGTAAGAAAAACCCGGTCAGAATACGGTTTACGGTCAGAATAAACCATCAGAGACGCGTCACGGCCTCCTAGATTGTGTGCGCGAATCTTTGAGGCTCCTATGTGCCTTCGTGTGCCTTTGCGATTAGATTACAGAGGACAATAGCGCGATGCTCTTCTTTTTTTGCGTCGACGCGGGCTGTTGTCGTTGTACTGTGTTTACACGTGCCTGCCTCGTGCATCAGACATCCTATGATAGGCGGATGAGGACCGAAAGACGGCGAGGACGGTTTTGTCGAAAGAGCCAGGCTTCACAATGTCAATATGCGCGACAGTTGAGGTCGCACTTGTGCGGGAACGGCCGTAAATCTCAAAAAAAATCTCCAACACCTCCGCGATAACAAAATCATAACACAGAGCAGTAGTTCTCTAATCTTGTGGCCTTGATCCATCGCGTCAAATCGCTTTGTTTTGTTACTTTTGCTGCAGTACGCCGGTGTTGTGCAAAAAAGCATACTAAAATTTGGAAGGGGCTACTGCTGTCGCGGGTCACAAGGCACCTGGTTCATTAATTATACCTGGCGACAACTTTCTGTGGCAGCACAGCTAAAGCTACGTGGGCGGAGCTTCTGCACATGTGTTACTACGCCAAGTAGTCCGTTCGCGGGCGATTTCGGTTTTGGTTTCGTGAGCGCATAAAACATGTGCGTTTCGACACGAGTATTCATGGCTCATGATGTTATTTGGGAATTTATGCAGATAGTTTATTCACAGATGTAGTCGAAATGTACCACATGACTTGATATACTTAAGCATGCAGCACAAATACCTGGAATCGTTGCTGAGCTCCTTCTGCAAATCAAATTATATAACGCTAATGTGCTAGCGGTTCAAGTCCACGTGCAAAGCGAGCACAATTTAGTATTGTTTACATTTCTTTTTTGGGAAAGCGATAGAATATTTTGCATTGCGAAGGAACGCAGGAATCAGCTTTATTAAAGCGGTCGGTTTTACTTTTCAAAGAAAAAAGAAAGCCACGGCCCAGCAGCAACTGCGCAATCGGAAATCTTACGCAAAGGTAACAAGCCATTTTCTTAATTTCGGTGCACACAGGGTCGACATCGTCGTTTTCCTACATTTGCAGACGCTGTAACTTTCTGGAGACGCTCAAGTCATTTTGTCAGGGGACGCGAAGGCATCGAAAGGCAGCATATATCTTGGCCACGACCAGTCAGGAGCGGGCGTCTCACGTGTGTGATTATACAAACGGGTGAAACGCGTTCCTTACTCCCGTGGTCAAGAATGCTTTATTTTTGCAAATTGAAAATCACGCTGTCAGTCGCATAATAGACATGAACGCGTCTGTTGCCGAGGCAAAGCTGTGCATGGGTGATTTTGTCACCGTAAATCGCTCTCATTCAAAACGCCAAAATACCTCCCGCCGTTGACGCCGACGGGCACGGTGTTAGACGCAATCTTCGGTGCGACTGTATCAGTAATAGTAGGCAACCGAAATACCCACCATGTATGCAACGCATTTTATGAAATGGGCCACTTATTTTACGTACTCTTTCCAATCGCAGTTTTGCTTTCAAGCGGCTCTTCTTGCTGAAGACTTGAAGGTCACCGTCGTCACTGTCAAGGAAGCTATCGCGATGCGAGACCCACTTGCGATGGTGGTATCACTTGCACACTTCTTTCTCGGTAATAGTATGGGCAAATCAACAAAATAATTCACAACGCACCGCTGTCTTCGTTTCATTCTGGTCGATGAACGCAGATCACCTAACGAACACGCGCTTATGCTCATTTGCAAGCTTCGATGTGCACCTGTTGCAGCCGAGCGACGCCATCGTTGTTTAGAGGGGACGGAAAACGTGAAACGGACAACAGAAAACCTGAAAACTCGAAAGAGCGAAAATCGCTAATCCTTTACGGGGTTATCATTCTTACTTTCAACGCAAGCAATCTTGAACGTAATACGTATTTCTTTTCTTTTTATGTTTTCTTTTATGCTACGTATTCTACAAAAGCTAGCTTTCGCGGACTACACACAGAAGCGGAGTAAAAAAGTGCGTGGTTCGGTTGCGTAGCCTTCGCTGTGCTGCCACAGAAAGTTGTCGCCAGGTATAAGTACGCGCGTACGGGCCGTATATTTACGAGTGCTGGTATGATTACCGACATGTAAAAACTTGACTGAGAATTATTCAGGGTTCTTTCTGACGTTGCTACGGCCCTGAAAAACAATAAATGAAAATGTACGCTAGCTTTCTTTTGTCGCATGCTAATTTTCCATGATTTCTGGTGATACGCATTTCGGATGATACGAATATTTTTTGTGGTCCCGTGAGATTCGTAACACCGAGGTTTAACTGTAGATCATTTCGTCGTAAGAGGCATCCAGGATTTTCACCAGCTGTGCTATACCTCGCACTTCGCAACACTTAGACCCCTCGTAGCCGTGATCACGAACAGATCCAATTAACAAGTCCGGTCCAGCTGCTGGTGCTCAATGATCGTGGTGATGATGACTTTGTTCAAGAACTGTCAAGAACCCCTTCTACACATACACGCGGGTTCGTGAAATGTGCGTGCGTTCTCCGTCATAACGAACAAGTATAAGCGTAACACCTGTAAGGCAACTGCAATAACTGCAACTGTGACTGTAACATACGTGCAGTGCGCCTGCGCGTGCCACTCGGCTGTGTGTATATCTAGGGGAGATTTCCCAAATGAAGCTTAGTTGTGTGTAACGCTTGTCCTGTGCATTTGTGTTTCTTCTTTGTGCTGTTCGGATTCGTGCTATCCAGTATTGAAGAATTTAAGCACTGCATATCAGCTTACCGCGTCTGGTGTTGGTAACACCCTTGTTGCTGTTGGCATCGTTACGCAACTGCAAACAAGTGTTTATATAATGCATATGCGACTATTCAGCGTATGAGTGTGCGTATACCACTTCCACATTTGTCTAGCGTCATTCCGTAACGTTTCGCTCAATGTGAAAAGTTACGCCTGTCACCATCCCGCGCATGCTTCGCATAACATCGATTATCAAGGTACGTGGGATCTGCCGAATTTTCTCGATACCGTAGTTGATCACTAAACTTTGAAAGCCTCTGCTCGTAGATAAGAGGCTAGAGAAATCGACCTGTATTATCCTGAATGTCAGGAGCCAGAGAAAAGTCGCTCTCTTTTATTGGCTGCTGCATTGCTTTTATGCGATCAGTGCTGTAGTGCCTGAATGGTTATGGCGTTATTTCGGTGAACTCTTCTAAAGCTTAGGATATCGCGCCATCATCATGGCAGAATGTAGGTGTTGTCCGTTGTTGCGCTAAAAGTTTAATGGAATTGGTGTTATTCGGATACTCCTGCACTCTAAGAAAAAAAAATCGATTATTTGGGAATTAATTCTGCTCTGAAAAAAACATGGTTGATCCCTCCGTCATAGGAATCGGAATAACACGAAAGTAAAACGTGCCCTTATAGAAGTAACTGAATGTTTACTGTACATTCATATAAGAGAGTTTGCACAATGTATATTGATGTCTGGGAGCTATAGCCCCGTTTAACGTGGACGCACCCACTTTAATGCTTGGTGGTACATCTCCATGCCGACGACTAACGTCCATGTTCAATGATTAAACAAACTCTTGTGGTAGCTGTAGTAGTTAACGGTGAAAACGTAATCAGAGAACGAGTTGTGATAGCCAGAAGAGCGTCGCATATAGGACGCAGAACTTGGTCGCCATCCTGCGGCATGTTAAAATGTGATTGAACACCACGGCCGCACTAGAGGGAAACGCAAAGCGTGTCGTGCCGCCCCGGTAGCCTGGCCGCACTTTTTCTCGCGGCGAGCGCGTAGGCGGGGAACGCGGTCTTACAGCCAGGTGAGACAAGCGCGCGTCGAAGAGCTATTTTAGGGGCGAAACTCCTTAAAGTGGCACCCGTTCGTCCCCGTCGTAGTGCGTAACCAGTCTTAACGCTAGTACCAGATCTTGACCTCCAAGGTGGTGCTGGTGGGAGATTTCTCCTGTGTGTTGTTGAACAATAAAATATTCGCAGCGTGCGCGTTAACTAAAAGCCGAATTCTTCTGTCTCTCATTGACCATTAGCAGCCATTGGCATGTTCCAGTAGGAAACGTTAGTAGAAGTAGAAGTGTAAGTGTTAGCTAAAAGCCGACTTCTTCTGTCTTTCATTCCCATTAGCAGCCATTGTTTACCTCCAAGGTAGTGCCTGGTGAGATTTCTCCTGTGCGTGATTAAACAATAAAAATTTTGTTCAAAACGCCGTTGATTGATGAAATAAACCAACGAAAGACGCCAGATGTTTTCTAAAAGCAAAACGAAAAGACGCCAGATGTTTCTAAAGCAAAACGAAAAGACGCCAGCTGCTTAACGAAAGACGCCAGATGTTTTCTAAAGCAATTGTTTTCTAAACAATGAAAATTCACAGCGTACATGTAAAATTAAAGTGAGCTGCAAGTCGTCATAACTCTCATCGAACCTTTAGTATAAACGCGCCCGATCTCACGTCGGTGATGATGTACTGGGCAGAATTCACGGAAGATTCACTGTTTACCGATGAACCTCCGCAGCTTCGCCCACTCATCACCATTCACTCCGTGGATATGCTGTGATTTTTTGGTTTGATTACCGTGATGGCATGAGCGAGGCCGACGCTTTTACGACGCTTGGGTTAAGGTCACCACCTCACGGTGTGTTAAGGCATTGACAAAGTTACAGTTCTATTGAAAACGCGCCGAATGGGACGAACGGTAACGCGTTGCAGGTACTAATCGCTGAGGCCAGAGTAATGACGAATTACTTTACTTTGCCGCTCCCAGAGGGCAACACCAACCCGCCGACCGGGAGTATGGCAGATATAAAAGGCGCGTTTGTAAAGCCTCTAGAGTCTGTGACCGTGGCGCAGTGGATAGCGCTCCCGGCATCTGTTGTTGCGTACCGAGGAGTCGTGGGTTCGATGACGAAACTTTTTTTCTTTGCCATCTGATCATGTACATTTTTTCCGTGACACATTTCCGTGACGGAAATACGTCATGCGTAAAAAGGTAAACATCTAATTTGCGGAAACGACACATCCAGTTGCACCATATATTATTATTGACACTGCAATTTCAGTGCGAGAACGCTAGGAATTGTATACTCAAAAGAATTTTCGTACGTGGATGGTGTTAAATAACGATTCACTTGGCATTTCATAACTGTTCATTCTGTAAGCAAATCGGCCTCCGTGGAGAAGATTCAAGCAATTAAGCACTCAGGCGCGAATAACGACCTTTATCCTGCAAAGATCCAGCATTGTTTAAAATTAGTGTTCCACTGTCTTGTCTACCACTTATCATACTCGTCTTTCCGGCGTAGCCACTCAGGAGCAGTGCAAGGTTTATAGCATATACAGAGCTTTCAGTGCCTCCCAGACGATATTTCCATATGTACGTTAGCGAAACTATACAGGGCTCACCAAGAAGTTCGCTGCGAGGCATACCTCGCATTGCTATCTATTTTTAATCTTAGCACAGCACTTTCAACGACGCACATTTAATAGCCAGGAACTTTCACGTCATTCTTTATTTAAGGATGGCTTCTACCCCCCCCCCCCTCTTCCCTCGTACTTCTTCCCCCTATAACCACTTGTTTTCTTGCGTTCACGTTTTCCCGATAGTGCTTCAAGTGCTCACGTCTGAGGTCGCGTTCTCGGTAGCCTGTTTCTCAAATTATAAATAGAAGAACCTCCAGCCCGTGAGGCGCAAATCGTTTGTGTTCCAGTTTTCGGGAAGGCCTTGGCTATGGCCCGAGAAACACGCACGGCAGTTTTCACGCCTCCTGCTCGCCTTCAATATTTAACGCTGCGTGCCCGTTACCACGTCCAGCATCGTGCACCCGCTGCAAAAGGACTGGGCTTGCGGTGTTTTCCCGAACGTCGCTCCTGGTTCTTTGTTGTTGTTGTTTTTAATTTTCAATATCGAGCTCACAGTTTAAATAAATTAAAAATAAAAGAAATGTAGGGTTCTACCTGTCCAAACCACGGAATCATTATGAGGGCGCGTCGTCGTGGGGGATTTCGTAAAACATTTTGACCACCTGGGGTTTCTCTAACCGGCCATAAATGAACAAATACTATTGTAGAGTAAGGTCGAGTTGGAACTGATGCATATTGTGAAAAAGCCAGCGTAAGCAAGACGGAACGCAAGAAAGGAAGGACACAGTAAGAGCGCTGTCTAACAACTGAAGTTTTAATGAAACAAAAAACGCCAGGCCTGCGCGGAAAGCGCAGCACAGTCACAGCGAAAGCTGGAAGAGCGGCATTTCTAGAGCCCGTTGTAGACTCTCTTGGGGCTACTAATACAAGTACACTAGCAAGGTACCCACTACGCTATAAATCACAATATTTGTGAAGTTGGGAAGCACCTACAACGCCATTATTCATCATTGTGCTCAGAAGCGAGGTTCCAGCTACACATATGTAAGGCATTATGTGCACTTTGTTTACGTGACGACTGATGACGATGAAGAATTGTGGCTCAGCCCTTGTAATGGGTTTGAAGCTTTAAACAGCTCACCAGTTACGTAATTCGCATTATGTGACGCCCGGTCGCTATTTCACTCTCCCATCATGCAATATAACATACGTTGACGTGAGAAAGAGAGACAGAGAGAGGAGGGAAGAACTTTATTGAGACCCTGAGGAAATTGATGATGGGCTTATAGTCTGCCTTAGCAACCAATGCAAGTGCACTTGCGAGGAACCCACTAGGCTATACCTCATCATAATTTCTGTGACATAGGGAAACAGCCACTATGCCATTTTTCGTCATTCAACGGAGAGCCGTGGTACCCGCTAAAAACATGTAAGGCATTATTCGCACTATGTTTGTGTTGTGCCTCATGACGATGAAGAATTATTGCAGAGCCCCTTGTAATGGGTTGGAAGCAGCCAACAGCCCACTCGTTGCGCAATTCGCATTGTGTGACGCCTGGTTACAGAATTCGCGTTGTGTGGTGGGTGGTTGTTATTTCACTCTTCTACCACACTAAATTACATATGTTAATGTGGTTCTTTCTGGACATGAAGCCTGTATAGCGTCTTCTTGCAAAGCAGCTCCAAGCACCGGCATGGCTCTGAGGTAATAAAGAAAAAAAAAACCGGCATGGCTCTGAGGTACAACACTGGGCTCCCACGCAGAGGGCCCAGGTTCGAACCCCGTTCCATCCTGGAAATTTTCGTTTTCTTTTTCTTATTTCGAGCGATAGTGATTACGGACACCGGCGGCGGCAGCGGCGGCGGACAACTACGGCGCCAAAAACGGCCGGTGAAATGATCTCATAACAGCTTTCGCTGTAAAAAAGAGAACATGACGAGAACTAACACAAGCCTGTGCAGAAAATTTAGGTGACGTCAAAGAAACGGTTGAGCTTGCGTACCTCGCAATCTAGTAGTTCCGTCTTGTTTGCGCAGACTTTTTACAGCGAAAGCTGTTATGAGATCATTTCACCGGCCGTTTTTGGCGCCGTAGTTGTCCGCCGCCGCCGCCGCTGCCGCCGCCGCCGCCGGTGTCCGTAACCAGTATCGCTCGAAATAAGAAAAAAAAAAACGAAATAAGAAAAAAATTCCAGGATGGAACGAGGTTCGAACCTGGGCCCTCTGCGTGGGAGCCCAGTATTCAACCTCTGAGCCATGCCGGTGCTTGAAACTGCTTTGCAAAAAGGTCCTATACAGGCTTCATGTCGGGAAGGAACCACATTAGCATATGCAATGTAGCGTGGTAGAAGAGTAAAATAAGCACCAAGCGTCGCACAACGCGAATTCTGTAACCAGGCGTCACACAATGCGAATTGCGCAACGAGTAGGTTGTTGAATGCTTCCAACCCATTACAAAGGACTCTGCCATAATTCTTCGTCGTCATCAGGCACAGCATCAACAAAGCGCGCATAATGCCTTACATGGGTTTAGCAGGTACCAACTCTCTCCGTAGAATGACGAAAAATGGCACACTGCCTGCTGCCCTACTTCTCAAAAATTACAATGATTTAAAGCGTAGTGGGTTCCTCGCAAGCGCACTTGTATTGGTTGCCAAGGAAGCCCATAAGCGCATGATCCACTTCCTCGGGGTCTCAGTAAAATTACAATGATTTATAGCGTAGTGGGTTCCTCGCAAGTGCACTTGTATTGGTTGCCAAGGAAGCCCATAAGCGCATGATCCATTTCCTCGGAGTCTCAGTGAAGTTCTTCGCCACCCCCCCCCCCCCCCGTCTCTCTCCCACGTCAACGTATGTTATACAGCATGACGGGAGAGGGAAATAGCGACCGGGCGTCACACAATGCAAATTACATAACTGGTGGGCCGTTTAAAGATTCCAACCCATTACAAAGGGCTGAGCCATAATTCTTCATCGTCATCAGTCGTCGCGTCAACAAAGTGCACATAATGCCTTACGGACGTGTAGCTGGTGCCTCGCTTCTCCGCAGAATGACGAATAATGGCTTAGTAGGTGCTTCCTAACTTCACAAAAATTATGATGTAAGGCGTAGTGGGTACCTTTCTAGTGTACTTGTATTGTGGCCCCAAGAGAGCTTAACGGGCTCTAGAAACGCCGCTCTTCCAGCTTTCGCTGTGACTGTGCTGCGGTTTCAGCGCAGGCCTGGCGTTTTTTTTACAATATACTGTTTTAGAATACCTACGTGCGCGCGTGCGTGTGTTTGTGTGTGTGGAGCGGCGAAAGCGTGTTCTTTGATATGTGCTTACTTTCGAACACTAAAGTAAATAACGAAGTCAACTCAGTCACAAATAGAGTACAAACACAGTGGCTACGCTGCTTAAGCACCAATACTATAAGGTCACGTCACTCTACATCCTCCAATGTATCTCCGAATCCACGAGCGGCATCGAAAATACTGTCCGGATCAGACGAATAACTCCCACCATGTTGTACAGTCCTGCGATGGTGCTGCGAATAAGCGCTAAGAATCAACATACAATGTGGTACGTCATATTCTTGGCGCTCATCATTGTCGTTTTTGTTCCGCTCATGACTTTCTTGCGCTGCATGCAGTGTCTCGCAAGAACGTCCTTTGTTTCGTTTCTTTCTCTTTTCTTGCTGTGTTTGCCCTATAGCTTACACAAGTGAAAGTACACGAGTTGAGCGCTTATACAACTTTCGTAACTAATACTTGGATGAGGAAAAAAGAAAAACGCTGCGAAAGTTCGATATAAACTACTCATAGTACTAGAACTTTTCCGCCCTGCCACGGTGGTCTAGTGGTTATGGCGCTCGACTGCTGACCCGAAGGTCGCGGGATCGAATCCCGGCCGCGCCGGCTGCATTTTCGATGGAGGCGAAAATGTTTGAGGCCCGTGTGCTTAGATTTAGGTGCACGTTAAAGAACCCCAGGTGGTCGAAATTTCCGGAGCCCTCCACTATACGGCGTCTCTCATAATCATATCGTGGTTTTGGGACGTTAAACGCGATATTATTATTAGAACTTTCCCGCGGGCTAGTTGATAGATACGCGCTCTGTGCCGTCTATCTATCTCTTTTAACGCGATGGCGTTAGAGAGCTCGTTTCGCAGAAATGCCGCCATCGGTGTCGGTGTCGCTACGTCGCTTGCGAGCGAAAAATCGTCCATGACCGAAAAATCGAGAAAGATGCAAATAAAATAAACAATCAGAATCTTCGGTCTCATTGAGGATCGAACCCGGGCCGTTTGCGTTGCAAGCGGTTGTCCTACTACAAAGCCACGATGATACTTGCAACTGCTTCGGAAAAAAAAAAAAACACTACATAAATGCCATGTAGTGGAAGGAGTGTCCTTAACGCATTTTGTTCGGCACGTGTCACGACGAAAATGAGCCCATTCGGCGACTTGTAAGCGCATTGGCGAGGCCATCAAACTACCTTTTTTGCGCGACGCCATGCTTCGAAAAAGGCCGGGATAGTGCAGCCATCGCCGCCAAAAAAAAACACACACACGAACTTTCAAACAGCTCCAAAAATGGACAACTATGTCAATCTAGCGGAAAACACATCAATCCAACTCCTTCTCGAGGAGGCGTTGATCAAGCAAACAGCAAACGTCAGATAATGTGCTGCCATCCGTGAGGCATTGTGAGAAATATGTCTCGACTCTAGCACAGTGAAGTTGTTTAGATAGAAAACCTGTACCATTACTATAGATACATAGCGCGCGAGCGTGTGTGTGTGTCTGTGTGCGTGTGCGTGTGTGTGTAACAACAAACATTAATAAGTAGGCACTTAGTGGTTGAAGTGCGCACTATAGGGGCCGGATTTCGCTATCGCGTTCAGCTCTTAAAGGCGAAGCTTAAGGGTCCCCCAATTTTTGGTTACGCAACTCCTTACAAATTCATAGCGGCGTTCATTTCAAACAAACGGTTGCACTTGTGATGCTACTTGCATGCCCTTTCGCTCCTCGCTGCCCGATCCTTAATGCAATCCGCGAGTGCAATTCAGATGGTTCCTACTGCTACATAAGCAGGATGTTAAAACGTCAGGTTGTATGGCTGATCAGGCTGACTTCGCATTACAGTAGTACTGACGCCATTCGTTTCACATCGAAGGGAGCAATGCCGACGCAGCGATTGTTCCAGCAGTTTTGTCCTGTGCTGACTTTTCTCGAAGAGACTTCGCTCATGGCGTCAGCAAAATTGAGACGGGGATCACGAAAGCAGCCCGTGTTTCATTTATTTCATTGCTTATTTTTGCACAAGGAACCAGCAAACTCGTATTCGTTCGTAATGTATCTCTAGTCTTTTCCGAAAAAGTGTACAAGAATTGAATTCTAGCAGTACCAACACGGGGATATGTAGATATTGAAGCTAACACAAAGTCTGATCAATCAAGGGCGGCGCAACAAGTAACAGAACAAAAAAAATGTTAGGCGCAACATTACGAAGTAGGACAATAGCTGTGTGAACGAGAGGGAACGGGAGAGCCGATACTGTGGTGTACAGTTTACTTTAGGCATTTTAACGCTGAATAAGAGCGGCGAGACAACGACTCAAAAATTAATTTCTCCGAACGTTTCGTCCGAGGCAAAGCTTTCCGGACAAGCTTCACATACCGCTGCCCTTTCGTATTGATCAACACGCAACCATGAAAACAAGAAAGGCCCGGAAGGCTTTCTTTTATCTTGATAAATGCAAACTGCCCCAAAAAGGTCTTAATCCAGTTCCTGAAAACGGAATTATGAAACTCTTTAATCCTGTTATTTGGCTCTTCGCAAAATTTATCGCAGTTCAGATTAGGGGCTGGCGCGAAAGCCCGCGGGATATCCGGAGTCAGGTTAGGTTTAGATATAGGTGGTTCCACAGACATCTGTAGGACGGTATAATGTTATTATGCCCTGCTCTGGCATGCATTTGTGCATGCTAGATTGAGTCTAATTAATTTATGTACGTTTAATTAGGCTTCCAACAGTTAACAATCTATTTTACATACCCCGCAGGATATTGCGGAAGCTTGTTACCCGAATGAATATTAATTATTAGCTACAGAGGTTTAGGATGACTAGACTTGAATTATAGCTACCACTGTGGGGTTCTAGAATTACGAATTTCGCAGTTTCATAAACAGAAGCTTACGTTCCTTCGCACTCAACGCCGGATTATCGTGAAACGAAGTACATTAAGATTGGCTGCACTGTGAAAGCGTGCTTGCGTTGTGCTGCAGTGGCGTGCGGCAGCTTTCTAATTAGGCACGAACAAACCGCCATCCCCTCGTGCCAACGTAACCCTGTTCAACGCTATCGATCCGCAGGCCCGCGGTTTATCCGGCAGCCGTTGTTCAGATAATCCGGCCAACTTAAAGGGACACTAAAGAGAAAAACGATTTTTCTCGCATTAGTAAAGTAGTCTTCCACGATATCAAAAACACCCCGCTTTCTGCGCGAAGACGCTTAATAAGCGAGAAAACGCGCAAAAAGAAAATACAGGTGGCGACGCCACCTTGGAATTCCCGCACCATTTGCCGTGACGTCACATATTTTTGACGGCGCCTGCTTGGGCCTACGTAGTTCCTAATCGGTTAAATCGAAGTACATTGTCCTATGAGGGGGCCAGAAACTTGACATAACGAGTTTGTGGAAATTTAGTCGAGCCAGTGGCGCCAAAATACGTTAAATGCTCTTTGAAGTCTTTTACGTCACGAATTACAAAGTTCGGCGCGAAATTTAAAAATGAAACTTTGAACTTGGTTTTCTCCTCTAATAATAAACCTATGGTGGTGAAATAAACTACACAAGAGTTCTCCGAGCACACTTTATCAATCTAAACCAATTCATTGTTTCTTCAGTGTCCCTTTAAGCCAAGGCTGGCATGATAGACTTCAGCCACGCGCAAGAAGGTTGTCATAACAGGGAGTCTTATGTGACTTCCTGCACAACGTGAAATTGCGTCATTCATATGTCGTTATATCGAACAAAAGAATAACACACGTAGGACTTCCTCGTGTGTGTGTGTTTTTTTTTTTGCTTTTTTGTGGTGGCTGGACAACATGATCATAGCATAGAACTTATTTCAAAGCTGTTTCTATTACGCGGCTAAGGATGTTGTTGTTGTTGTTGTTGTCCCCCTTGAATGGATGACAGCAACTGCGGTGGATTGCTCAAGTGCCGAATGAGTTAAAATAATTGGACTGTGACATTACTGAGAAAGTAAACTTTAAGTAAACTGTGACATTACTCAGAAATTTCGAATTCATCGACAATAAATGTCATACAGCAATTCAAGAATCGAGCAGTGAAATTAATCAAACACAGCTTAAAACTTTCCAATAGCGGCGTAAACGCGCGCAGGTTGTGAAAAACAGGATATTTAAAACGAAAAGGTTCAGTCGATTTTCATGAAATAACCCCTACTGGAATGTATTTTTTCCGCAATAATGTTAACACAACTTCTAACCTCGGAACTTTTCTTTTTATTTATGATGTGCCTTTTCTGTATCAATTTATTTTATAAACTTTTTTTTGCATGCACCCTGTTCCCTCTATAACAATGTACACTTACCTTGAGGGCATTGTAAATATATAATAACAGTCACTTTATCATGGTTAAATGGCACAAATTGCTCGAAAAAAAATTGCGGCATCTAAGTCAACTGTTGCGTTTGAAAAATTACGATTGATGTACTTGTAACCTATTTAGCAACAGTCGTTTCTGCTTGCAGCATAACTGTGTCGCAGTCACAAGGTTTTTGCGAAAAAGTGCGCGCAGCTGTTTTACGGTCAGAGAAGAAGAACAAACAAACAAACAAAAACAAACAACCAGACAGGCAAGCAAGCAAGCAAGCAAGCAAGCAAGCAAGCAAGCAAGCAAGCAAGCATGCAAGCAAGCAAACAAACAAACAAACAAACAAACAAACAAACAAACAAACAAACAAACAAACAAACAAACAAGAGTTTTTGCCTGTTCAGAGTTTCAGCGAAAGCGAATATCGACGTAGGATAATTCTTAAAACGTAAGTATTTCCGCTCACGCTGATTCCACTGATCTTTTTTGATTCCGCAGACGATAAAGGGTTGATTAGGATTCATTCGACGTTACTTAAATGCGAGAATGCTGCTCATTACTGACGCTAATCCTCGGCTTAGGTCTCTAGCAGTGGCACTCGCACCTCGGCGTTCGTGTGCCCTGGTGCATTCCTTGGGTTAACATTGGGTTTCGCTGCACTGCCGAGGCGGATCTCAGAGGCCACGTAGAAATAAGCGAGTGGTTGAGATCAGCTCCGGCAGGTGCCGCAACGATCCCAGCTACTCACAAGAAAAAGCGTCTGTTCTTTCAGTGAACTCATTCAATTAATTTTGTTTATTTATCCTGACAGTTAATTGGCCCTAATCTTAAGTAAAGTTACGCCCCGATATCATATGTATCAAATTTAACGCTTGACTTTAACCATGCCCCGCCACGGTGGTCTAGTGGTTATGGCGCTCGACTGCTGACCCGAAGGTCGCGGGATCGAATCCCGGCCGCGGCGGCTGCATTTTCGATGGAGGCGAAAATGTTTGAGGCCCGTGTACTTAGATTTAGGTGCACGTTAAAGAACCCCACGAGGTCGAAATTTCCGGAGGCCTCCACTACGGCGTCTCTCATAATCATAGTGTGGTTTTGGGACGTTAAACCCAGATATTATTATTATGACTTTAACCAGAACTATCAATTTCGTACTGCTTTTATTCGTAGAAGACGTTTTCTGAATACCCTGACCTAATGCCTAACCTGAGATGCTGTACTGCTCTACAATTGGATCTGGGTTGATGAAACATAATATAGTAGCCACACGTTCCTCTCCCATTTTAGAAGATGCAGACATTTCCATCTGGGCTGTTTCACAGCAGTACCGGGGTGCAGGTGCCTCGGGTGCGCTCTCATGTTTTTATTTATTTATTTTAAAATGCTGCAGGCCATTTTCGAGCCTTTACTGGAGTTGCTACGACATGTAATACAATTCTAAAATGAAAATGAAATAATGCCATAGCCTCCAAGGAAAAAGAGCATAAGCACGCACTACAAAAATAATCGAAAAACACGCAAACTTTACTTGAATCAGTGTACAGGCACGAAAACAGCGTTTACAATAATTATGCAGCCTCAAGAAGCTGCATATGGAACACAGAAAACACCAATAGCTTTATTACCATTTGAGGGACAGGAGTTCACGCACATTTACAGTCGCCCAGTGGAGGCCAACATGGTGGCGGCCAGGGGGCCTTGCGCCGTCATCTTAATCTTTCCGCACAAGGACTCCAGATTTCTTGAGTTTCGATGTAGGTAGCTGGAATAAAGTCGGGCTTTACCGACAAACAGAACGTTTCTTGCACTCTAGATGGAGAACATCCTCAACATGAAGATGCACATGTATTTCATGCAGAGGAACAGCATGCTAACAGAAGCCGTATCTTTCGAGTCTATGACGTCATTATGGCAACGAATGCTGTTGGTTAGGTGCGGAATGTAATGAGAAAAACTTCGCGCTCACGCAAGCTGGTGATATTAGGCATTACTTTGTATTATAAGTCAGTCTTACAGTTTAGAAAGAATAGGTTATGCAAACTAATTTATCGCATCTCTTTAGCATCCTTCTGAAGCGTTTCGTCAGGTCCAACGCACCTAAATTTTTCACCGTGCTACTTTCTTTTTCTTTCAAGGCGAATCGCCCGGGCTATTTCTGTACACCAAGTTTGGCCTGAACTACAAGGACTCTGTTCCGTCTATCCACCATTATCCAAGGTAATAACAATAACCTTAGCGGTATCAACCCCGCTAAAGTCAATGTTAAATGTCTGTGGACATTGGGATTTAATGAGGCGTTGTACTCTCGGACAGTGTGTAACTGTAGTGGATAATTATTATAATTTGACATTAACACAGTGTCTGAAATGTGAAAATCAAGTTTTTTTCCAGTCATTTTTCAAGTTTGGCGCTCAGTAAACTTCTACCGCTGGCCATGCCTATGCTGAAGTTTATGCAATTTTAACTGTTATCGACTTCAGTGCAGTGGTCTTCGTTCTTTCTAGTCTGTTATTTGTATTGTCGAAAAAGGTATTTTTGAGTGTTCTAAAATTGTTCACTGATAAACATAGATATTGGTTAGTTTTCATGTCTTCAGGCTCTTTCCGGACAGATTTGTTTACTGCTTTTGTCTATTACAAACAAATGCTGGCTATATGTATATTATACCCCGCAATGTTTGTCACAACTTTACGGTCAACGGAAAGTGCGGTTGCTTTCAGTCAGCCGTTTTACATTAACTGCCAGTCGCTTTAACGGGGCCCTGCGACACAAATTAAGCATGTCGTTTTCTATGCTTGTTTCGGTACTGTGGAATGCGCCGACATCGTTGCGCAAGTGGCATAGCCGAAAACGAAGCCGTTATAATTTTATTTCACCGGATACACTACCTTCATTTCGGACTACAGCGACACACATCGGCTATTTTTGTTATTGGAAGTGACGTTTCGTCATGTGGCAGTGACGACAAAGGCCGTGCGTTTTGATTGGCTTGACGCGACAAGTGCCACGCACGTAATATTCACATGGTCGCAGCTAGGCCATGTAACTGAGCCCTAAAAAGAATAAAACACCTTTTTTATGCTTTCTCAGAAAAAAATCTCTTCTGTTACTAACTGATGTATATTCAAAACAACGGACATGACGCTAGGTGCGCTGTGGAACTGGTGGGAATGGTAATCAGACGATACTCTTTTGCGTTTTGCTTTTTGCGGCATCGGGTGATATGGGCCACACCGGCCGCTGCGAAACACGCATCGCTCAGTTCAGCACAATGCCGTCAACGAAAACAGAAAAATCCTAAACGATTACCAATCGACGCCTTCCGCGTCATCGGGCAGTAGCGTTTTGTCTAGGCCCTCGGAGCCATCCTCGAGTTGCGCGGGGCTCAGCGACGCACTTTCAATTTACAATGGCGTGTCCGGATATGGTACTACATGCAGGGCATTGCTACGTCGCAAGATCTCGCATCCGCCCAGCTCCATAATTTTCGTCTCACTAAATAAAGAAAACAAACTTATTTCGCCAAATTCCGTACCAGTTACAGCATTTACGATCATTTCGTGTGATGGCTCAGAAGCCATCGAAATAATGCGCGTCGTCGTGGGTTGGCTGTGATGTATAACGATCACTGGACGAAATAATCAGCTGCCACATTGGCTCCCAAGGTGAAGGCGAATTTCTACTTCCGCGCAAATTTTTACCGTGCAAGCTGTACAGGTGTTTGATTGCTATTCGCTTTACGCATGTAGTAGTTTCACGTCGCAGTGATTTGCCAACATTAGTTGCCTTCTAGTGTAAACTGCTCGCATTTAATTAAATCCGCATGTTTATGTAACCTCGTATTTTTTGCTACCGCATGTAATAAATGCTATTTTAGTGTGCGTTAATGGTTAAGTAATTAGTACACTTGTTACAACATTATGAAGCTAAGGAACGCATGGGGCACATTACTTATATGTTTTAACTGTCGCAGGTTAAGTGTAACATAAATGGAGAAGAATAAAGTGGATGAAAATCAAATTGGACAAGTGTGTTAGTACACTGTTAGTACACTTGCTACGCGTACTCGCTCTTTCCGGCTTTTGTGCGTGAGCTATGTTGTATCGTGCTATAGTACATTTTATCGCTTCAACGTAGCTATACAGCTAACACATTTTTTTCTAACAATGTCGTCAAACGTCAGCTGAAGGAGGTCACCAAGCTCTCTTAGTCGTGTGTTCTCTCGAACGATGTGTTCTACGACTACGACAAGTGCGAGTGCGACAAGCCAAACTTCAAGCTTTTGCGAGCCTCACGTCGCGTCCTCTGAGGCGGTTCCACCAGGCTGTCCTGAGGGCGAAGCCGGCAAATAGGCGCTGGTCCACTCGCCAAATGACGCACACATTTGGTTTTCTACAGTGTCACGAGAATTTGTTATACCTTTGAATCTTAGAAGCATATGAGTTCCCATACCCGTAACGCGAAAAGAGCTTCATAATTAGCCACATCGATAATGTTGTCACTCGAGTGCTGTCTCTTCAAAATCTTCATCATCACCAAAAAAAAAAAAAACTATATATCCTCCTTATCTTTGAACATTGCTGGAAACAACTTCTTCAAGCTGTCTGCCCGCGAAAATTGAGAAGTCAGATAGAATAAAATATAATAGAAGTATACATAAAAAAGTCTGTTCTCGTCTACCCGAAAAACCTATTGTGGCTCATTTTTTAGTTCAGTGCAGTAACGATCAGCGTACAGTAAAAGCGTATCGTTGTACTGATTTGAATAACATAGTCTTCTAAGTTATACACAATATTAATGAGCACTAACAGACAATAATGCCAAGGAAAGTATAGGGGATGTTTTTAGTAGTAAGTGTAAGGTAAATGTGAAGAAAAAAAAAGTGGACGAAAAGATAGCTTGCCGCGGGCAGGGACCGAACCTGCGACCTTCGAATAACGCGTCCGATGCTCTACCAACTGAGCTACCGCGGCGGCCATCCCTCCGTCCACTTATAGGGTATATATGTACATTTAAACGTGGTAGCGTCAGTCAGCGCCGCCAGTAGCCATGACGGCGAGTGTGGAACACTCTTTTTTGCCTGTTGGCGTCACGTAGCACGTGAACTTATTACGAGCTGGCAGCTGACCAATAATCCCTCGCATACCACCTGAAAGCATCAAGTCTGCCAGAACGAGACCCTTGCTATGAATGAAGGAAAGAAGTGTTAATTTCTAAGGGCTCGTTTTTCTTTGTTATACACAATAATAATGAGCACTAACAGACAATAATGCCAAGGAAAGTATATGGGATGTTTTTAGTAGTAAGTGTAAGGTAAATGTGAAGAAAGAAAAGTGGACGAAAAGATAGCTTGTCTGTTAGTGCTCATTAATATTGTGTATAACAAAGAAAAACGAGCCCTTAGAAATTAACACTTCTTTCCTTCATTCATAGCAAGGGTCTCGTTCTGGCGGACTTGATGCTTTCAGGTGGTATGCGAGGGATTATTGGTCAGCTGCCAGCTCGTAATAAGTTCACGTGCTACGTGACGCCAACAGGCAAAAAAGAGTGTTCCACACTCGCCGTCATGGCTACTGGCGGCGCTGACTGACGCTCCCACGTTTAAATGTACATATATACCCTATAAAGTGGACGGAGGGATGGCCGCCGCGGTAGCTCAGTTGGTAGAGCATCGGACGCGTTATTCGAAGGTCGCAGGTTCGGTCCCTGCTCGCGGCAAGCTATCTTTTCGTCCACGTTTCTTTCTTCACATTTACCTTACACTTACTACTAAAAACATCCCCTATACTTTCCTTGGCATTATTGTCTGTTAGTGCTCATTAATATTGTGTATAACAAAGAAAAATGAGCCCTTAGAAATTAACACTTCTTTCCTTCATAGTCTTCTAAGGAAATTTAACGTTAAAGCATGTGAGCAGTTTCACTCTGCTTTTAGCTTTCTGTCCATGGGTCCTCTCTTTTCGCCACGGGATACTCTAGGAGATACGTCACCACCGACGCTTCTATTCTTTTCTCGATTACTATCGCTTTTCAGGAGTTGGCACTTTTCTACTGCACGTCGCTATTGGCACAGCGCCGTACAAAACACGCTAGACGAGATATTACCACAAAAGCTCCTTTCTTTGCATGTTTTGTGTTACCAGCCCATTTTACATGTAGCTGCTGCCTTGCGCAAACCGCGCCAGAATGTCTCAGAACATTCGAGGTTATTTTTGGATCGTCTCTTAGGCTTGAGTGCGCAAACGTGAACAGCTGAGTTCATTCTCTAACTGATAAGCCCACGAGCGATAATGCTGGAATGTTCGATGCCGCATGTATAAATGCCGACACGCCTTGCCGCGTTTCAGTTTATCGGCGGCCGACGCTCTGTTCGCCGCTATCAGTGTACAGTGTGTATTGCTGTAGTTTGACTTTCCGTTTCGCGGCTACAAGTTCGGCAAAATAGAGCTTCATCTTGTACACTTCGACTGCGGCCTTCGTCGACGTCACGACCCCGTGACAATATAATCCATTGATAACGCGTACAGAACGCGAGCTCGACGACGACGAATAGCGTACGAGCGACTGGATCACATAGGCTGGCCAGCAGATTAGTCAGCTAAATTGGAGTATATGGACCAATCGAATATATAATGTGCGGACCAATTTATATAGTATACGAACCAATAAACGACTTTTCTGCGGTTCCTTTGCTTACACTGCCTGAACTTGGTGAACGGTGTCTGCATCGTGACGCATTAGTTGCTATGCAATGTCATGTAGAATTGAAAAACCAACAATTGCAGCTAAGTAAAACTCGATCTTTCCTTTTTGTTTTTGCCAGTAGGCTTAATGTGAGCACGGCTTCGCTATGTACAGTTAGTGTGGGGCCCAACTAAATTTTTGCAGCGTCATAGTTACCGACGCAGGATTATCCTCCCACTTTATCCCTTGGGCAAGCTGTTTCACAATAATGTCTTTTTCTCGTTTCATTTGCACGTGACAGTGCTTCAGTTTTCGGAGGATAAGTGCCAAATGAATCAAACTTGCTAAAATGCATTCTTATTCTTAAGTGTCACAGTTAACAGAGAAACAGAGGAATGAAATTAACGAGACAAGAAATTTGCGTGCAATTCACCCAGCAACCGGCAATTTCTCGCACCGACCGCCGCCGCATGTGATTGCTTCAAAATTCCGCTCTCCTAATTACGTATTAAAACTGGTAGGTATATATGCTTGACGGTATGCGAACGTTATTGCTCAGGTAATTTCGCTTAGCAGCGTCTTCTCGTAGAGTGCAGGTTAAATGGAGCAGTGATTAATTCAAGTAGTAAATGCATGAAGACAAACAGTAAGTGGGCAACACAAAGTACTAAGTGAGGAAAAGGATCGCGGCACGGAACGTTGGAATGAAAAAAAAAAAACACATTTCAAGTGCGCACGTAGAAGGTTACTGCCTGCGTGGCTCGTCTGCATTATTGGCGAAGGCAACAAAGGTGACGTATGTATTTTAGGGAGTACATACATTCACTGACATATCCGGAATAAAAAAAAAACGACACAAACAAATACTGACAGCCTAATCTCGAAAGAAAGAAATAAAACAGGAAAAAACACAAGAATCAAGAGGAAAAATATTGAACTTCTTTTGTAGTCTTAATTGTGCTAAACATAAGGCGGAATTGCCTAATGGATTATCACACGGAAGACCCGCTGTGGACTAGTGTGTTTCGCCGGTTGGTGCTCGTGCGCTTTACAAATGGCATGAGAGATCGTGCTTGAACTATTGAGTGCAAGTCCGACAGTCGATTACGGTTTAGGTGCTGCCCGCAGTGGCAGATTAGCAGGCTAAGCCCCGCTCTGCTAAGCTCGGGGTCGCAGGTTCGATTCCCGGTCACGGCGGCCGCATTTTGCTGGGGGCGAAATCCAATAATATACCGTGTACTTAATATAGGCGCACGTTAAAGACGTTAAAATGGACTTCAATAGACGTTAAAGAACCACATGTTGTCAAAATTAAACCAATAATCATACCGTCTCTTTGACACGTAAGACCCCAGAGATCATTATTGCTTCTGAGCCTGGGTTTATTTGATGAGGTGTGGCACAGCAGGCTTTCATGGAGCCGTGGCCATGCTCTTCAATAACACATCTAAAGCGCGCTTACCGTGTGCTGGCTACGTTCTTCGTTTGTTTTGTTTTGTTTTACTTAAATGACTCCCAACTGCCAGGGAGCAACATTAATAACTACGCTTCAGTTGCCAGCCAAATCGGAGACATATAATTTTCACTGTTCCTTATGCTCATATTGCTATGCATGCTTTTTTCATCGAGGCACATGAACCGTCCATTCAAATGTTCCGCGTCTTAGGTTGTCGTCTTCCGCGTACTGACTTTCGTAATAACTAAATCGACAAACAAATGGATAAACGCACATCGTCATTTTCAGTTTATTCTCCGCGAGGCGCAGATGACGTAAGGCTTGATTCCAAGTCATGCCCGACTAGCACAGATTCTGACACAAGTCCCATTCACCCTCGGTTGGCAACACCTACGGTGGCAGTCCCAGTGCTTACAGTTATGGTGTTGCTGCTATCACTGGTGTTAGCCCCACTCTGTTTTCGTAAATCCTCAAGGCCCACATGCGTGGCGGATATTTCCCTATTGGTCACTGCGGCGAGCGTGCCATTCACGCTGCGGTTTTCGGAAGCGGCTTTGGCCGAGGAAAATAAAGTCTCAACCGCAAGGCCATTACCTGCTGCCAGTGGTATCGCGGCCTTTATGGTGGTCGGGCGCGCGTTGGCAGCTCCGGCAGCGGTCACCTGCTTGCCACCGCTCAGCTGGTCGGCCGCCTTGACCCTGGAGGCGATGTAGCTGCGCACCTCCTCGGCGTTCCGCTTGAGCTTGGCGTGGTTGGTGAACGAGTACGTCAGCACGCCAGCGCAGCCCAGTATGGAGACACCGAGCACAGCGATGATGACGTAGAGGCCCTCTCGGTTGACGAGGACCACTGGAAGGTTGACCCTCGTCTGCAGTTCGGCCTCCATGGTCCCTGTAATGTGTCGTTGATGGAGCACCAGGAGCAATCAGTAGAGTGGTGTCAGCGAATCGAGCTCACAGTGGGTGATGGCTATAGTTATGATGATGCTGATAATGACCATGTTGTGGCACGTGTCGAAAGAAAAGTGCACTGAATGAAGCCAGCCGGTAAATCCGAGCCCGGTGTGCCTCCGTTTATTGGTTATCCCTCAACCCTAAATGCTACTAAACCACTATGCGGAAAAAGTAAGATCTTTAAAGGCGACACATTTCTTAGCTAACGAAAGACACCTTGACAGTTTCTATCTATCTATCTATCTATCTATCTATCTATCTATCTATCTATCTATCTATCTATCTATCTATCTATCTATCTATCTATCCTATCTATCTATCTATCTATCTATCTATCTATCTATCTATCTATCTATCTATCTATCTATCTATCTATCTATCTATCTATCTATCTATCTATCTATCTATCTATCTATCTATCTATCTATCTATCTATCTATCTATCTATCTATCTGCCTGCCTGCCTGCCTGCCTGCCTGCCTGCCTGCCTGCCTGCCTGCCTTGCCTTGCCTTGCCTTGCCTTGCCTGCCTGCCTGCCTGCCTGCCTGCCTGCCTACCTGCCTACCTGCCTACCTGCCTGCCTGCCTGCCTGCCTGCCTGCCTGCCTGTGTCTGGGCGTTCTCATGGTCGTCTCCTTAACTTTGTGTAAACGAAAACTGGTATAGGAAGACATGAGTCAATAACCTGTTATTACATGAATAACGGGACGTACCTCTCACGTACGTCACGAACCCCTTCCCTCAGCCATGTGTGATACACATCCACATACTATGGCTTGCCGAATGCGGGTAAGCGCCACAAGTGGTTCACAGTCTATATCAACCCTGGAATGGCGAGAATAGACATTACAATCCTTAACGTGATAGCGCTAAGGAGTCAATGAGGCAAAAAATCCGATGCTGGAGTCGGTGGCGTTGGCGGTGAGAGAAAAATTCCGATAGACGCAAAGAATGCAACTGACACTTGGAACTCAGGCATTCTGCGTAGCCGTCAAGTATTCGATCGTAGAGCCACGCCAGTACTTGAAACTGCTTTGGTAAAATACCCTGTACAGGCGTCATGTCGAGGTGCCACCATTTGTGGTTGCAGTGTTGGCTATCCTGTTTTATAACAATGTAATAAATATTACATATGTACTCCTATGACTCGCCTAGCTATATTCATAATTTTCTCAATCCAGCAGCAATACGCTGACGACCGCAAGTTATGATATACGCATTGTCGTACCGTAGCGTGCGTTTCTTTTCGTTAAAACTGACGGCTGTTCTCTATAACGTGAGCGCCGCTGTTACTTCCGACTATAAGCTACCCTTTGCATGACAATGTAGTCGACGTGCGTGGGAAGTCCACGGTATGCGCACAACTATTCATCGCACACAAAGATGTTGATTCATCTGGTAACGCTGTGCTCAAAGAAAAAAAAAGATAATGAAGAAAAGAAAAATGTAACGTACGCAGCTACTCATTATATGATCCGCATGGGATGGATTCCCACAGTGCGTGAGATATGCCGGAATTTTCTTTTGCTATTCGTCGTTCACGAAACTGTTGTCGCAGTGTAATGCTCTCCGACATTTAGGCCAGCATTTGTCTTAAAAACCAGTGTCTAATGCAAATTATGTTAAGAATACGGATTGGCATACATATATGTCGTTGAAGGCGCCTGCGGAAAGCACGCTGAATGATGCCTACGTTGCCCAGCTCTGCCAATGTACTTGTGTCACGACGGCCGCGAGGAAACACCTCGTGCGCAACCTCTAGCTAGCATTGTTATACATGGTACGCAGAAGCGGAGTACTTCGAAATAAAATTGTGCGCATGTGAATCGTATGTGTAACATCAACGTACACGAAGTGTTTTCATGCTGTACGTATTAGAATATGTCCACCATGGTAAAAAATCAGATTGTTCTTAATCGTCTAAATAAACTGCTTCAAAGCTACTTAGCTTTTGTTCCAGTCATCGCGAATGTAATTATAATGCATGGAGGCTGGCAAGGATGCTGGAGTATAACTAGGCTGCGATAAACTTATTACTGTTGTAACGGAATACTCGCCTGAAGAACAAAGTAACATGCTTTCCATACTCTGTTTTTCACGCTAAAGTATGTGCAAAGGGAACTGCAAAGAGCGTTATTCGATCTACATTCAATTGTATGGAAGTACTTCGTTATTCGCAGAACCAGGAGCCACCGGCCGCTCGTTACCTGCATTCGCTCAAAACACTTGACAAGCATTACGTTAGCATCAATTTATTTTTCGCGAGTTCTAAATTAACTCAATATCTGTGTCCGAGTCACACCAGGAGTGCCTCGCGTAAGGGGTGCGGTCACCGTTGGGCAGCAACGCCCGAGGAACCGGTCACATTGGTTACAGTCATGCCATTACTGATGCCATCACCCTGACCCATGTTGGCAAACCGGAAATTCTGGCCGGCTCCTTCCGTGACGGATATTTCCTGCCTGGCTACTACGGCGAAAGCGTCGCTGACACCACGGCCTTCAGGAATGCCGCCTGACGTCGGAATTGCCGCGTTCGCCACCTGCTGGCCAATCTCTGCTGCCAACGGTATCACGGCCTTGACGCTGACCAATCGATCGTCAGCCGAGGTGACGACGGCAACGCCAGCAGACGCCTGCTTGTCGCCGCTGAGCCGGTCGGCAGGCTTGGCCCTGGAGGCGATGTAGCTGCGCACCTCCTCGGCATTCCGCTTCAGCTTGGTGTAGCTGCTGAACGAGTACGTCAGCACGCCCGCGCAGCCCATGATGGAGACACCGAGCACAGTGATGATGACGTAGAGGCCCTTGCGATTGATGAGCACCACTGGAAGGTTGACCCTCGTCTGCAGTTCGGCATCCATGGTTAACCTCAGTGACGTCGACAGTGAGCCGAGATCAAGATGTACACGTTGCCGCTGGGCAAAGTAGAGTAGAGTAGAGTAGATCCTATAACTATGGCACACACCCACGCTGGGGGATTGGCCAAGAACCGGATAGTTTTTAAAATCTAATTGTTAAAGTAAAGCGTAGATTTTTTCTATTTAAGAGGAAAGAAGTAAAATGAAAAAAAATTAAGAATAGAAATAGAAAATCATATAAACAATGAAGCGGAGAATTTGAATAAAAAGAATAAAGATATTTTGAAAAGCAGAAAAACAAGAGGAAAGATTGATTCTATAGCCTAAATCTCTGTGAACCTTTAATAAACTCCTGCAGGGCATCGGCAATCTTCCCGTCACTGTATCCAAGGGACAAAGCCCCGAATGAAAGTACATTTGGTGCGCTTAAATCCAATCTAAGGAGTCGGAAGACGGTACCTAAAGTCAATTTGCGCAAGGAAGAGTATCTGTTACAGTGAATCAGATAATGTTCCGTTGACTCAGGTATTCCGCAAAAAGAACAATTAGGGGAAGCTGCCAGACCAGCTCTGCGTAAATAAAAATTTAGGTATGGAGTCTGACAGCGTAGTCTAGTGACTGCGACTTCAATTGCTCTTGTTTGACATATTTTACTATTCCAATCATGATTCAAATGCTGCAATTCTAATGTGTTCGTTATTGACGGTGCATAAAATTCATCTAACAACAGTTTCCTCCTTAATCTCGCACCTATAATGAATGTTGATGCCGGTAATACCTGAATAACCGGGCCATTCAAAGATGTCTTTGCTAGCGTATCTGCCATTTCATTCATAATTAGCCCTTTATGTCCTGGAACCCAAACCAACTTGATCAAATTTATATGCCGTGGGACTAATGATTTGAAAACCCTCAGAACGTTCGATTCCTCATTTGCAGTTAGGGAGGAACATACTGACCGAGAATCCGTCAAAATTACTGCAGACTTTATTGATGCTGTTAATTTACGGAGAGCTAGAATGATCGCTAAAAATTCTGCTACAAATACGGGCACAAAATCTGGAAGGCGAAGAGAAAATGACCAATCAAGAGCAGGGGAGAAAATCCCAATTCCACATTTTTCTTCACTCTGTGAAGCATCAGTCGCTATGACTGTCTTTATTGGCATATGTACCAGGTAATCACTTAATATAGCGTTTCAAAAGCGAGGACGATATTAGTTTTGCATTTTTTGGAAAAATGCCGTCAAATTGTATTTTAATATAGTTGTTGCTATTACTGATTAAAGGCATGTCCTTAATTTGAACGTTTAAAAAGTCAAGAAGGCTCTGCATAACCAGAATTTGAGGCGTATGAAATCTCGGCCAATATACTCCAAAAAACAATTCAGGACTGGCAATAAAAACTGTTGCTGAACGTCTTACCGTGGCCTCGTGGTTGAGTGTCCGCTTCGGCTGCGGGAGGTCGTGGGTTCGAATCCACGTGCCGCCGGATACCCACCGGTTTTACAAAATGGGCACAGGCGCACCCCGGCCCGACACTCGGCTACTGTCAGGGGTGAGGCGTCTGGAAAGGGAGCCTGCGCCATTCAAATCCCGTCGAAAAATGTGAAAAGAAAGAAAAGTTTGAAACGGTCAACCGCTTGCGGATGCGTTTATCGTCTTCTTCTTCCGCTTTTCTTAGCTCTCGTGGAAAGCACATACGGCCAGGTATAGGGGGAGAGCCATGAATGGCCTACCTTAACTAATAAATATGAATATTAAAATATAACTTACTTTTATTTGTGCGCAATGTAGGATTTTGACTTAGCGTGCAAAATGATATTGACATAATTCGTCTTATATAGCAATGAAAATGTTTCAGTAATGACGGTGGTAGTAGTGGTAGTGACAATGATAATTGTGTGGTAATGACCTATAACTATAGCGCATTCCTATTTATCAAGCTTAGAGTGGCACAGACAAAAAGTATTATTGAGCACGGAATCATGAAATCATGACATTTCGCGAGAAGTTTCCTGACCACAGCGATGGCGGTATTTCTAAGCAACGACTACAAATGAGACGAGCTGAGGCGTGAGGGTGAGGCAGAAAGTCAGGGTGTCATATGAGATGAAGGCGTTAATCGATAACGAGGTCGCAAGAGCTGTTACAGTGACTGTTTCGTTATCCGTGTGTCCATCCCTCACTTCAATTTAGGAGTCAGCTATCCTAAACACGTCAGGATCATTAATCCACATAAACATTCACCTAGTGGGGTTGCTCTGTGTGCCAGAAAATCGTGCTATATTTTTAAACGAGATGGCTCACTCACTCGCGAGAGTATTCCTTTATGGCCCAATTTTGTCAGTTATGCCTCTTACAGCTTATGTTACAGTGGCGAGGTTCAGAAAATTTTACCTTTTTTTGCAGATTCAGGAACGACTCAAATGCCGAATTTCGAATATTCACACTTGCACTTTGCCTGGGATAATAAATGGTGTCCCGCACGTAAATTGTAGGTATTAGTCACTAAATTGAGATGCCGTATTCCACTGCTTAAAATTTTTTTAAACAGGTCTGGTCTGGTGCCATCCCCTTTGTGTCCTAGCTGTAACAAACTCGAAAATATCGACCATTATCTACTAAAGTGTAACCATTTCAAATATCAAAAGAAAAAGTGCTTTTAAATTTTATTTATAAAATTAGGAATACCACTAAGTACTCTAAATATCCTCACCTTTTGGGCTGCTCCATTCGAATTTAGTAACAGGAACATCTGCGGGGCCCTCTGTGAATTCCTGAGTGACACAGAGAGATTACCTTGCTAATTCATTGTTTCTCAATTTATTGTTTCTCATCCCCCCCCAAAAAAAAATTAATTTATTTATTTCCTTTTCTCGTATCACGACAATCACCTTATTCCATTAAAAAAAAGCCACTTTTCCCTTTCCGTGCTTTTTACTTAGTGTTCCAATTTACATTATCCGCCGGCTTCTTGGCTAATCCCCCGTTGTGGGTGTGAGCCAAATGCAACGAACAAGGAAGCAAGCAAGCAAGCAAGCAACTGCAGGACCTAGTTGATGGGCGAAACACGGGTGAAGCCTTTGGCCTGCAGTGGGCGTAGTCAGGATTATGATGATGATAATAAAGACGAAAGGAAGGTCCTTCAAGCATTGCGGAGAAACAACTTTATTTCGTGTCCGGCAAGTTACGGCGGTGGTCAATGCCCTGTCTGGGCGTCGGCGATAAGCTCTTGGACTCCGGCGCCATCTTCAGCCTGCTGGACGGCCTAAGCGTCGCAGAACATTTTTCTCACTCGTGTTTAAGGTGCGAACGAATAAAAACCGAGCGAATTAACTGAATTCATTGAAAGAATGAACCAACCAACAGAATGAGCCGGGTAGCAGGATGTTAAGGTGAAGGCCTATGATCCTAAAGAAAACTGAAAATTTATATTACAAATAAAGCACATAAAGGATAGTACTACGGAACGCAAGGAAAGCAAGGAACAAATAAAAATAGCAGGATGCAGCAATGAACAAATATTGTCAGGTCTTTTGGGGTTTATGTCATTACCTGTCCACATTTTCGAAAGAAACTACTGCCCTCGTAAAAAATGGTTTAGGGGACACAACGAAACGGTTTGAAATCGTAAAGGATAAATGGCAAGGCTTAGGCGCCAATGCATCAGCATCAGTATGATCATTATGACCGAATTTAAAAGAGCCGAAAGTCCCCGAAGAGATGTCAAGGGGATTAAGAACGTCTTACCAGTAGCAAGGTTGGATATGATTTTATACTTAAAAAGCTTTCGACACACAATACACAATGTCTTGGCCGTTAACTGTGCCGTTGAGTTGGAAAAATTCCAACGTTGCATTAGTACAGAACTAGCGATACGAAAATGAATTGCAAGTATTAAAGGGTCATTAGCTTACTTTCGGTGTTGTACAAATTATTCACAAAGGTGATTTCACGAAGAAGCACAGGAAAAGAGCGTCAGGGACGCTCTTTCCCTATGCTTCTTCGTTCTTCTTGCGGTGTTTTAGGCGTCTAGGTTTTCCCTCTTTATGATGAACCACTAGCCCAGCGACAAGTACTTTTAAGTGATTTCGGATTATGTGAGAGAAACATCTGACGTCAACAGAACGAGGGAGCAAGCTGGTTTCAGAAAGGGGTAGTGTACGATCGACTACAGCCATGTGATGAATCAGGAAAATGGGAATTCTGCTAATAAGAACAAATAACTTTAAACGGCTTACATTGTCTAGGAAAAGACATTCGATCCAGTAGAAATACCAGCGGTCTTAAAGGCACTAAGTCATTAAGCAATAATTCAAACATACGTGAATGCCTTAGCCAGCAGTTGCCTTGCTTCTCCAGGAGGGAAGTAAAAAAACTTGCAGTGGCTTAGCTCGGCTATGCCAGGATATACGTAGCGTTAGCCCCCCCCCCCCCCCCAAAGGTTCAGCTGATTATTCTGAGCTTTCCAGATTTCCGCAGCACGTTTAGCTTTCCGCAGCACGTTTAGCGTTCCTCTGTTCATTCTTCTTACGCTGAAGCGCTAATTGCCAGGCAACTACTTCGGGATCCGATGACATAAGCTTCTCGGCTCTTCTGCGCCGTTGAGCAGCATTTGCGCTCTCCTTCTCCATGGCGTTACCCACCTGCAAACGCCAGTCAGAGGCGCTATCAAGCAGCACCAGCGCACTGTCAGACGGCGACTGCACAGCGAAGGCGAATACACCATCTCCCGCTAAAGGGGACCATGAGTAGATGCGAAGCCGGAGCACTTGCACGATCGCGTTCCGTTGGCGTTCGTTGGGCATGCTACCGAGCTCGCGTCGTGGAACGCGAAGAGCGACGCTACGCGCGTCGTATCTTCCATCTAGCCTGGCCGTTAAGTCTCACAGGGCGAGCGGGGAACGTGGTCGACAGGCGGGCGAGAGGGGGCAGCGTAGGAGAGGAGAGAGAAGGGGAGGGGACGCGCATGCGCTCGAGCTCATCGCGGCGTTGCGCAGGAGAGAATTTCGGCATGTCTAGCCCGCGTTTCAGAGGAAGAGTGGAAAGGGGGAGGAGAGAGGGGAAGTGGAGATGGTAATGGGAGAGGGGAGGGGAGAGGGAAAGTTAGAGGGGAAGGGGAGAGGGTAGATGACAGGGGGGAATGGTAAGGGAAAGTGGAGAGGAGGTGTGTGGAGAGGGTATGCGGATGCGCAGTAAGGGTGGTCACGCCGCACACCACCACCGGATTGAGCTCCGCCTTAAGATACTTCGCATCTAATAGCTGCGCGCCGCCATGGCTACGACGTCACCCCTCTCGAATGCGCAGAGCAGCAGCGGCGAGTCGCGCGCGCATGCGCAGCACGGCTCATGATGACCCCCGCGAAACCTGCTCTGGCTAGGCAAGTGTAGCTAACGCTAGAAAAAATTAAACCATCTCCCGCTAAAGGGGACCATGAGGCGATGTGAAGCCGGAGCACTTGCACGATCGCGTTCCGTTGGCGTTCGTTGCGCATGCTACCGACCTCGGTCAGATTGTTAGCGAACCAAAGTCGGTCGCACATGATGCAGCTGTGTGCGAAGCTACGGTCGAGGAATTTGCGCTGGAACCGGGCGTCGGTACCATCGAAGCCCTGGCGTTGAAGTTGTCTAGCGAGGTGTTCTGCACGGGCGTTGGACTCGCGTCGCCTCTCCGCAGCCGACGCGTTGGCTCGATGGTGGCGCTTGGCTTCGACGTAGGCGTTGCGTACGGCGGGGTTTGGTTGCCGACGCTGCCGTTGCGTCATAGAGAAAGAATGGTTGCGTTTCGGCATGTCGAGCCCGCGTTTCATCCGTAGCAGTTTCCCGCCGGCGTTGCCGTTTGAGCAGGGCTTCCCTAGCCCGGACAGCCCGGAGCTCGTGGTCCGCTTGCCGACGTTTACGTTGCGCTTCGGCGCGTCGAGCCTTCCGTTGCTCCACCCGCTGCTCCGCGATCTCGGCAGGCCTTAAAGTATTACTGCAGCTGACGCCGACGTTGACGTTGGAACTAATGACACCGGCGCAGTGACTGAGCGTGTGTACGACCTAACGCGAGCCTTTTATCTAACGAGAAGGGGGAGTGGAGAAGGAAATGAGAGAGGGGGAAGGAGGAGAGGTGAGGGGGAGAGGGAAATGGGAGAGGGGAGTGTACAGCTGAAAGTGGTGAGGGGTAGGACAGTGGAGAGGGGGTGGAGAGGGGAAAGGGGGTGGAGAGGGGAAAGGGGAGGGGAGAGGGGTATAGATAGGAGGAGGGGAGTGGAGAGGAGGTGCGTGGAGAGGGTTTGCGTATGCGCAGTAAGGGTGGTCACGCCGCACACCATTTCAGCTCCACCATAAGATGGTTCGAATCTAAAAATGTCACAGTTTCGCCGCAACGGCGAAGCAATGAATGCGATAGCATCAAATTGGAATGTAACGCGAAGAACGCTCGAAAAGAACGCACACAGGACGAGCGCGAACTATCATGCGTCACAGCTCGATACTTGAAGCGCACTGCTGAAACATAAAGGAGGACGCACGAAACGAAAGCACAGGTACACACAGCACGAGCGCGAACTAAATGTCGCAGTTGTTACTTATTTCTGTTTGAACAGCGCGCTCCTTTCGCGAACGCGGCCGCTGCAGCGAGTGAGGTGAGCTGTGTACGCTCTGTGACTTCAGCGCGGACATCGAGGGGAAAGCACAAGACATCCAACCCTCCACCCCCCCCCCCTTCTTTCCTTGAGATAAGCGCACGAAGGCGACCACGCCCTGTAGGGTGCAGAGGATCGGCGTTCGCAGGAGCGGGGCGATGACCTTCAAAGCGCGCCCAGCGCCCAACGCCCAGCGCGCACATCGCGCCATCTCGCTGGTAATGAAGAAACGCTTATAAGCGCCTGCCGTCTCTGAGTCCAGCCAGCGGTAAAGGGTGTGTATATAATGCTCGCCGTCAGCTACCTGGTGGATGTGCGTTTCGTGGCGTAGTGGTTACCGCCACGCGCTGCGGCGCGAGAGTTACCTGGGGGGTCGATTCCGCTCTTCGGAAGCATTTTTCTGAATTATTTTTTCTTTGGAGCTTATATATATATATATATATATATATATATATATATATATATATATATATATATATATATATACTTATACATATACGGTGCATGACGGCGACGGTCACGGACAAAAACCAGCGGAGACTGTCCACATAATTGCTATCGCAATAAAAGTGATCAACAAAGGGGGCAAGGAATGATACACAATCCCATCCACTGTTTTTCACGGCACGCTTACAAGACGTATTCAAAATACTATATTGGGAAGAACCAGGAATAACTAAAACTTCGAGGACGCTTAAGCTTCGCCTTTAAGAGTACAACGAGATAGCGTTATCGGGCCCTGTTTGCATCGCTTGCCATATTTCCCTTCTCAGTAGACACCTCAACCATTGTATGAGGGAAGTAACGACTGTGTGTGTGGCACTGGCCCTTATAAACTCTGCTCGGACGCCTACTACAACCACAGCTGCAAAGTATTACAACCACGCTATGACAGAATATTCTGAGAAGTAGCGAAGTAACCACGACGCGTAAAGCTTCTGCACACTTTCCTGAGGCTGTGGCTGACGACGACGACGACGACGACAGTTATGATGATGAGTGATTATAAGTAAGGCCTATTTAATGGGTAGCCATCTTTAAGCAACCTATTCGACACACATTTACGGATGTATCAAGTTTACCCGCAAGATATACGTCCTCGCGGCCTTTGTCGTACAGTAAAATTGCATTCGTACAAACAATACGCAATACTTTCGTTATTGTGCTACATTTACATACAAACTTCAATTGAATGCGGATAATTATACGCGTAAACTTGGGTTCATATTAGCCCATTTTCGCAGCATGACGTTTCCGTAAACGTAAAAAAAAAGTGCTCCGATTATCATTGTTTATCGCGCATGTGTGAGAAATGCCGTTTCTATTTTTTAATGCATGCCAATAAAAGAAGACAATGTGGCAGGCTCTCGCGAACACGGCAAACTTACAAAAAGTTCAGTTGCTATGGGTACCAGGCCACCGCGGAATATATTTGAACGAAATGGCTTACTCATTAGCCACAATATCCCCGAGTGGACCCCTCCTCCCAGTTTTACCAGATACGGCTTACGCGACAGCATTAAGGTTCAGAAATGGTTGTTTACAAAGTGAAATAGGCGAATTCTCCTCGGATAAATTTAAAGACTCCGCACACCTAAGATATCGTTGGGATAAACAGTCGTGTTTATTTCGCCAGTTAGAAGTTTCTTGCACCAGATTACGATGTAGAACTCCGCAATTGAATTATTACTTACGCAAAGCTGCAGTCAAGGCGTCCTCGTTATGCATGTTTTGCAACGAAATAAAAAAAATAGAGCATTTCTTTTTATTTTGTCGCCGCTATTCTAATTGGAGAAAAAGATACCTTGTAAGCCCGATTCAGAAGTTAGCATTTAATTTCATCATTTGACGGCACTTCGTTAGGTTACAGCCACAGGGTTTCGGTTCTATTGTGTTAGCTTACATAAATGAAACGAAAAGATTACCGTGTTAGTCTATTTTTCTCTGTTCATATTCATGGTTTGAAATCTGTCATTACTTCTCTTAGAAAGCCCAGACGATAATGTGACCGTTTGGTCTCTAAGCATCTTCATTTATTAGATGTTTTATTTTTGAGCTAAATTTCCATATTTTTTTAGTTTCTCAGGTCTTTACCTTAAGCATCCTGATGCCCGGTACTTCGCCCATCCCCCTTTGTGGGTGAGCGCCATCAGGAAGAGGACATCATCATCGTCACGTGCAATCGTGCAGGGCGTGCCACGCATGAGCTCGCGCAGAATTTTCTGTGACCTCGTTGCATTCCTCTGATTCGGACCTCAAACAGTTAATTTACGCTTCTCTCCCGTCCGCCTCATTCGCCTCTATCGGAGACCTGCGCATATCGAGGTGAGGTGAGCTTTTATTACCTGGGAATCTGTCCGCATCCGCTACAGACAAGGTGATTACAGCGCCTGATTACTTGTGTGGTCGCTTCTAGTGCCAGCCGCACTAGTGGCGTCGCTAATTTAACGAAGTGTAGACCGTAATACATTATGCAGAAAAAACTTGCCCAGCTTCATTGACTTAACGTCGTGAAGGCTGATGAAACAGCGAAGCGTTCTCCTTCGTAATGCTAAGCTTCAAGAAACTTCGCAAGTGTTCCAAAGCATTTCGAAGTCAATAGAGCTCTTTGTACAAGCTAAACTGGTTGAGCGGTTTCTTTTTCTAAAAGCAATGCTTTTCGACCACTACTGCAAAGCACGCCAACCAGCGCTATTTTGTTGTTTGGAAGCGCTTGTATAAGAGCTTGGGGGGGGGGGGGAGGGGGGAGGGAGGGCGTGCCACTGTTTGTTTAGAATTAGAACCTGTGGGCCCGACTGCCCCGACGATTCCGGAACCCCTGGCCGCTGAGGCCTTAAAGGTAACGACTTCATGCTTGTTATCAATATAAGCTCTGAGTGACGTTGCGGCGGATATTCCTAGTGCATAGGTATTGGAAACATTTGTGTTCTATCGGCGAGGCCGTCCGCGATGCCGTCGCCCGGAGAACAAAGGAATGGCCCGCCGGAGCGGCCGGCCTTAGAAGCAGAGAGACCAAGCAGCAGAGACCCGAGCGAAGAGCTGACTAATTCAAGCGGGCAAGCCAATATATACCAGTCACTGTATATGCTACCTTTAGGTGGCAGAGTTGCGCATAGGTCTAGCTAGCAATTACAGCCATGCGGTGAAGTCGCACTCCGCTTTTGCAGGCGACGTGCCTATTGTGTCGCCGATTAACATGTCTGGCGTGTTGACTGAGAACGGCAATAAACATTGACTATCGATGACTAGTGTTAATTCAGTACGCTGCAGCGGCGGCGTCGAGAAATAAAAAAAAAATTGGTCCTAGCGTCAGCTTCTCTGCAATGCATGGTTGCTAGCGGCGTTTGGAAGACCGATGCGCAACGCTGCTGCCTAAAGGTAGGACATATAGTAACTCTAATATATACATTGGCACAGCGCCCCCTTGGGGCGAACTAATAGTGTATGAAAACGAAACTATAACTCACCACACAATACCACAATTTGCTCTACAGCAGCCTCGTTAGAAAGTGCCCTCACAAGCATGCGTTATCAACCCAGGTTGACGTTCTGTCTACCTTCTAAAAACTGGCCATGTGTGACTCTGGGTTCGTAAAGACACTCCTCAGGTCGTGGCAGCTCATCTACGTGGTAGCCGTGCCCTTGCTGCTACTGCCACTGCCGTTTTACATGGACAGTAAGGTGAGCCTGACATTACTTGATCCTCGCGAATAATTTCGTTTGACGAAGGCAGATTACTGTGCAGCGGGACAAGAACAGTTTTGCTCACGCGGTAGGCTATCTTTCGGCTCGAAAGGTACAAGTGATCGTGATAGCGGAAATATAAGTCGAAATGTGGCACCAAAGCTGAAGCATTCACCAAAAGGTTATGTTAGCACTAGAGAAATAAGTAATATATATGCGATTACCTTCATGGTCATCTCTACAACATGTAGTGTAATAAATGTTTACGTACCGTACCAGTGACAACAGCGATGTCGCAGAACCTTTGTCTGTTCGTCGTACTAGTTGGCAATTTAATATAAAGTTCAAAAAGAGCAGTAAATGCAAGCGCATAGTATGAAGCGTATAGGGAGTGATAACGAGTAGGAATCTAATATTTTTCAAGTAAGTATTAGTCAACAGCATGTTCGTCAAGGTTGATTGAATGGCTACCTCTTAAACACAAGGGCACCAAACAACTCTGCCTGCTCGATAGTGAAGCAAAAATCCCCTCCGATAATTTGCTCGGCCAGAAGTTTCCAGCGACCACCGATGCTTCCGCCTAGCACTCTGAACAGAAAACATTTTGGGCCATTTGCTACTATAATGTATGAAAATATTTATGATGTGTTCAAAGCCCAGTTTCTTGGTTAAGTGCGGGTACGAGGTGGTGATTGCGCGTGTTGACAGCAAAACGTCGTCCTTCGAAGGCCGGCCTCAGTGCGTTTACGATGCTCTGGATGGCCTTCTACTGGACGGCAGAGCCCATTCCGCTTCCGGTGACGGCGCTCATGCCGCTCGTGCTGTTCCCACTGTTCGGCGTGCTCACCACTGCCGACACTACGAAGACGTATTTCAATGTAAGTAAAAGTGTGGCGCTTGCGGTGGGTACTCATGTATCCCTATATGTGAGATGATTGTGTAAAATATCATTGCATGGCCCTCTTATCTACTGCGCCCCGAGCCCTTAAGGATCAATAAATGAAATGAAGTTAATTGAAGACACGACTTAGCGTACTAATGTCGTTTGTATAATAGCCGTATGTATCTGAAGATAGCCAACGCAGTAAGATGAGAGCACTTCCACTCAGTGTAGGGTTGACACATTATTGCTTAATAGTACTTGAATTGAAGAACGACATAGCGATGAGCAACACGATAATGCATTTTTAGCTTCGTAAATCGTGCTTGCGTTCTTAGCATAACTCACGTTATACCGGGACATCGATTCGAAGGTACATATTTTCCATCATTCAATAATTGATCACTAAGTTCAGTATTCGTTCTATATATGAATTCACGTAACGTTAGGTTGAGGTGTATTAGTTAAATATGCCTAACTACACATGGTTCTTTCACGTAAGCTTCGATTTTCCGCTTCTCTGGCACGCGCTACGCGGTTTCAGAACATCGGCTTCGTCATGTTCGGATCGCTGGTGGTGGCAGCTGCTGTGGAAGTGAGCAACTTGCACCAGCGCCTGGCACTTGGAGCACTTCTGGCCGTCGGCACCAGCAACCGCAGGTAGGGGCAACAGTCACTTTTCTTTTAATAAAGAAGTTTTCTACAAGAGAGACATCTTAACTTCGTGAATATAGGGTACTTAGCCATGCAACACTTGATAAAGTCAATACCTTTCATTCCGCTATATTCAAATTATAGAGGACATTTGTCAAAAGTATTCCATGTCTTGTCCAGGCTCCTGTTCGGTTTCATGCTCGTCACGATGTTCATGTCGATGTGGATTCCGAACACAGCGTCCGCCTCCATTATGGTGCCCATCGTCATGGCTGTATTGGATCATATACAGGTCCTCACCAAGGAGACCGATGGTGACTGATTCTCAATTATATATTTCACTGTATGTTCTCTCAGAACATCAGGCAAATAAGCAATGATGTTGTGTAACCTGAAATACATAAATGCACACATGCTGGGCTAGTAGGAATACTGACGAGCTCATTCACCGTAGAGAGGGCTGGGCAAAGATTCCTTGAAATTGTATCGCGATATGATACGAGATACTCTGGCAACAAGCATTTGAGATACAGATACAAGATAAAAGATACAAGTTTCACATGTATCTTAAGATACATTCGATACATTCACACGTTTGTTATGATAGATATGTATATTGTAGCAGCAAACGTGTATGCACAGAACTGTTTGCTCGAACATTTTCTTACCTGCGACAAACATTGGTTTCTTTGAGTTAAATATCTGTCAGTATGTCGAAAAGTTTTGTATTTCTTGCTTAAGGCAGGCACGTAGCTAGGATTTTTTTTCGGGGGGGGGGGGGGGGCAAGGCCTAATTATTCGGCAGAAAGTCTTTTCATGGCAAAACGAAAAAAAAAAATTGGCAGATCCCACGCGTTGTAGGAATCGGTTTCATGCGAAGCAGTCAGCGAGTACTTCTATGCTGTATTTTATGGCTTTGAGCCAAGCGTTACGAGTTGGATCGACGTGTTTTTGTAAGTGTATTCATTTTTAAGTGTAGAAGCTGTGCGCACATCGTGGGCTTACCAGGCGCGTAGACAACACTGGCGTTCAAAGGGTAACTTATGGTGCGACGTAACGTCAGTTCTCACATTGGCGTGCATACGCCAGTATTATCGAAACTAGCTGCAATTTATGGTGCAATCATGTGAATATCATACGTATATACATATGTAGTGTTTATTGCTTTGTTGTAAAATTAGATAGCCAGCACCACAACCGCAATTGACGGTGCACCGACATTACGCCTGCGTAGGCTGTTTTTACAAGCCAGTTATAGAGCTGGCGTGGTTGTGTGATAGAATACCTAATTGCCACGCGGAATGCTTGGGTTCGATTCCTGCTGGGAACCTAATTTTTATTCTTTCCATTCGTCTGGTCAACGCTGCCGACGTCGGTTTTTCTTAACACTCTTGCATTTAAATTACCAATGTCTGTTCTCGCCGTTTCTAGGTAGATTTTAACTGTCAATCACCTGTGGCGCATACCCGTACACCGTGGCCCGTAGTAGACGGGTATGTGCCAGACGTGTCTGGAGGAAAGGGTTTGACGACGTATGCGACAGGATTTTGACGTTATTCATGTCATGACCCGACAGTCATACTCGTCAAATCCTCTTAACCTCCCGTGCCAATTTTGGTCTGCACCAAGTTAAGGAGGCGATCAAGAGAGCCCCCAGACGTAGGCGGCTAGATAGATAGATAGATAGATAGATAGATAGATAGATAGATAGATAGATAGATAGATAGATAGATAGATAGATAGATAGATAGATAGATAGATAGATAGATAGATAGATAGATAGATAGATAGATAGATAGATAGATAGATAGATAGATAGATAGATAGATAGATAGATAGATAGATAGATAGATAGATAGATAGATAGATAGATAGATAGATAGATAGATAGATAGATAGATAGATAGATAGATAGATAGATAGATAGATAGATAGAAACGCTGAAAGTGACAAAGGTTCGCTAAGAAATGTTTCGCATTAAAAAAAAAAAAGTTGCCCGGGAATATAAAAGCTTGGACGAATTCCGAGGGAGCCCCCCTCCCCCTTGTCTACGTGCCTGGCTCCAGGTATACCTTTCATATCGAATCAACTGACTGGGGTTGCTTTAGATGCTTAACATGAAATCTCTTTATACACTCTGCTGTCAGCGGTTTTTGCTTGTAGCTTTAGTAAGTGAGCTCAGAGTTTTTTATTTTTCCCGGTACGCTGAGGTGCACTTGAAGTCGAATGAAGCACCACGGACGTATCGTTGGCTTAGGTGCATGCCTCAAGTCTGACAGAAGATGGACGGAATAGTTTAGTTAAAATCGTTGCACAATACGACGCTTGTGGTCTTTCTGAAGGCAGTGTTGCAGGGCTGTTGATGGCAAGGAGCCCGGGAAAAATGCCTCATATGAGCAAAATTCCTAATATTAACTTCAGGGCAAAGTGCGTTTCGTTACGTTGTAGAGTACATTCGAAAACCACCTGTGCTGAGCGTCATAACTCGCAAGCCCAAGTTGTGTTTATATTCTCACGCCTCCGCCATCCGCACGTAACATAAACTCTGTGCCGTGAACCTTACTTTGTGTATCATTTCTTACACTGTGCTTTTGTGTATACGTATAGCAGTCTCTGGTGCAAGCTATCCTTCTACTCTGTCCCCCCCCCCCCCTTCCCGCGGTGGCGGCCCGCGCTCGCGCGCCGCCGCAGCTCAGCAGACGGAGAATAAACAACCATGCCGCACGGACGTCTCGTCTCGCAGTCAATCCATCCGCCACATGCTCTCTACATAACCAATGGGCCTTTTTCATGAGGGTAGTCTGCGCATGCGCGTCGGCGGCGACGACACATGCGCCATGTTTTTTGAGGGTCACAGCGTGGCGACAGGAGCGAACTGAGCGCCACCTGGAGTGGCAGATTTGCAAAATTTTTCGAAAAATACCAGGCCTCCGAGAATGTCTACCGGCACGCAGCGGGCAACTTCGGAGGCCATGGACCCACAGTTTCGATTTCAGCGGTCTCCACTAGAGGCGCTGTTCAGACCTGAAAAAGGCCCATTTTTCTGGCAACGTAAATGCTGCGTGGTAATTCACTGTGATTGTTTGCCATTTTGCTTGAATATATTCGTTTTCCTATTTTAGGCCACCGTAAAGTTTACTGTTACAAATCACCAGGTAATCGGAGCCATAAGTGGCAACAGTGTGAACAGAAGTAGTATCCTGGGATTTTTTTGTCATTATACAATACGTCTGTGACGTTTCTGGATGGCACAAGGTCCCCGGGAGAAGAAATGTTAAAAGATTGTATGTTAATGGAGTTGTTGCTAACGAATGCTTTACGCTAACAGATAGCAGATAAGTAGAATATGAAATATTGGCGCAGCTTGCACTACTGTTGCGAGGCTAGAACCAACAGTAGAGCTAGTGTTCGAACTCGTGAGGAAGAAACTGCCCACCCAAGGCCGTGTCCGTGCACCGCTTAAACGACATGGGTGTGGCGGGAACACCCCACTTGACAAATAGTACGCGATTTCTTTTGCGGGAACATTTCCGGTTACTAGTGGTGCGTGATTTTACATCATGTGACTATGTTAAGTAACACTAGTCACATGACGTAAAATTCCGTACCACTTCATTATGGCGGGAACATGTCACGCGACTATAGTAGGATACAACTTTAGAAGGCATTTCAAAGAACGTAAGAATGGGCTTGGTGGTGGTGATGCATGGTGAAACTTAGGCGCACAAAAAAAAGACACGGACAAACAAAGTGACGACTGGACGAAGCGCATCGTCCAGTCGTCACTTTATTTGTCCGTGTCTCTTTTTTTTGTGCGCCATAAGTTTCACCATTTAGAAGGCATCGGCATTTCCTCCTCAAAGGCGGATGAACACAAGCCTGCACCAATGGGCGCGCACTCTGAACTGACGTCATGAGCGGGACGGCCGGTGGCTCCGTCATCGGAGAACATCGGTGCGGGCATGAGCGGGACCATTTCTTTAGTCGCGGAGGCGATCGGCTGCCGCGCTTCGGTCGTCTGGGCGGGGCCTCTCCTGCCTTCTAAAGTTGTATCCGACTGTAGTGTTGCGTAGTTTTGGCGGCAACATGTGACGTGACTAGTGTTGCGTGTTTTTGGCGGGAACATGTTACGTGACTAGTGTTATGTGATTTTACGTCACGTTACCCTCCTCTTTTCTTTCCCTCTTTCTTTTTATCAACTCCACTTTCTTTCTATCTCTATTTCTTAATTTTCCTTTTTCTCTATCTCCATCTATCTCTTTACTTCTCTCTCTCATTTACTTTGTCTCTCAACTCGTTCTCTCGCCCATCCGAGTTATTGCATACCACGCCGGACAAATAGACGCAGCGGGAGAGCGTGCGCCGGGCGCACGTATGACGCAGAGGATAAAGAACAGGATGAAGAAAGCGCACGCCGGCATGATGATGATAGTTTTTGGCGAATGCTATGCGGGGCTAAGCCGAGCATAAACAGCACCGCTGTTAAATGTCATCGCACTTTTATGCCATCTATGCATACACGATGCTCCACATAAAAATATCGCTACCAGCGTTGTTGCTGCGGTACACTTGTCGGGTGATTGGGTATTACGAAAACGGTAATACTCTTACGGACAAGGTGAGACCGCACAGCAGTAGGTGCTCCATCGTGCGAAGGCTTCTTATTGACGTGCTTGTAAGCAGATGGCAACCCGCTCGCTTGACGACAAGTAGAGCTGCGACACCTATCAATTACAAAAGTGACAAGTAAAAACTGATGACAGCGCAGCGTGGAAAGATGTGTCATGTTAAGCAACCAAAGCAATCTCGGTAAGTTGTTTCGGAATGAAACTGATATACTTTGAGCAAGAAAGAAACAGAACCTTGGGAATACGAACAGATATTTCAATAAAATTAAAAAACGTTCTTCGTAGTTAAGAAATTTTCAAGCAAACATTTTTGTACATAGGCGTTTGCTGCTTCGTAGTATAGATCTCATAACAAATTTGCAACTGTATCAAAGTATCTTAATTAAAAATTGGGAGGTATCATATCGGATACAATTATTCCTGTAGTATCTTGTATCTGTATCTGTATCTGTATGTCCGAGTATCTTGTATCGCATCGCGATACAATTTCAAAGTATCGTTGCCCAGCCCTGGACTAAGATAGTATATAAGATACGTGTATCTTAGATACTGTCCAGATACCGTTTTCTTCTGTATTATTTCCCTAGCCAGACGCAAATAGTCTTTTAGATGCGAAGCATCTCTTGCTCGGGGGTATGTCCCTCGGCGTCGGCCTGGTAGTCCGCACTCACACTAGGCATGCGCAACTCTCCTCCTCCGCTCTCTCCAACAGCTGCGCGTTGCTCTCTCCACTTCTCTCCCAGCAGCAGCTTGCGCATCTCCTGCGTTCTCACTTCTGCTGTCGCGGCGCATGCGCTACTCTCCTCCTCTAGTCTCCTCTCCTTCAAGTGGTAGAGCGCTGCGCGCGTTCAGTCCAGCGCTCCTCTGAAATGCGGGCTCGACATGCCGAAATTCTCCCCTGCGCAGCACCACGATGAGTGCCAGCGCATGCGCGTCCCCTCCCCCTCTCTCTCCTGTCCTACCATGCTCCCCTCTCGCGCGCCTGTCGACCGCGTTCCCCGCTCGCCCTGTGTCACTTGACTCCTCTGAAATGCGGGCTCGACATCAGGGTTGCCAGTTTTGGCTACTTTGCGCCAAATTGGCTACTTTTTTAGGCCGGTGGCGGCAGAAAAATCGTCTTGGCTTCTTGGCTCCTTTTTGGCTACTTTCTTGTCCCCTCGATTTGAGCAAAATTATCAATATCTGTTGACGTCGCAGCCACTGGTGTTCGAGTGTATGGTGCCAAAACATGGCAGCCAAAGCGTGCACCCTGCTCCAATAACTGAATTTTCCATTTTGATTACGCGGATAATGAATTTTAATGAAAAGGATGGCGCTGTGGCTTAAGCAGGCGTAAGGTTCAATGGTCGAACATAACAAATATATTAAAAAAGACTACACGTGTATAACCTGCCAGTCAAGCAGGCGTCGTGCTCACTAAACAATGCTTTTGGATAGCTGGTCGGGACTCAGCGGTAGCTGTTGCATGGGCCTGTTTTTTCAGATCACCCATTGCTGAACGTGGCTTTAAACCGAAATTGTACGTAAACAGGAATCGAAAGCGCTCCGCATCCAGGGCACTGTGCACTCATCGACATTGGAAATAGTATATCCGACATTTCAAGTGAGAACTGAAAAACCAGGACACGAGAGGAAAAGGCGGTAACACAAGCGCTCACTAATAACAGCTGTTAGTGAGCGCTTCTGTTGCCGCCTGTCGCTTTCGTGTCCTGTTTTTTTTTCTTTGGTGCTCTCTTTAGAATCTCGTACCGACTCACCCAACAAACAATCCTTCTTGGATATCCGACGAACTCCTTCTATCGTTTCTTAGACTTAGTACGGATTGCGACTCTGGATTCGTCATCACGGAAGAAATTTTTGCGAAAGGGCTTCAATTTATGTTTCAATGCAGTAACTCATGCCGTAGACTCAATTTTATTGTCGCAACTTCTAGTCATTTCAACAAACGTCACGCTAGGCACGTAGAGAGAGACTCATTGTTTTTCAACAGCGCGAACACTATGTCGTCATGTATGAAATGATTGCTAAAGTCAAGAATTTATGCTGAAATCTCCGGAATTATGATGTTGAATTGTTCAGGCAGCACATTTTTACAATTTCGCCGGAAGGCTTTTTGCATTTAGTCATTTAAATACAAATGTAGAAGTGGATTTCACACATGCGTGGCTGCTTTTGGCTACTTTTACTGTCCTTGGCTCAAGTTGGCTACATTTTGGCTACTTTTTCCAATTTTCTGGCTATTTTTTGTATTTTCGACCTGGCAACCCTGCTCGACATGCCGAAATTCTCTCCTGCGCAGCGCCGCGATGAGCGCCAGCGCATGCGCATCCCCTCCCCCTCTCTATCCTCTCCTACGCTGCTCCCCTCTCGCGCGCCTGTCGACCGCGTTCCCCGCTCGCCCTGTGAAAATTAACGGCCAGGCTAGAGGGAAGACACGACGCGCGTAGTGTTCCTCTTCGCGTTCCACGACGCGAGGTCGGTAGCATGCCCAACGAACGCCAACGGAACGCGATCGTGCAAGTGCTCCGGCTTCACATCGCCTCATGGTTCCCTTTAGCGGGAGATGGTGTAATTTTATTGATCGCTAATAGTGAACAGGTGATTGATTACTCAGTAAGTCTTCAACAATGTTAGTCTTGATACTGAAACGTCCGCATTAAATCGGAGGAATGTAATAATTCACGGCAAGATCTTCATATAATACACCACTCGTTTTGACGGCGATGCTTACGTGCACCTTGAATGAAGCTTCGGTGTTCCGTGAAACTTGTGCGAATTCTGCGACTTTTATCGCGTATGCCTGCGTATATTGGTAAAATAGTATTGTGAATATTAGCTCTTAGATACAGCTCGCGTACAATTTTAAATATCTACCTGTATTTACAGACAGTGACGCTAAAAAGACGTCAAGAACAAAGGTTCCTACATGACCAGTCCTTGTGCCGAAACAGCTCTAGTTATGTATTGTTAACCTTGGTTGGCATTCTCTGAACTTCGCGGTGTCTACAGGGATTTCCACTCCTTGTTCTTTTATGTAGGACTTTGTTCACTTAAGTCGACTTAATTTGATAACTCGCCCCATCAAAAAGTGCGGCTGCTCATTCCACTAAACGATATGATCAGGAAAAAGCGGATTACAGTCGCATTGTCCAATATATTAAGATATAGGCCATTCCCAGCACAAACTGTCTGCTCTCCTAACTGCGCATTGAGGCGTCAGATTTGACCTATGCATTGAAAGTGCCGTTATATAGAAGTCAGCCTTGGCTAAGGGGAGAAAATATGTGCTATGCTAGACGACTTTTTCGCTCTAAACTGCACGGTGTTGCCTTTAGTCAGTGACCGACACTGTTTCGCATCATGTTGAGTCGATATCTGTGTCTACACCCAGTGACACTTGTGAGTCCCATGAAGTCCCCAGACGAGCCTGCTCCTGTCCCAGCTGTCGATGAGGCACTTCGGTAAGTTTCTCTGTTTGTTCTCACGAAACTGTTTGATATACCTGCAATAGCACCGAAGAATGGAAGTTCTCAGAAAAATAAACGTTCGAAGAGACTAAAGAAATCGTCGAAGGGCTACCGCTAGAGCAACGTTTCGGCAAATGGGAGTTGTCAAAGAAAGACTCCTCGTGGAAGGGTTGGCGCAAGCGACATTCGTCATTCCAGGACATCACACCTCTCGCTTCTCCACACTTGCAGGGACCATACAGTTGAGATATAAATACTCGGAGCACGTCGTATTGTGCCACGTCTAGAAAAACCTGCCTATATATTGTGTAAATAAAAATAAAAAAGTATAACAGTGCTAAATACTTGTTCAGCGGGGACAAAAAGAAACCAACACTGAGAAGGACAAGCACTGACTTTTTAATGGAAACCTTGAAGGAAGAGAATTTTTGAGGGCTCGTTTTCTTCTTGTTTGACGCAACGTTAATGAAAACGAGCTGATAGTGAAGCCAAGGAAAGTATAGGGAACGTTAACTATACTGATGTAAGCATTGTAGTAATATTGATACAGATGTGAAGAAAGTAAAGTCGACGAAAAGACAACTTGCCGCCGGCAAGGACCGAACCTGCAACCTTCGGATTACGCGCCCGATGATCTCACCAATTGAGCTACGGCGGCGGTCGTCCCTTCGTCCACATTTGTGGCGTATTTATGTGCATCCAAACCCTGGGAGTGTTAGTGACTTATTGGTCAGCTGTCCACTCGTTAAAAGATCACATGCGACGTGACGCCAGCTGACAAAGATTGTTCCACACTCGCCGTCATGGCTGCGGGCGGCCCTGACTAACACTCGCAGGGTTTGGATGCACATAATTACCCCGCAAAAGTGGACGGGGGGACGACCGCCGCCGCAGATCAATTGGTAATAGCATCGGGCGCGTATTCCGAAGGTTGCAGGTTCGGTCCCTACCAGTGGCAAGTTGTCTTTTCATTGATTTTACTTTCTTTACTTCTCTATCAGAATTATACTACAGTACACTTAAAAACTGTACAGTTAACGTCCCCTGTACTTTCTTTGGCTTCACTATCTGCTAGTTTTTATCATGGAAATCCTAGTTGCACACAAGAGCTATATAGTTGTGAACAAAACCAATTTAACGTTGTATGAAACATCGATAGAGCGGGATTCAATGAAGTAATTGCACGTGCTTCCCTAAAAATGGTAGTTCCTTCTGTGTTAAACGGGCGAATGGCTTGCTACTGCATGACATGCCTACATGCACTGTGTGAGTGGTCTCATGATTTCCTTGTCAAGATGTACTTTTGGGTTAGTTGGTTCATAACCGCAGTAGAACACAAGGCGCACTAACAACTGAAAGTTTATTCATTATCTGCACAGAATAAATTGTGTTACGTGTCCTTCTCCTCGGCTGGTCTGTTGTTTTCGCCGGCGCTGTTCTACTGCGCTCATGATTTCATTTCTTGTGGGCGTTGGTTGTTTCCCGACGACTTTGGGTTTGTTCAGAGAAGCAGACAGTGACCACCACGAAACATTGACAACCCTCCTCACCTCCCACCCACAAACCCCACCACAACACCACCTCGTTTGCCACGTTGTAACCCTCCACTTTCGTCGTTTCCGACAGTGTTAAGTATCTGCAGGACTCTAATGGGCCTTTCCTCTTACAGAGCTGAGAACGAGTTGCGCGTGATCCGGATGCGCAAAGTTATGCTGCTGTCAGTCGCCTATGCCGCGAACATCGGTGGCACGGGATCGGTGATTGGCACTGCGCCCAATTTGATCGTACAGGCACTGTACACCAAGTAAGTGAGCTAGCCACCACGCCGCGATAGAATGAACAGCGCGCAGCGAACAAAAAAATTGGGCTATAATGGGATCGTTTGCTGTCAAACTGATACGGCGCTCCATGCGTACGGCAAGCAATACTACGTTGAAGAGACCTCATTGCACGCATTGGCGATCGATTAGTATATAGTGCGCCGCATATAAAAAAAATGCACGCAGACGTGCTTCATGTTATTGAATGTAGCATATAGTTATCATACTGCCACTCACGTTTATAAGCTTTATTTTTACATGTTCGGGTTTCTGCCAAAAAAACTGTTAGCGACGCTCGGCGCAGAGCACGCCTCAATGCTTGAGAAGCTTCGCGATTATTTGAGATCATTCTGTTAAGATTACGCGCAGGACGCAAATAGTCAAGTCTATTCGAGAGCTCACGCTAACACAAGTGATGACGCTGGAAGGTTCGATGACTGCTTTATAAAAGACGACGCACTCCACTGGCGATCAGATTACTCGACGGTAGACGACTGTTCACGCCGGTATCAGTTTACAGCCTGAATCGCTTGCAGGTTATGTTCTCATTTTTCAGACACAAGTTTGCAAAAAATGTTTTGTCTTGAACACGATGACTGCCGCCTTCGTCAACGTTACGACCATGTGACAATATGTCGCAACTTATCACGTACATGTTGCATAGGAGCGGTAGTAGATGTGAGCCGCCTTACTACCCAATATCACGAGACCAGTATACGGTGTAATAATGATTCTTAGCGTACGGATCCTTTAAAAAATTGGGCTACTTCATGTACGAAAGCTTCTAAGCTGACAAACAAACGTCGCCTTGATTTTGATGCCTTGATGGCCGCTCAGTATCGGTTGTCAAAGCCAACCAGCAATAAGCACTAGTTGGTGTAGTGTCAGATGTAGCTCTCGGAGTTCAGTGTGACTACACGCTAGCATTCATAAGCATGCTCGAAGTCTCCTCCTCGTCGTCTTGGCAGACTACTCTTCGCTGCCGCAGAACGTTTAATAGCTAAACACAATGTTAGGGGTCCAATTGCAGCGCTATCACAATTTTTTATAACAAATAGAATCAGCAGATACATATCTAATAAATATTCTGATGAACTTTTCTTACATCGCGATTGCCGCACAGGTTTATAGGTGTCAAATAAGATCGCGTTGTCTACTAGCGCAAATGTGCTCAGAATTTGAATATTTGTGTATTCGTCGACTGCACTTGTTCACAAAATTTGCGCCCTCCATTGTCATACAGTCAGCGTCCTGTCAGCGTCCATTGTCATACAGTCACGCATACAGTCAGCGTGAAATTTATGTAGCTTGCCTTGTTTCTAAAATTATTGGCAGTTTTAATTTCCATGGCCATTTTTGTTACGCTATAGTCGTTCTTTGGTTGCACTATTTCATACATACGATGCTAATGTCAACGGCATTTTCACGCTCGCAGGCAGTTCAAGCAAGACGACCTCACCTTCCTCGCGTGGATGTTGTACAACGTGCCACCAATGCTGCTCTGCACTTTTCTGGCGTGGCTTTACACGCAGTGGATCGTGGCCAAGCTGACGTAAGCAAGCAAGGTCGAATTCTGATACCCGAAAATAACAGTCCTTAGGAATGTCAGCGTAGTCTGTTATCTAATTTTGTCACTGTACAGCGAAGCTGTATATGACCGTGCTAAAGCAAAATTCGTTCGTCCCATGTACAGAAAAACTTCTACCGCGTGTTTGCCACAGAAAGTGGCAAGTCCCACCACTCACCACTGGTTCATTAAAAATGAAGGGAATACACTGGCGGCAAACAACAATTAAGATTCTGGACTGACGCAACGAATACTGAGCAAGAGTTTAATGAACCATCGAAATTAACCCAGAAATAAACACCGACGCCGCGCGTTTGTTTCTCTGGTTAACCAACTGCACGGAGTACTTGGGCGATGATTTGTTTTTTACCTGAATTGTAACAGTGCAGAAGAACGCGTACGAACAGACTCTCATGAAAAAATTACTTGAGCAATGTGGTCTTCAGAGCTGTTGTTTAGCCTTCTAAAGAGACCTGCGTTAAACGTCTTTTCTTTTTTTTTTAGAGATCAGACGTCCAAAAGAAAACGGTTCATGCTTACTGCTGCTTTGTTTTCGTACAAACACTGGAAAGATCGTATTAGATTATTCAGTGTAACACTTCGCACTTTTGCTCGCTGTGCTTGTCAATTGCAAAAAGCATCTAATTGCTTTTGTCTACTGGCCTATGTTAGTGTCGATGATGCGCCTGGTCGAGGATTGTTGCCTAGAAACTTATAAAATGTGTTTGGTGTACTGCAGACAATGGAATTGACAGTGTCGCCGTGTTCTAAACATAATTAACAAGTGCTGGGGACCAAGCACTAAATTGTTTCGGTGCTCTTATTTTTAAGAAACTACACGAATAATGATTGCGAGCGTTAAGCTGGACGATTTGGAACATACCACGTGCTGTTGCATCAAAAATTTTATCAAATCGGCAGAATCTGATACCAACAATTTTTCTTTCATTAGTGTACGCAGCTTGCTATAAATTGTAACAGTGGTAAATGTTTATTAATATGAACTATAATTTTAAATATGTGAATGAAAATACATAAACTCTATGGGAGTAGGCGCCAACGATGACGTCGTCCCTTTGATGACTCTCAGTGATGACGTTGTGATGCGCACACGCTGTACGTATAGGTGTGCGAGAGTCGACGCCATATGACAATGCGTGCAATGATAGATTATTTTTCCAACTATAAGTTTGCAGCTTATATCTCATCCTGACAATTGCTTGTATTCCTCTAGCGACGCAATATTTATTCATTAGGCTCAAAAAATCAATGTCGTATTGAGCTTCCGTAATGTCATATTGTTTTGTGCGCCAAGTAAACTTCGATTTCGCGTGATCTTCTAATTTGCTCTGTTCCAGACCAAAAGGCACGGAACAAGAATGTCGCGAGAAGATCAAGCAGGAACTCGAACGCCGCTACAGCAACCTCGGACCAATGAGGTGAGCTGAGAAATAATTTGATTCCATCGTTCTGTTGAATGACTCACACATTTATGAAACAACGCCTGCATTGCATGAAGAGGGACCCCTCAGTAGGACCTCCGTGTGGCCGGCACCATCTTGATGTGCATTCACGATGCGCCCGCGGCATCGAAGCAGCGTATAAGATTGATTGATTGATTGATTGATTGATTGATTGATTGATTGATTGATTGATTGATTGATTGATTGATTGATTGATTGATTGAATGAATACCTATTGAGTACGTTCTCTCACGGTTACGGAAAAAATGAATGCTGAATGGATAACACTAGCTCCAACAAGTGCGGCCCAGCCCTACTCGTGTTTGTAACGTATATAGGAGAAACACCAAACGTGGACACAAAACGTGGTGCACTTTCGTATATCACCAATGGCAAGTGTTCTTTTGGGCAAAAGGGCTGCTGTGCTTCTGAGCGATTTCAGGGAACGTAATAAGGAATGTGTGAAGCGTGGGTGGAACTTTGACATATTCGTGTGTGTGTATGGCTCGTACAGAAAATATTCAATGAAATAAAAGCAACCTCAATTTGGCATAAAGTAAAAAGTACTTATACTGGCGGCAGGAAAAACAAAGATTCGTAAAAGTGACGGAGTCCTTAACGAGCTTACGCAACTTTCAAACTTTCTTCCTTTACTGGGAAACGTAAAGAGGAAGGGTAGAACTGACATTTCACACTTCTACACGGTGAACAGATTACATCTGCAAATAAGCAACAAAGATCTGCTAATGCGAGTCCATTATTAAGCTTAACTTAAAAAAAGTGCGCTGGCTTTTAGTGTAATGCTCACAAATGCTTTTAGCTGTCATTCAAGATAAGCTTGTCATGAGTTACCAATTTCGGTGGCGGCGGCGGCGTTGTACGAGAAAAAACCGGCACCGGCGAGTGTACAGGAATGCAGCCCTCGAATTTACGCCGGTCGCATGCGTATATGTACGCACCGTTTTCCAATAATTTATGCTTTCTCGATCGTGCACTTGTGGTGATCAGCCGTTTATTTCGCAGTCTGATCTTTTATCGAGGTTACTTGTCATTCCACATTGCCACATTTCATTGTTGCCTGGATATGAACGCATGACCGCTGTTGTTCACTATAGGAGCTGAAGTGTTGCTCTGCTAAGCACGTGGATGTAGGTCCAATTTCTGGCATGGAGGAATGAAACGGTCAGGAGGAAGCATTGCGTAATGCGAAAAATAAGAAGAAGAAAGAAAGAAAGAAAGAAAGAAAGAAAGAAAGAAAGAAAGAAAGAAAGAAAGAAAGAAAGAAAGAAAGAAAGAAAGAAAGAAAGAAAGGCACGCAGACGGCAAGCTTCGCTTGTTATTCATAATCATCATCATCATTAGCCTGTGTACGCCCACTGCAGGGCAAAGGCCTCTCCCATGTTCCGCCAATCAAACCGGTCCTGTGCTTTCTGCTGCCACGTTATACCTACAAACTTCTTAATCTCATCTACCCACCTAATTTTCTGTCTCCCCCTCACGCGTTTACCATCTCTTGGAATCCAGTCAGTTAACCTTATTGACCACCGGTTATCCTGCCGACGTGCTACGTGCCCGGCCCGTATCCATTTTTTCTTCTCGATTTCAACTATGATATCCTTAACCCCCATTTGTTCCCTGACCCACTCTGCTCTCTTCCTGTCTCTTAAGGTTACACCTATCATTTTGCTTTCCATCGCTCGCTGCGTCGCCCTCAATTAAAGTTGAACCCTCTTTGTAAGGCGCCAGGTATCTGCTCCGCTTGTAATTACGAGGAATTAAACTGCGCTGGGGACGAAACAGCAAAGCGGAAGCATATACAGGACGAACTTATACGAACATATACACAGAAACTTGCCTCCTAGAAAAATGCGCGTGCGCAATAAGTCATGAATGCGTGAAGATAGTACTCTCCCCGACCAAGGCCCCCTATCTACCCAAGAACATCAAGCTCTTTCTTCAAGAAATACACAGACGTTTCGCTGACGCACCTATGGGACATGTCTAGCTATCTTTGACGCTTCCAGGATTACACGGGCGCTTTGGCCCTTCGCTCGCCCTGACACCTTCGTCCCACCAAAAATTGGCTTGGCACATGTGCAACAATAAACTGATATATTCTTCCCGCTGTCACCTGCCCCCATTTTCCCAATAGGGGAATGGCTCCTGGTTTCTGTTTATAACAGTTCAAACAAAGAGCGAATTTCCTGTTGGTACATCATAACCAAAATAATGTTCGAAACATCTTGGGGAGTGTGCCAAAATTGTTTCACGTGTTCGGTCTAGAAGGCAATACATATTTTATCTCTATGGACGGCCATAGCCTGTGCCTATATATTTGTGTTAAGGCAGTAGTAATTGCTGCTTCCGTAGCAAAAGAAAGCTCGGTTGCTTTCGTGAATTCATGATGGTGAAGCGCTAAAAGAAACGGGGACTTATGGCGCGTTCACACTTGGCCTTGATGGGGGCGAAAGCGGCAAAACTCGCCGGAAGTTCACTCGCTTCGCCGCCTAAGCGGCCGGAAAACCACGCCGCGAGGCGGACGCGAAAAAATCGGTCCGAGACCGATTTTTCCGCCACGCGAAAGCGGATCGCCTTTCCGCTTCACGGGACCGCAAATTCAACATGGCGGCCAAGGCGTCGGCGGTGGCTCGCATCGGCGCATTCGCAAACTACCCGTGCAGCGCGACAAGACTCACAGCCTCGACAAGGACGCGTTCCTCGAGAACCTGGTTTGGATTACGATTGACGAGAACACTGGAAGTAGAAAAAAGGTGTAGCAGCAGCGAGTCGGCGTGCCCCAACGTGCCTCGCGTTTTGCAAAGCCGGGTGAATCCGCCGCCGCCGCCACTGCTGCCGTGTCCGCTTATGTGGTTTCTGCTGGTGTATCTCCCGAAACGGCGGTTTGAAAAGGTGAAAGCTATTTATTTTGCGTGTTTTGCATACTTAACTTGAATTTGGTACGAAATTAAATGCTCAGGAAACGGGGAAAAGAGAATTAATTCTCGAAGTGGCGAAGGCCGCGGCGGCGGCGACAGTATGCGGGAGAGGCAGAACAAATGTGAACATTTCCGACGCGCGCGAAAACGGTTTTCCGGACGCTCTGGCGCTTTCGCTTTCTCTTCGCTTCTCAAGTGTGAATGCGCCTTTACGAAGAACACAGGACGCAGAGCTACTAGCAACTGAGTTTATTTTGAATACAACGCCCTCATATATAGAAAAAGTACGTCATCACTTCATGTTAACACGTGATCATAAAAAAGAAATAAACAGATGAGAGATAAAAACCGCGCATGCACCTCTACCAAGGCAAGAAATGCACTTCATTTTACGTTCTCTCTAAAAAAGCAACTTCACAATCCGATAGCAAAATGGATGGTTTAGAATACCTGCCAGTTGGGCGTGTTGGTATACATTCAACAATGCTTTCGTGAAGCGGCAAGTTCCTTACATAAGGAAATATTGCCTTTCATTCGTTTATAATACAGATCTTTTTGTATTGGTGCCTATACGCGTGACGCAGGCGGTACAGTAAGCTCGTCGAAAGTAACATATGTGCATCGTTGCCAAAAAGAACGGATATCCTGCTGCGCAATAAAACATTTTGAAATATCGACGCGCACAGTTGTCTTCGCTGCGCAAACATTTTTTTAACACGAAAGTGTTTTATGCCGGGGTCCACCAAGACTTCAGTGGCGTATTTTAGGTCACGGAAATGACGTCGAAAAAATTTACAGAATCAGATGGCAAATAAAAAAATCACAGCATATCCACGGGGTGAATGATGATGAGTGGGGCGAAGCTACGGAGGGAATCATCTGTAAACCGTGAAACTCTTCCGTGAAATGCGCCCAGTACATAATATAAAGAGTGTGAAACATCGTGTATATATTAAACATCAAACTTTTATTGTACTGTTGGTTTACGTGGTCCCTTCATTATCACTTGTGATCGGTGAAATGCAAGGAAGAAGTCCGCTCCCGAGCGAAAGAGCGCCAAGAGCGAACGCATTCCCCGCTCGCCCTGTGCGAATTAAAGGCAAGGCTAGAGGGAAGACAGGACGCGCGTTCCACGACGCGAGGTCGGTAGCATGCCCAACGAAAGCCAACGGAACGCGATCGTGCAAGTGCTCCGGCTTCGCATCGCCTCATGGTTCCATTTAGCGTCCCAAAACCAAATATATTGCTCAAGGTGTGCCTTGCGTTTTTCGTAGAAATAATTTCTTTATCATGTACATTAAGACGAAAAGTTGAAAGCTCACTAGAGTGTATCGCCCGCAAAGTATGTCTTTAGTGTGATTTAACTCTCGTACGGCAGGGTCCTCGCGCCGTTGCCGGTCCACCTCGCCCGTTGACGATCGGGCGAGGTGGCTACATACAACTACTACTACTACACTTTAAGAAAAACATCTGGCGTTCTTTCTTTCTGCTTTTACAAAACATCTGGCGTCTTTCGTTGGTTTATTTCATCAATCAACGGCGTTCTGAACAAAATTTTTATTGTTTAATCACGCACAGGAGAAATCTCACCAGGCACTACCTTGGAGGTAAACAATGGCTGCTAATGGGAATGAGAGACAGAAGAAGTCGGCTTTTAGCTAACACTTACACTTCTACTAACGTTTCCTACTGGAACATGCCAATGGCTGCTAATGGGGAATGAGAGACAGAAGAATTCGGCTTTTAGTTAACGCGCACGCTGCGAATTTTTTATTGTTCAACAACGCACAGGAGAAATCTCCCACCGGCACCACCTTGGAGGTCAAAGCGTAAGACTTGTTACGCACTACTACGATGACGACGATTACGAGGGACGAACGGGTGCGCTTCGCCCCTAAAAGTTCTGTCAACGGGCGTCGAACTCACGACCGCTCGGTCCGCAACAACACATACCGGGCACGCTATCCACTGCGCCACGGTCGCCGAACCTACAGGCGTTACAAACGCGCCTTTTATATCTACCACTTTCCCGATCGGCGGGGTGGTGTTGCCCTCTGGGAGTGGTAAGGTAAAGTAATTCGTCACTGCTGCGGCCTCTGCGATTAGTACCTGCAACGCGTTATACGTCAGTCCCATTCGGCGCGTTTTCAATAGAAGTTCAATTTTGTCAATGCCTTAAAACACCGCGAGGTGGCGACCTTAGCTCATGCGTCGTAATGCGTCGTAGGGTGCCTTGTAGAGCACTGCACGGGCCGTAATTCTCGGCCCGGGCCCGGTCCGGGCCCGGAACTCGTTCAAATATACCCGCCCGAACCCGGCCCGGTGACTCAAAATGAGACCCGGGCCCGGCCCGAACCCGATAAAAAATTCCGCCTACCCGGCCCGGCCCGGCCCGACCCCAGATCAGGCCCGACTGGGGCCCGACCCAGTAATCTAGGTGGTATTGCCCGAACATGGAATCGACAGCAAGGTGTTTCAAGTGGCAAATATCTGCGCTTTGTTGGCGCATATTTCGCTAACAAACGGCAATTTCTTGTAAAAAAGGGCTCACGGTGCGAACAGTTGAGCGGAGATATTGGATAGAATGAATGTTTGTTCGGCAGTGGTATACTGCACCCATTTTTTCTGCAAATACACTGGGGATCTTGAAGGGCGTTTTGTAGCAGACATTGTAGCAAGGAAAGTGATTTCCAGTACGAGTTCAGTTTCGATAGGGTGCGCAATAACAACAAAGGATGGATTGATGGATGGATAAACTTTATTATGGTCCATCGGAACGCGCTCTATCACGTTGCGGGCCGCTCCGACATCGGAACAGAAAGAGAAAGTCTCTCTGCTGCGTCGCGGGCCCGTTGGACTGTCCATATGGCAGTTCTTCTAGCGCGGAGCTGGTAATAGCAGCCTCCCATTTGGACGGCGTGATGACTTCGCCGCCGCGTAACACGGAGCACCGCCAGAGCATGTGTTCTAGATTGGCTAGGCAGAGAACGAAACGCTCACTTCACTTTGTTTTTATTGCACTCTATAGCCCATTGAAATTTATAGCATGCTCTAACCACAAAGCCAATCATGCACCCTTCTCCATATGTAGCACCTGTCTTCACCATTCTAGCACCGTGCCACAGCAGGAGAAACACAGGAGAAAAAACCAAATTTGTGACCGTTGTTGTAAATACACTATTCTAGGTAAAGGTATGGAACCGCGTGCTCCACTTGTATGCGTATAAGCAGCCGAAAGGAAGGAAAAAACCATTTGTCATATCATTATTTTCATACACCCCACCACGTCTAGTACACTCTTATTCAAGTACCGTATAACGTCCGGCACATAAACGGCCCATTTTTATTCCACCACAACGTACTGCATATAAGCAGCCCTTCAATCGCCATTAAGCGTGACAAATTCTGCGGTGACGGATTGGGCCCGCTATAGGGAGCTTTCACAAGCGGCGGAGGCGCTGCGCATTGTGGGTAGTCCGCCATTTTGAAGTCATAGTCAACCAAGCCGGGAAGCGCGCGCGTGCGGCAGCTCCGAGTAAACAAACAGACGTGCCGGCGCGATCGCGCATGTTGTTCTCGTGAGGAGCAGCGACCATTAACTACGAAGTCAGCGAAGACCAGAATGTACGCATCCACGCTCTCCCTTAAACACCGCCAGTAATACAACGAGAAAATCCAACTATCGGGAGTGGACCCGTTCACGCTGCAGGCAGCCGACTGTGAACTTGTGACCACTCGTCGATGCCTCGTACATTCGTGAATTTGTGGTTTGCGGACGTGTTTTGTTACGCGGCGGCAGCTCATTAGCGGCCACAACTTCGTGACAAGCGGCTGGGTAAGCGAGCCGCGAATGAAGCAAGTTGCTGCCGATAGCGGGATCATCATGACACAGGTAAGCTTGTAAGGACGTTTTAGATATTTATCTTTTGCATTCTTTTGTAAGGTGACAAGCCTCAAGTCGAAGAGTGGTTCCTGGGAAGGGTGACGGAGAAATCCTTGCCGCGCACGGCCTGAAACGGCGAGGCGTGTTCCCACATCGCAGCGCTCCTCTTTTACGTGGAGTACGGCCTGCGAGCGCGTGAAGAGCGCTCGTGCACAGACGGCTCCAAGAGCTGGTTCCCTACTGCCCATGAAAAAACTTGAGGTGCGGCCCGTTGCCGAAATGGGCTTGTCGTCATCGGCGATGAAGAAGTGGCGCATCGACACTGCAACAAGCCACTTGTGCACCGCAGCCTTGACCGCGACCAGTTTCTCGGCGTACTGATTGCAGCTGAGTATCGACCTGCAGTAGCGAGCACTCGTGTGTCGTTGGTGAGAAGTAGCAAAGGTGCCGATTAGCATCAGCTCTTCGAGAAAAGTGCAATAAGTTTAAGTTTTCATGAACTTTTGGCAAATATGCCAAGGTGTACAGCACGCTGCAATGTGCGAGCACGCCTCGCCGTTTCCGGCCATGCACGAGCAATGCGCAGCAAGGATTTCTCCGTCACCCTTCCCCAGGAAGCACACTTCGACGGGAGGCTTGATGCGGGCCTGCGAATGGGTCACCTAACAAAATAATGGAAAAGATAAACATCTAAAACGCCCTTAGAAGCTTACCTGTGTCATGACGATCCCGCTATCGGCAGCAACTTGCTTCATTCGCGGCTCGCTTCCCGACCGCTTGTCACGAAGTTGTGGCCGCCAACGGCCTTCCTTCCTTCCAGCTACTGTCGCGTTACAAAAACACATCCTCAAGACCACAAAATCGCGAATGTCGGAGGCATCGAGGAGCGGTCACAAATTCACATCCACTATGCAGTCGCCTGCCTGCAGCGTGAACGGGTCCACTCCGGATAGTTGGATTTTCTCGTTGTATTACTCGCGGTTGTTTAAGGGAGAGCGTGGATGCGTACATTCTGGTCTTCGCTGACTTCGTAGTTAATGGTCGGTGCTCCTCACAATAAGAACATGCGCGATCGCTCCGGCACGTCTGTTTGTTTACTCGGAGCTGCCGCACGCGCGCGCTTCCTGCTCGGTTGTCTATGACTTCAAAATGGCGGACTACCCACAATGCACAGCGCTTTCGCCGCTTGTGAAAGCTCCCTATATGCGGCCGCGAGCGGTCGCAACGCTTATATGGAGCCCGAGGCGGAAATGGCTCGAGCGGACGCAACGCTTATATGGGGCCCGACGCGAAAGGCGGACGCAACGCTTATGTACAGAGCCCCGCCTCCCTGACCTTCGCCTGTGTGAAAAGCCACAAATATGTTTTATTTTTAATAAAAATTATGGCCTGTAGCATATCACGATACTGCTGCCACCTACATTCTTTTTGGTTTAGACTGTAAGCTAACAGTTGCAACAGGTCTCGTACTGCCGGAGCATTCCCGTGAACACATGTGGTGCCGCGCTTACATGTTTATCGTGTATTGTGTGCGTTTATTGCGTGCTATCGTACGCGACATTCGTCGACTGGGCATTTTCCGCGTGTTGGGGCGTTCTCCTGCCTTGATCCAGTGGCGGATGATGGTCGTTGTTCGTTGCCACTCAACACAGCCTCACGGGACGCACAGCTTTGTGTCCGCGCTCAAAAGTGCTTTCTTGCTTCGTTCATCGATTACTCACGTTGATCGAGTGATCGAGTGTACTTCCGAAGACAATCCGCGTCCGAGTGTTTTGACAAGCGGCGACCGCGGTTCCACAGGAGCGGAAGCTTGAGCCTTTTGACGAGCGACTGTGCCAAACTTGGGTAAGTTGAAGAAGGTCGCTGAACTACGTAACTTTGTTACTTCATTGCATGACAACTGTTTGCAGTAACCGTCGTGTTGGCACAGCGAGGATGATAAACAGATACCCGATAGGCAGGTATGTTTTGTGCTTTGGGTGCTCTTATATACACCACCATAAATGACATGTTTGAAGGATTGCGCATTGCGCTACGCAATCTTATGCTCGATCATGCAGGCCTCGTGTCGTTGTGCTGTTATTCCTTGACTGTTTACTGTACGAGGTCATCGCTTGAGAGTGTTTCTAGAATCCCTTGTCGCCGTTAGAAAGTGTGTGCTTTTTTAAACACATGGGGTCGTCCCATAATGTTTTCACTGTGGTGATGCGAGAGTTCACCAAACTCGGCAATAACACGCAAAATTATCACAAGACTGGGGACGTGATACAGGGGCGTAGCCAAGGGGGGTGTTAGAGGGGTTCACCCCCCCCCCCCCCGAAATTTTCAGTTTTGCTTGCGTATATAGGCACGCACACATACAAACGCACGCACGAACATACATAAAGTATGGTTGAACCCCCCCCCCCCCCCGAAAAAAATTTCTGGCTACGCCCCTGACGTGATAGCAAACACACAGCCCTGACACGCGCACACGATGATGGATATGTTTTCGTGGTTGCGTCCCCGAGCTTTTCGCCAGAAATCCATGCAGTTGTTTTGTGGTTAGGATTTTAACCTAGCTGCCTCATAAATGTTTTTAAAGGAGCTCACTCGAAGTAATGTATTTGAGTGAATTACGTTACGTACTGGTACTAAGTGCACACTCCAACAAATGCGTACTTAATGTGAAGAAGCACATGTTTATATCAAATAGTGTTAGTAGACGAATATGTCAATTCAATTAGGTTAATTAAGCTAACACATGCTACTCTTTGTTTCAATATTGTGTGTTTGAGAAAATATGCGCGAGCTCATGTTCTGCCATTATATATTTTTTCTTAGCATCTTTAAGCACCGAGGTTCTCTATCACAAATAACTTAGATTGTGCTCATGTTGCGGAATGTGCTTTATTGTGTGGTGCTTTAAGTTATTGTATTTTCACGCTTTTTTTTTTACTTAGCATAGTACCAATATTGCTCTCTTACTTAAATGCATAACCAAGGTTTAGTATGCAGTGATTTAGGGTTTATTGAGCTTTGTAAGGTCATAAATTAAAAGAAAAAGATCTCAATTCTCATATATGTTTCCAGAAGTTCACAGAAAGTTGGAAAATATTATCGGTTTTGTGAAGGCCTTACATAACTTAAAATGAAATCAAATTGACAGCTCAACTCTACAAGACAAACTACACGGGAATTCGCTTTAGAGAACCAAAAGTTTGTTCCCTGAATGGCTTACATTCATGATGCAATACAATATGCATGGCTCATTCCCACCTCACACCAAGTGCACATGGACCACGCACGCTCTTTCATTTTTTTTATATTTCGATAAAAGTGTGCATATCGTTATTTTCATGTGGATCGCCCATAGGGCTATGTGCATATTTTCGGGTATTCCTTACAGTCTTGGGATAACTAGTTACTAGTAACGCATTACCGGTAACTAGTTACTTTTTTCGGTAACTTGTAACTGTAACTAGTTACTTTTAATTTATAGGAACTTGTAACGGTAACACTGTTACTTTTTTACAGAGTAACTGTAATGGGAAATACCGTTACAGTTACTTTCCCATATCCTTTCCACCTTTCATCTTTCCACAGCACGGCTCCCCTACCAATTTAGGGGTGGAAGTCGCTTAGAGAATTATCTACCCTGCAGAAGACCGAGGTCAGCAGTCAGTCTTTAACACAACTTAAGTTGACTTGTAAACTACATGTTGTAAATCAATCATTTTGCAACTGAAGAACTTGCTAAATTCAAGTAGTTTTTTTTTTTCGGCGTATATATCCTTTTTCTTACTTTAGCTTCTAGCTCTGTTCTTGGTGTACCGGTGGAACATCACGACGCCAAGTTTATATTCTCCTTCGTCCGAGGCTGCGCAATAATCGTGTTTGACTGACGGCTAGAAAGCAGCAGAGCGCGAAACGGTTGAGGAGGCACAAATACTGTGAACTAAGTAATTTTTCAAAACCTCTTTGAAACTAATTGTAAAAGGTTTACTCCAACTTAATACAACAATTATTAACAAAATCCATGGACGTTTTGCCTCCTATGCATGTGACATCCTCAGTATACACTGGCAACAAGAAAAGAAAAGGAAAGAAGGAAAAAATTTGCGGAGATCGACCAGTGTCCCATACGTCCGTGTAAACCAGTAGGGGAATGTGGTTGTTGCATGTTATAGTCGGATACAACTTTAGAAGTCAGCGGCATTTTCTCCTCAAAGGCAGATGAACACAAGCCTGCACCAATGGGCGCGCACTCGGGACGGACATCATGAGCGGGATGGCGGTGGCTTCGCCTTTCGAGAACATCGGCGCGTGCATGAGCGGGACTATTTCTTTTCTTTAGTCTCTCCTGACTTCTTAAGTTGTATCCGACTATAGTTACTATATATGCTACGACATGGCTCCTAAAGGTGCCATATGCAGTAACTATATTGCAAGCCGACGCGTCGCGGCGAATGAACCGCGATTCCAGGAGTTCCTTCCCCTCACCTTCGTTCACGAGCCAGCGTCGTCACAGTGTTACGTCAAAGCTATGCCCTGTGCTCCGGAAGTGTTAAACAAGCTCCATCTTAGAATGCGTTGCATGAGTTGCTTTAACAACATCCCGTTTTGCCTTCTTTAAGCCCGTTGATTCTTTCCTTCCGATTTCGCCGATGCAAGTCGTGTCGCAATGCCCGCATCGGGCTTGTATATCACCCTACTCTGATCGTCTGCAGTGTGCAATCTTTGGGTTTCGCGAACACATGCCCAGAGTATAACGGGACTTAGAAACGGTTTGTATGCCCGCGACGCAAAGCTAACGAACAGGGTCTGATACACCTTGAACATTATATGGAACAGACACAATGGACGTCGTCTTCATTCGTCACACACTCTCCGTTGCTATTTGCATGCGCTTCTGGGTGTCGTAATAAAACATCCTA